>NC_133332.1:232296514-232647764 GCF_042186555.1 Aquarana catesbeiana | reverse complement strand
GAATGTATTTTGGGGTGTAATTTCACATATTCCCATGGCATGTTTGAGCAATATATCATTTAGTGACAACTTTGTGCAAAAAAAAAAAAAAAAATTTGTCTCTTTCCCACAACTTGTGTCACAATATAAAATATTCCATGGACTTGACATGACTCTCAGCAAATAGCTTGGGGTATCTACATTCCAAAATGGGGTCATTTGGGGGGGTTTTGAACTGTCCTGGCATTTTATGCACAACATTTAGAAGCTTATGTCACACATCACCCACTCTTCTAACCACTTGAAGACAAAGCCCTTTCTGACACTTTTTGTTCACATGAAAAAATTATTTTTTTTTGCAAGAAAATTACTTTGAACCCCCAAACATTATATATTTTTTTAAAGCAAATGCCCTACAGATTAAAATGGTGGGTGTTTCATTTTTTTTTTTACACAGTATTTGCGCAGTGATTTTTCAAATGCATTTTTTGGGGAAAAAACACACTTTTTTAAATTTTAATGCACTAAAACACACTATATTGCCCAAATGTTTGCTGAAATAAAAAAGATGATCTTAGGCCGAGTACATGGATACCAAACATGACATGCTTTAAAATTGCGCACAAACGTGCAGTGGCGACAAACTAAATACATTTTAAAAGCCTTTACAGTTTACCACTTTAGATTTACAGAGGAGGTCTACTGCTAAAATTACTGCCCTCGATCTGACGTTCGCGGTGACACCTCACATGCATGGTGCAATTGCTGTTTACATTTGACGCCAGACCGACGCTTGCGTTCGCCTTTGCGCAAGAGCAGGGGGGGACAGGGGTGCTTTTTTTTTTTTTTTCTTTATTATTTTTTTGCTTTTTTATCTTATTTTTAAACTGTTCCTTTCATTTTTTTTTAATCATTTTTATTGTTATCTCAGGGAATGTAAATATCCCCCATGATAGCAATAGGTAGTGACAGGTACTCTTTTTTGAAAAAATTGGGGTCTATTAGACCCTAGATCTCTCCTCTGCCCTCAAAGCATCTGACCACACCAAGATCGGTATGATAAAATGCTTTCCCAATTTCCCAATGGCGCTGTTTACATCCGGTGAAATCTAAGTCATAAAATGCTTGTAGCTTCCGGTTTCTTAGGCCATAGAGATGTTTGGAGCCACTCTGGTCTCTAATCAGCTCTATGGTCAGCTGGCTGAATCACCGGCTGCATTCTCGGGTTCCCTGTTGAGACAGGAGAGTCAGAGAAAAACACGGAAGACGGTGGGGGGGGGCATTCCCTCCCACTGCTTGTAAAAGCAGTCTAGAGGCTAATTAGCCGCTAGGATTGCTTTTACATGAAAGCTGACCGCTGGCTGAAAAGAATGATACCAAGATGATACCTAAACCTGCAGGCATCATTCTGGTACAACCACTCAAAGTCCTGAATGGCGTACCTGAAGACAAAAAAATGGTTAACAATAAAACACAGTAAACGGTAAAGTATAAAAAATTGCATACCTGAAAAGCAAACGTGATAAAACATAATAACAATAAAACATTGCAGAATAGAATACAATAAAAAAGAGCAGAACAATAGAGAAAGAATAGAGAGAGAGAGAACAATAAAACGACAACTATTTTTTTTTAACTTTATATATATATATATATATATATATATATATATATATATATATATATATATATATATATATATATATATATATATATATATTTTTTACACTTTTTTTTGTAACTAACTTTTATAACTGTAACCGGTTCCAGGTTCGGGTCTCTCAAAATGCGATGGCATCTTTGGAGACCCTGTGAAAGTGTGTCCTAGTCTGTGCAGTGCTGTACCCTACGCTAATACTCAACTAGTGAATGGTAGCGTTCAAAACATTCACCAATGCAAAGACCAGGATTGTCAGGACAGAAGGGACAATAATAGTGGGTGTCACGCCTATATCCGCGCTTGCTGCAGACACGACATCTTTTTTGGGGGGGTTCACTGGGTAGGGGTACTCGGGAGGACATAAAGAAAATGCCTCTTATGCAGCCGACTGCATTTGGTTGGGGATGTGAATGGGGGGAATACGGGCGCTGCAGAAGTGGTGGGTTCCCAATTAGGATTGGCGAATGCAGCAGGAAGGGCACTATGGGCACGACGGGCCTGTGTTTGTCTTCTTCTTGGTGGCACCGGGACACTACTTGTGCTTGCCACCTTATCAGCTTGAACTGCATTTATGGGACTTGCCACGTCACCAAGTGTTACTGCAGTTCTGGTTTGACTATGACCGGGCTGTACTAGGCCGCTGGTTCTTGCCAGTTCACCAAAACGCTACCAAAAAAACTGTTAGCGATCGCAGGGATCAGGCCTGACTCTGCGAACGCTGCAGTTATGCGTTTAGTGTTTTGTAAGTGACAGTGATCGATCGATACTGCACTTGAGTGGGCTGGGCTGGGCCGGGCGGAGGGGCAAAATGCAGGTGCTAGCAGGTATCTGGGCTGATCCCGCTAACACTGCATTTTTGGGAACCCTAAACTGCTGGGGACACTAGTATAGATCTGATCAGATCAGATATTGATCCGTTCAGATACTATACCACTAAGGGAGGCGTATGCTGCGTGCGTGGGTGTTAGCGGTTCTGGCGCTAACCTGACACTGCCTGGGGCTGGTGCTTGCCAGTTCACCAAAATGCTACCGAAAAAACTGTTAGCGATCGCAGGGATCAGGCCTGACTCTGCGAATGCTGCAGTTATGCGTTTTGTAAGTGACAGTGATCGATCGATACTGCACTTGGGTGGGCTGGGCTGGGCCGGGCGGAGGGGCAAAACGCAGGTGCTAGCAGGTATCTGGGCTGATCCCGCTAACACTGCGTTTTTGGGAACCCTAAACTGCTGGGGACGCTAGTATAGATCTGATCAGATATTGATCCGTTCAGATACTATACCACTAAGGGAGGCGTATGCTGCGTGCGTGGGTGTTAGCAGTACTGGCGCTAATCTGACGTTGCCTGGGGTGACGCATATCACCGCCGGGCGATCAGGGGGTTTATTCGGTAATAAACGGCGGGTGCCCTGACACTATAAAAAATAAACGAACTAACCAGCTTCACCCGTAACACTTATACGGTGATCAGTGGTGAAAGGGTTAACTAGGGGGCAATCAAGGGGTTAAAACATTTATTAGGTAGTCTATGGGGGTCCCTGTCGCTATAAAACGCTGACGGCGAACCTAAATATTTACGTCCCTAACTAGCGTCACCAGCGACACTAATACAGCGATCAGAAAAATGATCGCTTAGTGACACTGGCGACAGGGGGTGATCAAGGGGTTAAAACTTTATTAGGGGGGGTTAGAGGGGTACCCTAGACCTAAAGGGGGCTAACCCTAACTGCCCTACCACAGTAACTGTCACAAACTGACACCATGCAGTAATCAGAAAAAAAAAAAAAAACTGCTTGGTGTCAGTGTGACGGGGGGGAAGGGGGCGATCGGGGGGGGGGGATTTTGTGTACCTGGCATGTTCTACTGTGTGTGTGTGTGTTTGTGCACTCACATTGATGTCTTCTCTTCTCGGCGCCGGAACGGAAAATACCGAGCCGAGGAGAGATGACATCATTTCCTTTGCTGCTGTTTAGCATACACCAGCAAAGGAATGTTCTGATTGGCCGGCGGCGATCACGAGGGGGGGCCATGAATGGATGGCCTCCCCCTCACCTCCGATCGCCGGGGGACAAAAGAGGACTGCCTCGGGCACCGGGGGGGGGTCCGATCGGACCCCCCACCCGCGGGAGGCAGGTCACGTATATGACGTAAATCGTCGTGAGGCGGTCCTTAAGTGGTTAAACAGAACGCACTGAAGAACAGCAAGGCCTGTTAAGAGCGAGCTGAAAATCAGCAACGAGCGGACAAGAACGCACTGAATAAACCAATGCGAACTGACTACACGCACTGAAAAGCAGATACAAACCCCACAAGCACAAACTACACAACAGTTAAACGATCTGAAAAAACACGAGTCTGAAAAGCGAGAATCGTCTCTCACCAAACTTCTACTAACACAAGGTAAACACAAGATTAGCAGAAGGAGCCCAAAGGGTGGCGCACTTGCAATTGAACTTCCGTTTTATAGTCTCGGTGGACCTGGTGTACGTCACCGCGTTCTAGACGTTCGGACTTTGGTGTGATCGTGTGTGGGCAAGTCCATTTCAGCGGAACTCCGTCGAAAAGTCCTATGGAGTTAAGTCCAACGAAAAGTCCGCTCGTGTGTACAGAGGACAGTTTCCATTGTGGCACATCAACCCAAGGTATAAGCTTCTACAGAATGAAATGACTAGAGAATTTTTCCTTGGATGGGTCTTCAATAATGGCTGTCGAGGTAGAATGTGTGTGTGTGTTGACAATTAGGTAGCCTACTATAGACAGCCATCTTACTTTGGCCTTGTTATGTTGGCTTGTTATGAGCTGTGATCACATATTTTGAAGATGTTAATTTTTTTGTATATGGTGAAATAATGACTTCCATGTTTCACCCTGTGGTGCCTTTATGATATGTTAATTTGTAGAGAGATAAAAAAAACAAAAAAACAAATGTGCGTGTTAGCTGGGCAGGGAAGAAGGGGTTGAAAGCATAGTTGAAATAAGATGGCAACAAATGACCACTTCTTAGTTCTCTTACCACTATAGAGGAACTGGTATTCTATTATTTTGAGAGGGGAATTTTGACCACAAAGACTAAATATAATAAACTGCTTGGTATTTTAAGGTTTCTATAGGGCTTTTATATTATTTATGGGTATACAGAAAGGACCAAAGTGTACATGAGCTGATGCTAGCTAATTCAGCAAAAAAGTTAAATAGTTTTAAAAATGTTAAGAATTGAACCCAAAGACAAAAATGTAATACATTGCAGGTTGCAGTCTTTAAATGTGGTGGATGCATTTGTTTTCTTTATTAGACCTTTTTCCTTAATTTTCACCTGGTGACCTGGCCAATAACACACTTTTTGCCTTAGGCTGGCAATAGATTATTATTGTGTAATAAGGGGGGTGGTGCTGTGCTGAACCAATAACAAAATAATGTAGGATAAATAATAAAATTCAGACAATCCCAGCGGGATAGGAGGCGTATCACTAATAGAAATGGTATGGGAAGATATTGTATGACATCATATCTATACAGTGCAAAAGGATAGGGGGTAAATGCTACGTTACTCCAAAAACATAGATGTTGCTACAAGTAATAGTACAAAGTGCAAATGGGTAAGTGGAACTCTCACATTACAGGTGAGGCAGTCCCAGAACTAGCTGCAAGTCGCTGAATATAGATAAATAAGAGGTAGTAGTATAACATAATAATACGTATGAATGGTAAAGTGCACAGTGCAAGATATAAAGCTAAAAACAATTAATAAAATGTGCAAAATAACTGTGCAACAGTACAAACTGTGAAATGCAATCACATGTGCCAGTTATATAATACATAAAAATACATGTGCAAATGTGCAGAAGATAAATGGAAGAACAATACACCGCGGCGTGTGCCGTGCACACAGCACAAAGACCAAAATCATTCCTTGATGTGCAAAAGTTGCAAAGTAATAGTGGCTCATTCCAATGTGCGGGTATCACAGTGGGGTGCTAGAGTGAAAGGGGGGGTTGGTGACTTCTTCTTCGCGCAGAAAATCACACACTAGTAAGCAGTGGCCCCTTACCTTACGGTAATGAGGTAACAGCATGAAAAGGGTGCTGGTAATGGCTGCCTCTTCTTATGGTCCTGGATCAGAGTGTTTTCTCCAGGGACCCTAGTCCCTCAATGAGTATCGGGGGAGTGAGACAAGCGAAGGAAATACCAGATAGTGTAATATTGTTTTGAATCTCAGAAATCTTATTCAAACAGCAAGTGGGTACTCACATCAATAGCAGGATAAAAAGCATTTGTCTCCAACGAGCGGCGAGCTCGTAAACCAATGTCAGTAGCGAGTGCCTGTCCCGTCCCTACGTGTGACGTCACACAACACGTGACTTCATCAGTCACGTGTTCATACCCTGATGAAGTCACGTGTTGTGTGATGTCACGCGTAGGGACGGGACAGGCACTCGCTACTGACATTGGTTTACAAGCTGGCTGCTCGTTGGAGACAAATGCTTTTTATCCTGCTATTGATGTGAGTACCCACTTGCTGTTTGAATAAAATTTCTGAGATTCAAAACAATATTACACTATCTGGTATTTCCTTCGCTTGTCTTACTCCCCCGATACTCATTGAGGGACTAGGGTCCCTGGAGAACACACTCTGATCCAGGACCATTAGAAGAGGCAGCCATTACCAGCACCCTTTTCATGCTGTTACCTCATTACCGTAAGGTAAGGGGCCACTGCTTACTAGTGTGTGATTTTCTGCACGAAGAAGAAGTCACCAACCCTCCCTTTCACTCTAGCACCCCACTGTGATACCCGCACATTGGAATGAGCCACTATTACTTTGCAACTTTTGCACATCAGGGAATGATTCGAACTTTTCTTGTGATATATATTTTCTTGCTGGCACGTTTGCATTGCGGTCTTTGTGCTGTGTGCACGGCACACGCTACGGTGTATTGTTCATCCATTTATCTTCTGCACATTTGCACATGTATTTTTATGTATTATATAGCTGGCACATGTGATTGCATTTCACAGTTTGTACTGTTGCACAGTTATTTTGCACATTTTATTAATTGTTTTTAGCTTTATATCTTGCACTGTGAACTTTACCATTCATACGTATTTATTATGTTATACTACTACATCTTATTTATCTACATTCAGCGACTTGCAGCTAGTTCTGGGACTGCCTCACCTGTAATGTGAGAGTTCCACTTACTCATTTGCACTTTGTACTACTACCTGTAGCAACATCTATGTTTTTGGAGTAATGTAGCATTTACCCCCTATCCTTCTGCACTGTATAGATAGGATGTCATACAATATCTTCCCATACCATTTCTATTAGTGATACGCCTCCTATCCCACTGGGATTGTCTGAATTTTATTATTTATCCTACATTATTTTGTTATTGGTTCAGCGCAGCACCACCCCCCTTATGATACATTTCTGATTACTTGGGTTGAGTTATACCCTATTCGGTGCAGGCAGCTTTTCCATTTGCCCTGTTCTTCTTACATGATAGCGCAGGAATAATTATTTTACATTTTCAATAGATTATTATTTTTTTTTTATTTTTATTTTTTTTCGATCAAGCTAGGTGGCTTATAAAAAACAAACAAACAGATTCCCCCATCCACACATTGGAGGTGGATGAAGGAATCCATCCTACAGCGCTGTTGTATTCTGACAGCAGGGACTTCTCTGCTGTCACAATACACTGATCAGCGCTGCAGCTGGCTGGCTGCAGAGCTGATCAAACACAAATTTTCTTACATTCCTGTTTGAGGGAAGCTGACCATTAGATCGACTTCTCGCAAACGATAACTATAGATGAATCAAATTTGGCGGGTCCCTACTAAACTGGCCGCATTTAGATCCATCTATGGCCAGCTTAAGAGTGGCTCCACTTTGGATGGAGGAGCAACAGAGACACCCTTTGCAGCAGCATTGCCAATCTACGCAGAGGGTAGTGTTGGATGCACCTGGTGATTTAGATGGACTTGAATAACGAATTAAAGACGAACTCCAGCTAACATAGAAACATAGAAAATTGAGGGCAGAAAAAGACCGAGTAGTCTATTGAGTCTGCCCATTTTATTTTTTTTATTGCTTTGTTTTTTTGTTTTTTTTTTGTTAGCATTTTTGTCTGAGTATAGATCTATCTTTGCCCCAAGCATGTTTGAAGCCATTTTCTGTGGACTGTCTCACTACCTTTCAGTAGAATAATACTTTCTAAAATTAGTTTTGAACTTTCCTCCAGTTAGTTTGAGGTCATGTGCCTGCGTTCTTGATTTTGGTTTCATATACACATGTATAGATTTTGATTCTTCCTTGAATGTTAACAGTTCAGGTGGGGTAAACCCCCCTGCCAGGCTAGTGTATTCTGAAAGCTGGCACCACTGGCTGTCAGAATACACGAACAGTGCCTGCATCTGATTGGTTCAGCCAGCAATTTTCCAACAGGTTCATTCAACAAAAATTGATTGAACAACTAACTTTTGTTGAATGAAGAAGTGCCAGAAGGGCCATATACTGCCTGAATTTCAGCCAAGCCAATGGAAATTCATCGACACTCAGGCAGTGTTTGGCCAGCTTAACACCAAGAGATAATGTAATGAAAAGGGATTACTTTTTTGGTAAATCCTATAATAAAATTTTTTTTAGACAGTTACAAAAACATTTGTTTACCTTGTGGGATAAAGATTTTACATAAAAGAATAAAAGCTGACCCCTGTCAGTGTTAAATGGTTCAACTCAATGCTCTAACTGCCACTTTTTCAGGACAGCTTGGTCTGCTGAAGGAAGTTGGCTGGATCACCAGGTTAAAAAAAAAACAAAAAACGATATACAAGAACATTAATACATCCAGAACCATACAGAATAGGCAAGTTTCAATATAATATTGATTTTGGGTTTAAGCCCACGTTCACATCGGCCCGTTTTGACATGCGATTTGAAACTGCGATCGCAAGGGCCGTTTTGATATGCGACCGCCTATTGCCGGAAACGGCAAAGTCCAAATCGGTGCAACTCCGACTTTGCGGTGCCACAACGATTCCCAAAAGTAGTTCCTGCATTACTTTTGGCAACTTTGGGGGCAATTTCATTAGACATCTGCACAGTAACCTGCTCTCTGAAAACGCTCCCGAAGTCGGACTGAAATGCAGGTTTGAAATCATGCGAGTTCAACTGAACTTGCACAATTTCAAACCCGCTTTCAGTGTAAACCTAGGCTAATACTGCTTTAAAGTAAACCAGAAAGTTACTACAGAGAATGGCTGATACCAAGAATTTCTACAGCTGTTGTAGATATGGTGATGATATGCTATTAAAAGGTCAATCTACCCAAAAGTGATATTTTAGTTATAAGTGGAGCATGGTGCTCTGAATAAGTTCCTGGCTTCTTATATACCCTGATGTCTTGGATGTATAGTGAGATCTGTCATATAGGACCTTGTTCCTGTCCACCTGGGACTTTTGGGTGCTCCCATCCACTTTTGTCTTCCCGATCCTCCTGTTACATTCTCCTCATAGTACATTCACCATTTTATAAAAAATGAATATATAAAAATCTAGTGGGAGTCCCTCATAATGGAAACAGCATATGTACAGACCTGGGAACTCAGGGATTTCATCAATAGAAGCCCTATAAGAAACCCGCCAGCATCTACAAAACACTGAAATAATAATTTTGGGTGAACCAACCTTTAAAAAAACAAAGTGGTTAGATGCGACATCCCTTTACCAATTACTGATTTGTTGGCCACTGGAAAAATAAATGGTCTGACTTGTTAATGTGGAGGGAGAAGTGGACCTTCACATCAACCATCCAATCCTGTACCAAGGAATTAAAGCTAAACCTGTGGTTTACCTTCTAAACTGACCCCAGGTCCATAGAGCAGACAATTCCAGACTGTTGGTACTTGTCGTCTTATTTTCTGAGCTCCCATAAATCCCCAAAACCTAGGTGCTCTATGATGCAAATATGGACCATAAATCCCACGGACAATCCTTGGACAACCCCTTTCTACCTCTGAGTCCTCTTATTGGCATTTCAGGGATCAAATGCAGAAACTGTGGTAGATATTTGCTTTTACAGAGCATCTATGTTTTGGGGATTAGTAAGCAGGGCTTTTTTTCAGCTGGAACTTGGTGGAACTCAGTTCCACCACCTCGATCTCAGGCCCTCTGCTCACCACTATCACTTGTAAACACAGAGGCCCCCACAGATCTGATCTCCTGAGTGGCTCCCAGTGCAGGATGGAGACAAGAGAGATGCAGGTGCCCAGGGTGCAGTGTGGCTGCTGACACCCCCACTGGATGATCTTCCTGCAAGTGAGAGAGGCAGAGCCACCTACAGTGTGTGGGGAGGTTCTAGAGAAGAAGAGGGGTGAAAGTGAGATGTGGATGGGGATGTAGAAATAAGCAGCTCTGGAAGAAGGCTGAACTCTGCACTCTGTGTGTAGCGAACCCCTGAATTCTGTACTCTGTATGCAACACACCCCTGAAATCTGCACTATGTATGTAGCGCACCCCTAAACTCTGCACATAGCACAACTCTGAACTCTGCACTTTGTATGTATGTATGTAATGCACCTTCAAGTCCCGCCACCCCCCCCCCCCCCCCCCCCGTTATTGATATTTGACCACACCAACTATTTTATGCAGTTTGGAGGGTGTGTGTGTATAGGTGGGGGGAAGGGGGTTTTGGGGAATTCTGCATCTTTTTTATGAGAAAAAAACCCTGTCGGTAAGTATTCTGAAGATGTACAGAGAGTGGGTAACCATCATGTGTCTGCTCTATGGGCACCTTTAAGCGGTAGTAAAGTCCATTTTATGATTTTTACCTATAATAAGGCTTACCTGTAGGTAAAATGAATATCTCCTAAATGATCACCATTTAGGAGATATTAACACTGGAGGTAGCTGGTGACGTCAACGGCGCATGCACTCTGAAGGTCGAGCATGCCCTGCTGGACTTTCAGAGCACCATGCCAGAATCGAGGGCCCCCCACACTCATACAGCCCACAAACCCTGAAGAAAGGCCAGGGGAAAATGGAAGCCCTGTCAGCGGTGACAGCACCCGGTTTACAACCACTTTAAAACCCTTCAGGCCCATGTCACATTGACAATTTTGTAGCAGATATTTGGAGCAGCTATACAAATACTTTCTTTACTGTTTCATGTTCCTAAGAAGAGTTGCATTCATTTTGTATCTTTTACAAGTGATTAGTAGCTCAGTAGATGAGATTTTTTTTTCAGCATTCAGGATTTAGCCGATTTATATTTGTTTTTGCCCCATTCGCAGAGATCATGAACTTTCACTGGGAAAATGGCTATACAAATTCTTTGTTAATCAACTTTTTAAAGTTTTTGCAAATGGTCACATGACCACTTTGAGAGAGGGAGACCACACCCAGTTGAATCCTCTAATTAATATTATCATTTTATGTTATAATTAAAGTATATCTAAAGGCGAAACATGATTTCCAGTTTTGGATAAATTGTGGAAGCGATAGTCCCTGTTTAGAAAATTCACTCTTACTTGTCATGTGCTGGTTCTCATAATTCTAACATTTTATGGAACACCTGTTTGGATGACAATCGTCACTTCGGGGAGATTTCCTCTCACATTCTGTTGTGTATCTGTGGCAGGAAGTGAGGACAAATCAG
This sequence comes from Aquarana catesbeiana, assembly GCF_042186555.1. Classification (NCBI taxonomy): domain Eukaryota; kingdom Metazoa; phylum Chordata; class Amphibia; order Anura; family Ranidae; genus Aquarana; species Aquarana catesbeiana. The sequence goes on along the minus strand of NC_133332.1, from coordinate 232,636,469 downwards.
TAAAACCCTCTCCCTCCCACCCACCCCCTATTCAATACCACCATTCGAAAATATACCATATCAGGTTATTATTGCTCTGGGATCTTAGCTGTATATGCTTTCTGTGCTGAACTGCCTGCTTTTAGTGATGAGGCTCTTGGCAAAGGATGAAGGGACTATGCAGCAGAATAGGGGTGGTAGTTTTGCCTTTATAACAAGCCCAGCCATTTTAGTGAAAACACAAAAATCACACAAAATAATTGCAATGAACATGGATTTTTTCAAGTTTTATTTCTGCATATAATTCATCTTGTGAGGATAAAACTGGTCCTCTAGATGTTAAGAGATAAACATGACAACATTTCATCTCATAAGGTCCAGCAACTCAGGTGGCATTGAAAGTCATTACTTTTTTTTTTTTAATGCAGTCATATGAAATTTTACATACCCTGCCCCCCTCCCACCAACCCCCCCCCCCCCATGTTCCCTCCCTCCCCACCCGGATCCCCCCCCCCCCACACACACAAATATATCAATGTTTTTCTTTATTTCTTTGTACACATCAGGTCACAATATGGCAATTTGTCAGAATTGGTTCACCAAGTAGTGGGATGCATTTCCTGGGCTTCTGATACACAGAATACCTCATATTAGTACTAACAGTTTTGTTACAAAGCAATTTGAATCTAAACTTGAAAGGAATCTTGCCACCTTCGGATGGCTTAAAGTGTATCTAAAGCCAAAACTTTTTTTTTGTTTGTTTAGGATAGATTGAGGTAGAGAGAACCCCTGCCAGGTCTTTGTTGCTGTCCGTCTCACTGGTGACATTTATTGTCCATTGAGGAGACCAGGACAGAAGTTAAAGAGAAATCTGAAATGTTGCAATTGTCACCAGAACAGGAATATTGGGAAAAACTTTGCATGGGGACATCTGTTCCAATAACAACAGTCTAAAGCTAGCCATAGAGGCTATGGCCGAATCTGTTGGAAGGCAAGCAATGGATGGCCCTGCAAGCACCAACTTGCTCTATAAAAGTCAATGTAAAAGTCAACTGAGCCTGGTGGTACTACCAAATAGCAACTACATCCTATCAGATGCAGTCACTGTTTGGCAGCACCACTGAACACAGTCTACCATGGGTGCTGAATACAATAGCTGGCAGTGGAGATTCCTCCATCCATCTCCCCAAGGGACACAGACAGCAAAAACAAAAAATCTTGAATGTTTTTTATCATTCCATACTTTATCCAAAAACTAAAAATATTTTGCAGGTAATTTGCATAAAGAGAAAAAGTCTGAGCAGGGAAGGATGTGCAACTTCATCAATAACTTGGACAATTGGTGTATGAATACTTTAGAACTGGAGGAACTAAGGCTGGACACAGACAGCTTAAATTTTGGTTGTTCAGCCTGCGAGACACTTGATTCTCACTTACAATCTGGATGGGCATTGTATTCAGGCAGCTGCAGGTCCAGTGGCTGTTGGTGCTGCTGAACAGTGGCCGCATCTGATAGGATACAGCCACTGTTTAGTTGATAAATTTTCAGCTGGGCCCAGTCAATTTGTAAATTGACTTTTGTCAAGACTACTTGGAGGACCATCTATGCCTCAAATGCTGAATCAACCAAAATGAAAGCTATTAATGAGGCCTTCATTTCTGTAAACTAGGTAACAGAAAGCCTACACAGCTACATACAAATTCGATTTTAGACATTTGCTCCCAATCTAGACATTCTTATATTTTAGTGTTTGGTAGAGGCTGGAGATTGAATCCACCTAGTTTCCTTTCTCTCAGTGAGATCTCTGTGCTCTGTTGCTGCACCCATTATGAGGACACATAATGGTCATATAGAACACCTCAAACTCCTAGCTGGATGGGGAATGGGAGTTGGGAGATCTCTTGGCAGGGAGATCTCTTCTTTGGAACATCCAAGGCAAATAAGAAATCAGGGGTTGTCTCAGACCAGCAGCCACCACCAATATGTAAAATAATACTTTTAGGTGATGCCCTTTAAGAAATAAAAACTGTCAGCAAAACAGCCCTAGGCCCCCCAGTGTATTTATATTTGCCCAATCATTTGAACAAGTAGTTTTGAAGAACATTTCCCTGCCCCAAGGTAAAAGAGGAGTTGAAATGAACAAACGCTTTAGTGCAACAAGGATTAAAGTGACTTGGGGACATTAAGTTACCAGCTTAGCTGATCAAGAAGGCAGTTTACATAAAACATCAAAATGACTATTCTAGACTTTAGGACAAATAATTTAAAGTCAGAAAAAAACAAACATAAAGAGACAGACAAAGCATTCAAAGGTAGATTTGGGGTAGAGTTAGGAAGCCCTGTTATAGTAAAAGAATTTAGTGGGTTACGTAGACCTGATGCTTCAACAATGTGGTAGCCATTTTATATGCCTAAACTATATTCAAAATATTGTAGCCTAGGTCCCAGTTGATTTTTCATGAATAATGTATCTGCCTGAGAAATAGCTGCTAGAAGTGGCCTCTTAACGTTGGCTCAGAAACAGCATCTACAACATGGTGTTTCAAGAAGCCAACTTGTAACTGAACAGAAGGGGGCAACAGTGAGCTAATGAGAGTAAAACATACAATGGACATGGCATTGGTTGGGGTAGGGTATGGTGGGGTGGGATGGGCAGGGGGCAATGAGAGTGGGTCAAGGACTAACTCTGGTCTGTTTTATGCCACTCTCACAAACTGTAGAATATCGCAGTGCCCCCTAGAGTCAGAATAGAAGTTAGCATGTGCTGTTGCTGGATCACTGTCAGGCAACGGCCTGATATTTTGGCTTTTCAAGGGATACAGTCATCAGAAAGAGAGCAATAAGGTCTAACCCAAAACCAGAAATGTATCTATAATCCACAAAAGCTATCCAAACTTCAAGATGTTACTGGATACTATTATAAATAAACCAGGTGGTGATTTAATATTACCACATACTGGATATTATTTAATATATTTTGCTGCCCATAAATGCTTTGCCTTCCTCTGTGTCCCTCTTTGATATAGTTTCACTTCATAACTGGAGCCCACCTCTCCTGACTTCATAACTAAACCCTGACAACTGCCATTCTACTGTCCAGTTGTCCAGTAGGGCACTCTAATTGAACAGGGAAACAGCAGTTGGTGGAGGTTAGCTATTAAGTCAGGAAAAGTCAGGTTCCTGTATTAAAGTGGAACTAGACCCATTGATTTAACAGTTACATTCCCAGCATGTGCCAGGAATGTATGTGTCACATTGGTTGTGCTCTCAACCCAACTGTTAAACCATCAAAAGGCTGGTGTCATAACTGATAAAATGTCCAGCATCATGGCAGCTGAAGATCAAACAGAGGCCAAGATGGCAGCTTTTTGGCTGGAAAAAATACGAGGGTTTCGTTCCACCTTAAAGTGAAACTAAATTAGAGAGGGGTACAGAAGGGATATTTTCTGTAAATGCCAGGTATCTAGTGGTGTAATATTTGGTTAGGCAGGGTCTTTGCATTGCAATGATTTAGGGATGAAAAAAAGTTAAAAAAGGAAACAGCAATACAAAATCATTATACTTGTCTAGTTAGATATTACAGGGCACAATAATAATATGGAGAATGTAGCAATCAATCAGAATGCTGCAATAATCAAACTCAGTTACCTTTGGACACCAATATTGCTCTTTTGCACTGCCTCACTGAATATGCCGGTATGACTGTATCCCTTGAAGAATAGATTAGAAGGTTTGATGGAACCCTGGTTATGCACTAAAGGTTGGTGTTATCAAAGGTTTTTAGATGTATGCTGCATTAATCAAACTTATACACTATGACTGTAATCATTCTCACTCGGAATTCATTTTAGCTTTAGGTGAGAATATGACCAACATGAACCAAAACTCAAGTTTTACAAGCAGTGATATCTCTCTTTGCCCACCCCCCACCCTGCCCCATTTTTCAGAAAAAGAAGGAGAAAAGGAAAGGCCATTTGTGGAATCATTTGCCATATTACAGGAATCAGATAGGCTTTAAGTGGCATGATTCCCTATGGACATTCCGTGAGGCATGGCCTGGGGGAAGACCTCACTTTTATGGAAGGCGGGCATGTAAAGTGCAGGGTTGGAACCCAGGGATGTTGGGGCAAAACCTTGAGATGCCATCACCTGAGACAGGGCAAAAGGGCCTGCATTTGGAGGTGAGAGGGACTGGACAACATCGTAGGCTTCTCCACCATTTTCCCTGAGGTAGGGGTGCACCTGCCGTTTTCCTTTCTGCCGACGGTTACAAAACCAGACTCTGACAACCTGTGAACAGATGAACACATAGTTAAAAAGTCAATCTTAAAATGAAGGACCTGCAATTCTAGATTCTAGTAGTTTAGCAGATAGGCAACATGGTTCAGATTTTTAGAGACTGGAAACAAAAACTGTAAAATAGGTCTTTAAGGGGAAAATGCAACAAAAATGGTTACTAACAGGGATGTTAATGGTAGAATTCCTGCACTTGATATCCATAGCCTGCCTCTGCCATTATGAGGATCCCACTCTCCTTGTTATTTGTAATTTTATATTGCGGATGATGTAACAGAATGAGTGGGGGCATTCCAATGTGCCAAAGTACATCAAAAACTCCAAGTCGGGCAGAAAAGTGTTGGGAACTATAACAGAAGATCTCATTATTACAGGCTTAAAAAAAAAAAAAAAAACAGAGGGTGACCTAGCTTACCAGGTATACAATCTCTAACTGAAAGATGACTTTTGGTTAGACTAAATATCTACATCATTGCTAGCATTTAACTGGCTAAGAAGAGCTTTTATGTAATAGTGCATCTATCTGTTTTATACAGCACCTGCTTCTTTGTAGCAAATGTAGACATGGATTCAGTCCAAGTGCCTCCTGCTATGGTCCATGTTACTTGCTAAAAACCCAGGCCTGTATAAACATAGAGGTTGATTTACTAAAACTGGAGAGTACTAAATCTGGTACAGGCATGCATGGTAGCCAATCAGCTTCTAACTTCAGCTTGTTCAATTAAGCTTTGCACCAGATTTTGCATTCTCCAGTTTTAGTAAATCAGCCCCATAGCGTTCTCTCTATTGCTCTTTCTATCGTCTCTCCAGCTTTAAAGAACACTATTGAACCAAAAAATGTGCCTTTGAATCAAACTTATCTATTATCATTAGCATTATCATTAGCAAGACTGATACCCCTCCCACCAGCTCTGTCCTCTTCTGCTGCCATGGCAATAGCCTACATATTGAACAGCCATTAGAGCTGAAACACAACTCAGCAGATATTTAAGTAGAACTAAATGCAAAACTTTTTCATTTTGGATGGAGTAAGGGAGGGCATAACCCCTGACAATTTATTTTTTGCCATTGGTATGGTATAGTATAGGCAAAGAGTTGTGATGCCATGGTTAAACCAACTTTCGTACAACAGTAAAATAATTGAACTAGGTATACTTACATCTTTATCCATGTTTAGTTCCCTGGCAATCTGGGATATCTCTTGTGCACCAGGCTTTGAGCAGTGCATAAAGTAATTCTCCAAACTGCGTCTGACACTGTTTTCAATACTTGTTCGATGTTTCCTCTTTTGGATCTGAGGCAAAACTGGTCCCCGACTGATGATCTAAAGAGCCAAAGAAGAGAGTGTTATGACTACATACTCGCTCTTCCCTTCCAGATTCTGAAACCTGCACTTCTAACTATGTAGGTCTCTTGTATCATAAGTATGGCTGTTGATAAGCCCAAGCATTCTTTGCAACAGCTGAATGAGGATGTATAGGTATTCTGCAATGGGCACTTAAAAGTACTTTTAGCATTCAATGGTGTTTGCTATCACACACACACATTGTTTTTTCTTTTCTATAGAGAAAAGACATGGGGTTGCTGCTATATATGTCACATTTACTCATTGGCTGAGGGGACATTTTGGAAGGTCCTGATGCTGATGCAATGTACTGGAACCAGCAGTGTTCTCACATCTGTGGAAACCCAGGACGGCTGCCATATGGGAATACCTATCAATCAGGCAGGTCAAAAGTTGCCAGTTCCCATTATTCCCCCTTCACTTACAATTTACACTATAACAATTACCATTTACAGCCAAGCTGAACTTACAAGTATATAAATCTGTCTGCAGGGCTCCAAGGATGATTTGCTCTGTAGACTTTTGGATAGTGCCTACCTAGCTGAACTTTATTGTTGCTTATCAGGTGTCTGCAAAGGTCAGGGGTAGCCCACATAAATATCATCACCCAATTTAATAGAAATCTTATGAAATAGTAAATAGGCTATAAATACTACTTAGTTGATATTTGCACTGTTCTCACTAGCGATTTCATATTTGTAAGGCAATATCTTGGAAACTCCATAGTTAAGTTCTCCCAACTAAAGTTTCTGGCTTTCCTCACTCCACTTTCAAGTCTCATACTTCAAGAGTCCCAGATGCCCTCATACTAGTCAAAGCAGGTGGAAAGACCTAATCATTCAAGTGCAAACATCTGACCACAAGAATCTTCTTAAAAAGATCTTGCCAGCTGAGTCCACCCCCCAGACTCAACTAAATGCTAAAATATCAGTTTTGGATGGCCTTACTCTTCCACTTTGTCATACAAACCCTTTTCCTAACCCATTTATGATGATGTAGTTACCTCCTGCATGTCCTCTCTTCTGTCCACATCCCGCAGCCACCTGTCTAGTAGCGGTTTAAGCTTGCACATGTTTTTAAAGCTTAGCTGTAAAGACTCAAATCTGCAGATGGTGGTCTGACTAAAAGTTTTGTCTATGAGAGAGAAGAGGAAAGAGAGGTTTCAGTTTCAAACAGCTTTAAACAATGATCTCTTGCAGTTTCTTCCAGAATTCTACATAGGTAACCTTACTATAAAGTTGGCCTAGGGCAAAGCCAACATCTGCTTGTGTGTAGCCATGAGTGATCCGTTTATGTTTAAGATCTTTTGCAAATTGTTCCATCTCCGCAGATGTCGGGACTTCCTGCAAGACATCACAAAAGCAAATTACTGAGAGATATTCAACCTTGAATAGCTGAAGAAATCAACTGTAAATCTAATGATAACAAATAGCAATACTGAAGAAGGACACACATACGATGGGCATAGCAATGAGCAAAGAAAATAAAACAATCTTTCATAATTCACGTTATGGGCTTGCAAAAAATGTAGGCTGCAGAAAGGATATTTACTAGTTCCATTATGAATAACGAACTGAAAACGTAGTTTTCAAATTTATTTAACATTCTAACCTGAGGGTACGTTGAGCCACACCTGGCTTTAAGCATTATTATTTTGGTAGATTCAGGTGCAATTTTATATAATGACTTCCGAAAATGCCGACAACAGAAATATTGATCATAGAACATAGCATTGGTTGCTGTACAATGACCAATTTAGCTCTGTGAGCAGAGGACACAAAGTTCTCAGGAGCTAATGACGTTGTGAACACCTGAAAAAAACATACTCTATTCATTTATAAATGGGTCTTTTTCCGTAAATGTTGCTTTATTATAACATAATCAAGTGCTCAGTGAAACACATGAAAATAAAGTCAGGGGACTCAAAGCTAGATGGTGTCACAATAGCACAAGAAGATCAGGTGTTGAGATGGAACCACTTTAACATAAGAGACTCCAAGCCAGCTAGAAGGCTAGAAGCAATATGAAGAGCACAAGAAAGATGGAGATAATTTAACAAAATGTTAGGGGCTAAAAAGCAAGATGGTGTCAGATAATTAAACTGCATGGGAAAAAAGAAAATAATGCCCTGTACACACGGTCGGATGTTGATCGGAACATTCCGACAACAAAATCCATGGATTTTTTCCGAGGGATGTTGGCTCAAACTTGTCGTCTCTTAGTTTATTCTGAGCATGCGTGGCACTTTGTGTGTCGGATTTGTGTACACACGATCGGAATTTCTGACAACGGATTTTATCGGAAAATTTTATAGCAAGCTCTCAAACTTTGTGTGTCGGAAATTCCGATGGAAAATGTGTGATGGAGCCCACACACGGTCGGAATTTCCGACAACAAGGTCCTATCACACATTTTCCGCCGGAAAATCCGACCGTGTGTACAGGGCATAAGTGTTTTTTAAAATGGGATGCCTTCAAACATAGAAGAACGACAGTAGAATAAAGGATAGGTGGGCCATTAAGTTTGCCCAGTTTTTTATTTATTTATTTATTTATTTATTTATTGGGTGACTGATTAATTAATTTATTTATATATTGGTCTGAGTATAGATCTATGTGTGTCCCAAGTATGTTTGAATCCACTTGCTGTTGACTGACTCACTACCTCTCCCGGAAAGTCTAGTCCAAGCATCAACTACTTTCTAGGGTTAATTTTTAACTTGCCTCCTGCTAAAGGCAAGTTAACAGAATTTAGAGCTTGAAGCAACATGGAGTCAGTATAATAGTTGCTAAATATAACAAGATCTAAGTAGCTCATGGCCACACACACTGACCAACAAAATGGTGGATAAATTAAACTAAGATGGAGTCACCTTAACACAACAATAAAAATAATTAATTAAATGTGAACAACGAAAAGTTCTCAAGATAATGTCCTCCTGATACAACATGATTAGATAGTACCCATAAGGTCAAGTCCATCATTAAACTATATTAAGGATTAGAAAAGTAATAAACAAGATCCAATGTCACATGCAATATGGGACTTGTCCTATTATAGGGTACTTCAGTCAACACAAAATGGAATTATGGAATTTCAACTCAGAAGCTCATTAAAAAAGAAAATAATTAAAGCAAATGCGCATTCAATGTTAGCTGAATTCAGTGAAGACTAATGCCACACGGTCGGATTTTCCAACGGAAAATGTGTGATAGGACCTTGTTGTCGGAAATTCCGACCGTGTGTGGGCTCCATCACACATTTTCCATCGGATTTTCCGACACGCAAAGTTTGAGAGCAGGCTATAAAATTTTCCGACAACAAAATCCGTTGTCGGAATTTCCGATCGTGTGTACACAAATCCGACGCACGCTCAGAATAAATAAAGAGATGAAAGCTATTGGCTACTGCCCCGTTTATAGTCCCGACGTACGTGTTTTATGTCACCGCGGTTTTCAGAATGATCAGATTTTCCGACAACTTTGTGTGACCGTGTGTATGCAAGACAAGTTTGAGCCAACATCCGTCAGAAAAAATCCATGGATTTTGTTGTCGGAATGTCCGGTCAATGTCCGACCGTGTGTACAGGGCATTAGAGTTCAATCTAGCATTGCGTCTGTTATACCCAGTAATATCAGGAGCCCAATAGTACAATAGGGTCCCTGTCATCTACAAAAGCAGGAAAATCTACAAGGTCAAGTAAATATCGCAAAATCAAACGTTCAAAACAAGATTGAGTCACTTATGCCTATAAGATCACTATATAATGAGCTTATTGTAGGATGTACTCATAAAAATGTATAAACATCAGATCATAAAACAAGATGGAGTCACTTTAGTCTATAAGATCATAATATTATGAGCTTATTGTAGGATGTACTCATATAAATTTATAAACATCAGAATCATAAAACAAGATGCAGTGACACAACTTGGGGAGCTCAACACAACTTTGATTCAAGTATTTTACCCTTCACTAGCTAGGCTGAATATTTTTGTTCCTTTCATAAAATCCATGAGTTGTGGTTCACCAGTAATCTTCCTGTGAACCACACCTCTTGGATTTTATGAGAGGAATAAAAATCTTGGATTATAATGTCCAACAAGATGGAAAAATCCATCCCAGACACAACAAAATTGAATCCTCAAAGAGCACCGAAAAAAATATATACAAGATTTCGGTTCAAGGTGAATTCTGCAAAATCTATGGGTTCCTGGGTCTCCAAATATGTTACCTAAACATTTAGGTCCGTATTTTCAGACCCTGGAACAAGATAAAAGTAGTAGACAGTTTTCTATTTGTAAGTTATAAGAGACATTAGACTGAGGGAAGTCCTCGATGTAGACCAGGAGAAGCAGAGATGTTGTGCACTTACCTCCTCAATGTCGCTGCAGATGCCCTCGCTGCCCCTGCTGGAGATGCTCCGGGGCGTGCTATTAGTCTGTACACTCGAGGCCGGGCTGGTAGAGGTACTAGAGCGGTTGGCATCCAGGCTGGAAATCCCACTTTCCCCTTGCGGGCTCTGGTTCTGGGAAAACTGCTGCGCCGGGGTGGGTTTCACACTGGCTTGGGGCTTGTTGGCTGCGGTGGTGCCCGGGTTTGACCAGAAGGTACCGCCGCCCCAAGCCTGGGCATAGTAGGTTGCTCCCATGGCATTGTGCGGCTGCGGATTTAGTTTGGCTGTTGGGGATCCCTCTTCCGGCTCCGGCTCTTTTTTCAGGTCCATCTCTGCGTCCGCTGGGTTGGTCATCGGTTCTCTTTCCTGCTGGTCAGAATGAATTATCATCTGGCTGGTCGTGTCCATCTGTGCCAAGTGGTCCCAGGGCAAAGCCTCTGCCATACAGTCCCCCACACCCTGCACCCCGAGGTCCCCATAGTCAGACTTGACGGTGACGGTGGAGAAGGGGAAGAAGCTCTGGGAGTGGTGTGGGTTCCCGAGGTCGGGGTAGCTGCCCATGCCATATTGACAACTGGTATCTTCCATCAGACCCGAGCTGTGAGCAAAGGATTGGAAGGTCTGCTGGTTGTACATTGTGAGAAGAGCCTTTGAACCCAAACTTAATTTTAGGACTTAGCTGGAGTTGGGTCTACTGTTGGCTTGTAGATTCACCAAACATCTTTAAAAGTTGCAGCCAAGGAACAGCCGGTCTAGCTGATGCTTACAGCCCCATGCATAAGGTCTTCCTTTGCCCCTTTGGGAACTCTTCACTTGTGGATTAGCAAAAGTTCCATAAAGGTATCAATGCTAGTAGAAAAGAGTTAGATCTAAGCCTTCCTTTCAGAAGGTCTCCAGGAGTGACTTGTGGTCTTAAGCTGGAGGTCCCTGGCTGGGAAGTTGTTTGTACTGTAGTTCAACTGGTTGTAATCTAATTCATTATGGTGGCTGCCTTAAACTAGCCTAGGCAAAAGACCCCTCCCCCTTAGGTCGATGCTAATTAGCCCTCCCGATGATTTGGCCAGTAAAAACAAAAAAGGCTCTCCAAGGACCATGAATAGGGTCAAGTTGAAGTAAGACATGGAACTAATAAGTAGAAAAAAAATTGAACTTGTATTCAGGGGTTATGATCATGTATGGATGTTAGGACCCCCAGTAGAAGCAAGTGACCACATTTAACAATCGAACAACCCTGAAGTGTAATTTGTCAGGCTTGTACATGATTTCACATATGCATAGGAAAACAGACTCCATAGAGGCATATGAATATTCAGCAGCTCTGTGTTTTACACACTACAGCTCCTAAATTCTAAGTCATCAGTCTTAACATTTCCCAAACATTAGAGGTTATAAATCCATTGAGAGTGGGTAATGAGGTAGGGGAGCTCTAACCTGTGCCAAAATGGCATAAGAAATGTTCACATCTACCTGCTAATGTCAATAACATTAGTATTATCCACACCATAGATAGTAGACAAAGGGCAGGTGTACAACAGAAAGTCAGATACTTATGTTACTGGTTTTATTTAATAATGAGACTTTTATTGTAGTACTTTACATTAAAACACATATATCAGTCTCTGTTCCGAAGGAGCTTCCCAATCTAATGAACCAATCAAAGTTATATAGGCACACATTGTAGTGCTAGTGTGGGTGAAAGCCTGTTAACATAGTAATATATTTTTAGAATGTTGAAGAAAACTGTCTCCCCTGCATTGCAAGCTCTGTTTGCCTTTACCATCAAGGGCTTACAGCTGTAGAGTTGCCTTGGGGGAACAAAAAAACTCCACCAATACTCTAAGCTAGGTTGGTATTTTTAACCAGTCCTTTAATGTTTTCTCAAGATAACAGCTGTGCTTGTTGGGAGAGAGCGGTCTCACAGTAAATATGTAAATATGGCCATAGATGCTAGATAGTGGCAGACGTGCCTCTATACTTCACTACTAAACATTATTGTTTGAAGACCTGTGAGTAGATATAACATGTAGTAATCAAGTTCTGATGGTGGCTTGCTCGTATCAAGTAAACCTTATAATGGGGTCCTTTGAAGCCTTTTCCAGTTCGTTTCTCCTTACCCCTTGTTCCACTTTAAAGTTCTCATCAACATTATGGGGTTGATTTACTAAAACTGGAGAGTGCAAAATCTGGTGCAGCTGTGCATGGTAGCCAATCCGCTTCTAACTTTAGCTTGTTCGATTAAGCTTTGAAAATTAAATCTGGAAATTGGTTTCTATGGAGAGCTGCACCAGATTTTGCAATCTCCAGTTTTAGTTAATTAACCCCTTTGAGTCCCTCACCCATCCCTGGTGGTAAGGAATAGAACAACAAGTAGGGTGTTTTATATTAATAATGGGCCATGTCACTATGACATAGTTGTCCTTTATGTGACTATTTTAAAGTCTGTTGTCCCATTCTGTTGGTGACCTTAACTGGGCACGGGGCTGACACTATGAAAAGAACATGGGCAGAAGGGATGCTAGGTTCTTTACACAAAGGAAGTGACCAAGTAAGGGTTGCAAACGACCCTTACTGACGTTCCTAAGCAAACTGGGTTGCCTGGTTGAGTAAAGTAACTTTGGGGCAGACATATATGATGTATATTTAGTTCTGAGATATAATTTTTCTCATTATTACTCATATGCGTATTTTACAGGTGTGTCCATATACTTGGTAGAGAGCCCTCATCAAGGGGAAACAAAAAATGGAGTATGCAGCATCTGTTTGCTTTTATGCTGGAGTCCTATGCTGCATCGAAGAGCAACCAACGTGGGGATTACCTTAACTTGCATATTTATCATTATGGAGGCTGCAGGGAAAGATTTTAAGGAAAATGGTTGTCTGGGAAAAAAATATCCTTGGCCCTATCCTACCTCTAATTAATTGAGCAAGGGACATCTGCAGAACAGGGTGCACTTATTGTGTTTCTATCAGCCTGTAAGCATTCATCCAAAATTCCCAATATTTTTGTGTCCATTATTTTGTACCACGTTCAGGCAGTAGTTGTAATTTCCAATTGCCACCTAGTCTCTAGCGCCCTTTAGTTGTCTTTAGATGTTGAAAGGCCAGGACTAGACATAGAAAATCTTATTAGGACCTGATAACAGGGCCCAGTCTTGACAAGAGGTCCTGCAGCTTTCTGTCTCAAGTCGCCTTGGTAGTGGGGGGTGAGATAAGGATAGGATAATTGCCTTTGTAAGGTTTTTCTTTCCTATTTGGGAAGACCAAGCTCATGGCTTCCCCTGGCTCACACTAACCAAGAGGGGGTAAAATAGATTATTAACAGGTTTTCTTTGTTAATGGAGGTCAACTAAACTTATTAAGGCACGTTAAGTGGCCTTAATCATGTTATCACTTCTAGAGCTGTGCTGCAGAACCATTTGGAAGGCTATATAATCCTATCCCCTGTAGACGTTTGTAAAAATATTTTGTTTATTGTGGCCACATAATGTTACACTTTGTTGACCTTCATATTTGAAAGAGATGTGGCAGATTTGAGCATTACTTTAAATAATTGGGCAAAAAGGAGGATGACTATTGAGTTAAAAGTGAGAATGTTCATGTCACTTTCATGACCACAGTTGTGGAGTCCAAAAATGATTATACAAAGTAATTACATTTTTAAAAAACTTTTATATATATGTATGTACTTTGTAATGGCTTACGCTGAAATAGTGCTTTGGGATGGCTTACTTGATATACACTAGAGCCATCACTAATGATACTGAAGGTTGATTGTGCCTTGTTTTTTGAAAAGAGCAGAAGCCAGGGTGGGTGGTGGTAAACTCAAAAGAGTTTGCTGGGTGCACAACCCCTAGGATTTCATACGGTACTAAACTTCAGCATGTATAAAAAGATGCAATTTAATCCAGGTGTGTATTTATTTAAAATTATTATACCTAAAGCCAAATTTATTTCTTTTCATTTTGGATAGAAATTGGGATGGGAAATGGAGGTTAAAACTGCTGTTTTTTATGGGATCTGTGTCTCATTGGGAAGATTTTTCTTCACTTCCTGCCGGTAGACTCAACAGGAAGTGAGAGGACAACTTTCCAATAGTGTCACAAGAACAAGTGTCCCCATTGGAAGATTTCCCCCTCCATTCCTATTCTGGTGACTCAAATTTTTTGGATTTGCCCTCACTTTTATATCCAGGAACATTGGTGATTAGGACAATTAGAGGGTATTTCAAATCTCAGCAACAGACAGAGATGGAAAGACTGTACTAGGAACCAATGAGGGCTTTATGGCTATACATTTGTTCTAACAGGAAGCCTTCAGACAAGAGGAGGGAGCAGAGTGAGCAGAACTGATGATTAATCAGTGTGTATCTGCTCCTTCTTTATCCATTTAGCAGTTAGGGAATGGGCTATACATTATACAATTTTCTGCTTGATTCAGTGTTGATGGGGAATCCCTCCTATGGCGATATTGTTTTCTGCCGGCGTGGAGCAAGGGGAGCCTTCCCCACCGACAGAATACAATGATCACTGCTGGCAACTATAGCTGCTGGCAGTGGTCAGGCAGAAGAAAACAGATAGGCTGGTTGTACTGAAGTCAATCAATGGATCAACTTTAGTACAACCAGCCAGCCCATTTAGGAATCAAAATTCAGCTTACTCCTGCTGGACCGACCGAATTTCAATCCATCTATGGCTGGCTTAACTGAAAAAGGTGTCAACCTCCTTGCTGTATTTTTAACAGAGATGTAAGACTCACAAAAGTTGCTGGTCATAATGTAAATTTTTTGCCAAACAAGTCCGCTCATATGTGTGTATTTAGATGTTTGTCTGGAGTTTGGTGTTAAAATGAGATGCTCCCAAAGGTAACGTCAAGAGGAAAAAAATGTCTTGAGTGCAACACATCTCTCTGTAGCACCTTGCTGGAAGAAGCACTTTGAGCATCAAATAGTCTTCTAGAAACCATCAGTAGACTCCAGTAATACATGTTGCTTGAAGTAGGTCAGGCTGAGTAGCTCTTCCCACCATCTTTGGAGGAGTTGATTGCCTTATGCAGGATACAACAGAGGGACTCAGGCTAGTAATAGACACTTCTTCTGTCACCGCAGGGGGCCAAGGGCCAGAGAACCACAGTGCACAATAACTGTATCACTTTGATTTATTGTTACCTGGCCCTCCTTCCAGCCCCCTCCATGTTGACTCACCACTGCAGAATGTTTTGCTACCCAAAAACAAGACAGAAAATAGCTTTAAACTAGATTATCCACATTCCAACAGGCTTCTCTATTCAGAACTCGGAGCAATGGCCTCGACTTGTGAATTTGAACCTGCAGATGTGGACTGCATCTTCAGATACATCAATATAAATGTGGCTACAAAAACTAGGTATCTGCAGTTGCACTGACCAATCACTATTTCAGATTATCATTGTACAAACATACATGTATGAAATTGAATGGATATTTATGTCTGTGGTAAGGGTAGGAGGTGTGCAGTGCATTAACACTGAAGAAAATAATAGTGATCTGCCAGATCTGAAGATCCAACCCAACTGTTTGATTCTTACCATGATAGGCTTGGCCATCATAGAAGGTCTACAGCAGGGTTCTCAAACTGGTTGCCCTCCGGCTGTTGCGAAACTACAAGTCCCATGAAGCATTGCAAGGCACAAACATGACTCCTACAGGCAGAGGCATGATGGGACTTGTAGTTTCGCAACAGCTGGAGGGCCACCAGTTTGAGACCCCTGGTCTACAGACATACCAATGTTCTCTGATCTATGACTCCAATCTGGTGTTTTTATATGTCTGTATGGTTGAGAAATGATCAGGCCACACTCAAACGTATTATTTTTACTAAAGTAGAACTATAGGCAAAACTTTTTTTTTCATATTGGATAGAGCAAGGGAGGGTTATAACCCCTGTCAGGTTTTTTCCCCCGCCATCTGTGTTCTATTTCTGGGATTTCCCATCATTTCCTGTCCCGTAGCAGAAATCCCTGCAAATTAAGGGAATTCCTTGGGGATCCCCAAGTCACTAAAACTAGTGTCCCCATTGGAAGACCCCCCCCCATTACTTTTCTGGGAACACCCCAAAATGTGTGATTTTCTTTCACTTTCACTTTCAATGATAATGGTAAACAGGACCAATAGAGAGGGTGAATCCCCCTAACGGGGGAATAAACAGCAATAAAAACTGACAAGCGTTCCAAACCTTCAAAAAGCTTTGCTTTTAGTTATACTTTAATTTAAATGATTTATTATAAATAAAATGTATCTAAAGCCAAATCTATTCTTCTTTTTTAGTTTTGAGATAAAGCAAGAAAGAGTTAGAACCTCTGTCATGTTTTTATAGCAGGGTGGGATCAAACACTCATGTCATGGTGCCCATTGTCTCTAGCAAAAAAAAGTGTTGGGAAATCCAAAATGTTACAGTTGTTACCAAAACACAAGGTGAGGGGTAATATTCCAGTAGGGACACCAGTTCATAGATGTGATGGCTGCATTCATTTTTGTTTTTTTGTTGGCTTTTTTCCTTTATTTTCACCTGGTGATCCAGCCAGTTGGTGTTATTTTAGAACTAATTTTAACAGACCATGTGGTCCAGACAAAGTAACAGTTAGAGGGTTGAGACAAAACAGAAAGCACTGTCAGGGGTGCTTACAATGGTCAGCATGTATTCCTTTATGTAACCTTAAATCCCAAACCTTTCTCCCAAAAAGAAAAAAAAAACTGTTGCTGTAACTGCATATAAAATAAGTTCAGATTCAATTTGTTAGTCAAATCCATCTGAATCTGCTAGTCTAATACTACCCACTCCCCAGACTGAAAATGCTGCTGTCCAAAGGTGTCTGCTTTGCTACTTCATCCAGAATACAGACACTCTAAAGCCTAGAACACATGATGAGATTATCAAACGAATGATCGGCCTTTTTTTTTTGCGTGTTAGTCTCCATATAGAAAATTAAGAGGTTACTAAAGTACGAAAATTCCCATACGACAGAATAAAATTTCGTAAGTGATGTCATGTGATGTATTTGTATTGTATTTTTGGACAAAAACTGTACCGATTAAATGAAAATCGTACAAACTGGTATCATATGAGAACATTTTTTGTGTTTGCCCCTTTGGATACTTTCTGCCAAAAGCTGTGTACTAATGGTCATATTATCATACAATCGAATCGAAAGCGGTATTATTTTTTGATTTTCTGATCGAGTTTACTGGTCTTAAGACAGGAAGTATGTTACTGGCTGGGGCACCATTTGAAATAAAGGAAAAAAATCCTAAAAAAAAGAAAAACTAATGTAGCCAGCATATCTAGGTGTTCGTAAGCTGCAACATATTACATTTTTGTTTCTGGGTTTAATATCATTCTAAGATTGGATTTTTTTTTTTACTTCCTGATGTGACTCTAGGACAGGAAGTGAATGGTAATCATCACAACAGGGTAAAGACAGTTAAAAAAAAAAAAACTTAGAAGAGTTTTAACCATTTCTTGCTCTATTCAGAACTATCTAGCTTCAGATATGCTTTAATAATAATAATAAAAAAAAAAAAAATTTATATATATATATATATATATATATATATATATATATATATATATATATATATGTGTGTGTGTGTGTGTGTGTGTGTTATGTACTGTATTAAATTCATATTTTTTAAATTATAATTAAATGTTAATTTGTTAAATAACATTTTTTTTAAGGTTTCTATTTTATCGCACACACATTTATGTTTTTGTCATCTGTAAGACAAATATTTTTGAATATTGATCAGTATGATTTTGTAGATTTTTAAAAATCAAAATAATTCAACTTCAAATTGTTGCTTTCTGGTGGGTCGTCTGCCTTCATCAGACCTCTAAGTTGTGTGCACTTGTATAATATTTGGCAGATACACAAGTTCATCTAAATTATCTTGCATGCTTGGGAGTCAGGACATTTCATATGGTATGTTCCGAGACACTGCAAAGTAAAAAAAAAATAAAAAAATTTTGCAGCACATTTAGGCTAAGTGCAGAAACACAAAAAATATTATTTTCCTAATTTATTTAAACAACCTTCACTTTTACCTTTTATCTACTTTTTTTTTTTTTTTTTTTTTACTTTTAATGTTCTATCATATGCATATTACAGTTTTGTTTTCTGTGTCGTTTCTCTGCATTTCTTGACTTGTATTGTCCCGTCTTGTACCTATTAACACAACACTATGGACGGGAGGGGTCGCAACTATTGTATTCACGCACTTCAGCTGCGCTGAAATACAATCATTAATGTTTTGGGTTTCCCGCTCTTCTCCCCAGTCCATATCCTTACGACTCCTCTGTAAATAAGGCTGGCCTTACATTATACAATTGTCTTGTACAGTTTTCCTTTAGATTTACCAAAACCATAAAATATGAGGTCAAACCAAACACTTCCAATTTGTATGCAATCAGGCAGGCCCTTGCACTATAGTTTAAGGTAAATCCAAAGAAAATTGTATAATGTATGGCCAGCTTAAATGATAACATATGGAAAATGAAGAAATCTATTTATTTCTTGTATTTAGAAAACACCGTGTATGTAAAGTCAAAACTTTTTTTTTTCGATAGAGTGGAAAATTTTTGACCCTCTGTTAAGTTTCATTGCACTCTGAATGGGTTCCAAAGGGTTAATACACCCACATCTGATGTTTTAGTTTTGTAGGTGTTTCACTTTTTCCGCAGTCTTTTCTCTGCATTTCTTGACTTGTATTGTCCCGCCTTGTACCAATTAACACATCACTATGGACGATGGACGGGAGGGGTCGCAACTATTGTATTCACGCACTTCAGCTGCGCTGAAATACAATCATTAATGTTTTGGGTTCCACGCTCTTCTCCCCAGTCCATATTCTTACGACTCCTCTGTAAATAAAGCTGGCCTTGCATTATACAATTGTCTTGTACAGTTTTTCTTTAGGTTTACCAAAACCATAAAATATGAGGTCAAACCAAAACACTTCCAATTTGTATGCAATCAGGCAGGCCCTTGCACTATAGTTTAAGGTAAATCCCCACTGATTCTACTGCTTAGTTGGTCTTCCACCATTGTTGCCAATGTACAGTATAATAAGTATAATGTGAAAGGTACTGTGTAAACTAGCAGCTACAACTGTGTATACATATTACAGTGTGATGTGTAATAAGATATGAGCAAGGTGTACCAAAATTTCATGTATTATATTCCTGGAGTACATGGTTTTTATGTATTTTATAAATAAAGGTTTTCCATATAAGTTTACTAATTAGAAGTATTGAGACATTTTTTTTGTCCCATTTTGTTTAAGATGGAACCAATTAACTAAGATGGATGTGGGATATTGATTACTTATTAACCTGGTGCCATAAACAAATCTAGGCACCACCTATAGTTAAGATATAACTCTTGTGTAAGCTGCCCCTTTAAATTATATTTCCTGTCGCATCATGGCAGCATACACTTTGGGTTGTGAATCCGCCCCTCACAACCTGATAGGACCACATAGCTATAAGTTGTAAAGATGGCCCCCACCCCAGTATTCTCTTATTTTTCCTCACCTGAGAAGGACTGAAGATGTCAGAAGCACCCCCTTACCGAATTCGCCCCAGCCAGGTTCTAGCCTCTCCTGGGTGGAAGTCCTTGCCTGTACAGCCTCTAAATGAGCTAGATGGAAGGAACCCCACTCTGGTGGTCTCAGGGGTATGTGCGGCTCCAGTATAAGCCTTAAATAGGCTTAGTTGTGTGCAGCGGTCTCCATCTGTCTTTTCCATTTTGTGGTGCAGCTTGCTGGGCATTGTGGTTCTCCTCTGTCTCTCCCCTGTGTGGTCGGGTGTCTCGGCGCTTCCGCGCATGCGCAGTGAGCGTTTTTAGGGCGCCCTGGCACGTTTGCCAGGTTCCAAGATTGTGCCGAGCGCGGCTTGGCGCTACTGCGCATGTGCGGGCGGGTCGTGACCCCGGCGGCCATGGCGGTTCATTTAAAAAGCTCAGTCATTCTCTGATGCCTCCGGTTTCCTGAGCATATCTGACGCTGCTGTCAACTCGGCTATCTGCTCTGCCTCACCTCTCACGCTCCCTCCTTGGGGTAAGTGTTTCTCTCTTCCCCTGGTTCCTCTGTTTGCTTGCTTGCATGCTTATACCTACCTGTATCCCTCCAGGGTATCACAGTTATCGTTTCTATGGAGTCTGCTGCCCCAGCAGGTCACCATCAGCCCAATAGGTAAGGGGGGGGGATGTTCATGGTAAGTAGTGAAGATTGAAAAAGAGAGCAGGATCGTACTAATGCTGCCTAATTGGTCAGCCCTACCAGGTCATCAAGATCGTCTAAATCAAGGCGAAGAGAGACCTCACGCAGGAGAAGCCGCTCCAGCCATAGGCGAAGTCGCTCAGCCCACAGGGGAAGCGGTAGGAGGAGCCGTTCCTACTCCAGGCATAGACATTCCCATTACAGAAGATCCCCTGCTCGTAGGCGTAAGTCTCCTGCACATCCTTCTCGTCCAGCGAGGAATGCTTGCTGGGTATGCGGGGCCACAGCTCTACCAGACAGATTGGCCTGCCGCAGATGTATGGATGAAGCCACCAGGGAGAAAGAGCTGGTCACTGTGGAACCTACCGGGGTCCCTGCTACGCATATCTCAACTCCAGATGTGGAGGTTACAGCCTTGAGCGCCTCATCATCCCATCCTAGTACGTCTAGGGAACAAGAATTCCCGTCAGACGAGGAAGAACTGGAGGCGGCAGCAGGCTTTGATTTCTCGCTCATAGGGCCCTTTGCAAAATCGGTCAAGGAAGCGATTAACTGGGAGGAACCTGAGGTGGTACAGCAGAAGCAAAGGAAGTATTTCCCGAATCTCAAGAAGGTGCCTGAAGCCTTTCAATTTATAGAGGAACTGGATGAGCTTATTAAGGAAGAATGGCAGAATCCAGAGAAGAAAGTTAGTCTTTCTAACAGACTTACTAAGCTATATCCTCTGAAAGAGCCCAGGGTATCTCCCCTGGTTTCCCCTCCAGTGGTGGACGCCTCTTTGATGTGCCTAGCCAGGCATGTGACGCTTCTCATTGAAGACGCAGTGACGTTCAGGGATGTCCTGGACAGAAAGGTGGATACAGACCTTAAGAGGGCTTACGTTTTTGCAGGAGGCGCCTGCAGACCAGTAGTGGCACTGGCCGCCGTCGGGAAAGCTATTTCCGGTTGGTCATCGAACACCGCGAAGCTCGTTGCTGAAGGCGCAGATCAGGACCAGATCGTTAAAGCCTTACAGGAACTCAGTCTCGCAGGAGACTTCGTGGCGGAAGCCTCTGTGGACACCATTAGGTCCGCTTCAAGGTCTATGCTAGCAACGGTAATGGCCAGGAGGGCGTTATGGCTTAAGCCCTGGTCGGCCGACCCGGCCTCAAAGTCCAACTGGTGCAGGATACCATATGATGGAGTTAACCTCTTTGGTGCAAAGCTGGATACAGCAATATCCAAAGTGACAGGCGGGAAGTCTGGTCTTATCCCTTCAGACAGAAGACCAAAACAACAAAGAGCGCCTCCCTTCAAGCGCAATCTCCCGGAGAGATACAGGGATGCAAAATCCTATAGGCCTGGGAAGGAGTACAGGAGAACTTGGAAGAACCCTCAGACGTCCTTCCTCAAATTCCAGAAAACCAAAACTCCTGCCTCCAACGAACAGAAACCTTTTTGAAGGTAAGCTCGCCCAACCAGCGGTAGTGGGTGCCAGGCTCACAAGATTCAGGCTGGGCGGAATTGATAAAAGACCCATGGACATTATCCACCATCCGGGTCGGGCACAGGTGGCCGTTCAAGAACCGCCCCCCAAGGGGTCACTTCTGCGCAACCAAGCTTCCTCCTTCCAGGGAGAAAAGGCTGTCCTTGGTCCAGTATATCCAGGATCTGTTAAGGAAACAGGCAATAGTGGAGGTCGCACCATCCCAAAGAGGTCAGGGTTTCTATCCCCCACTCTTTCTAGTACGAAAAAAGTCAGGGGATTTTCGTCCTGTCCTGGACCTAAAGAAACTCAACCGGTCAATCCGGGTAGAAACATTCAGGATGGAAAGCCTCCAATCGATCCTCCAAGCGATAAATCGGGGAGACTGGATGCTCTCGATCGATCTTCAAGACGCATACTTACATATCCCGATCCACGCAGAGTTCCAGAGATTCCTCCGCTTCACGATAAACAGCTGGCACTTCCAATTTCGAAGTCTTCCGTTCGGGATCTCCACCGCACCCAGGACATTCACGAAGGTCCTATTGCCCGTGATAGCCCACTTGAGAGAGAGGGGATTGAGAGTCCACCATTACCTGGAAGACATCCTGCTTCTCTCGGACAACAAGGAGTCTCTCATCCAGCATCGGGAAATTCTGGTCTCCACCTTACAGTCTCTAGGGTGGCTGATAAACTGGAAGAAAAGCAGTATCCACCCCACTCAGAGGATGGTCTTTCTAGGGGCCGAGCTGGACACGAGAGAAAACACGGTGGAGCTTCCAGAGGAGAAGATTCCTCCCCGATTCAGAAGGTGAAGAAGGCCATCTCGGCCAAGAGACTACCAGCCAGAACATGCCTCAGTATCCTGGGCTCCTTGGCATCCACCATTCCGATGGTTCAGTGGGCGCAATGGAACTCGAGGCCTTTCCAAATTTCCTTCCTGCGCCAGTGGAACGGTGTTTCGATGTCTCATCTCTCAAGGGGTGAAGCAATCACTGCTGTGGTGGACACGGCCTCGCAACTTGGGAAGGTGCAAGCACATAATCACCCCTCACCAGGAGACGGTGACCTCAGATGCCAGTCTGCAGGGGTGGGGAGCCCACCATCAGCACTTTGCGGCCCAAGGCCACTGGCTATTCAGGGCACAGGACGCAGTGTCAAATGTGTTAGAAATGAGAGCAGCACTCCAGGCGCTCCTGTCCTTCAGCTCGCTTTTGAGAGGAAAACATGTTCTTCTGAGAATGGACAACAAGGTTGCGGTTGCCTATATCAACAGGCAGGGGGGCACCATAAGCAGGTCCATGATGCAGGAGGTCCGTCCTTTGCTAGAGTGGGCACAACTGAACCTGTTTAGCTTAAGGGCAGTCTATGTTCCGGGAGTCCAGAATGTGTTGGCCGACTCGCTGAGCAGGAATTTCACCTCCAACCACGAGTGGTCTCTGAACCCACAGGCCTACGCCCTCATATCCCGGACTTGGGGTCCCCCAGAGATAGACCTGGCGGCAACCCCAGAGAATGCGAAATGTCGGAGATTTCTATCAAAAATACCATTCCCTTCGGCAGAGGGGACGGATTGTCTCCTGCAGCCCTGGAATTTCCATCTAGGATACATCTTCCCTCCAACTCCACTCATAGCGAGATTTCTCCTGAGACTCAAGGAGTCATCGGCACTGGTGGTGGCAGTGATTCCCTTCTGGCCGAGGAGGCCATGGTTTACCACTCTGATGCAGCTGAATACGGCAGATCC
This sequence comes from Aquarana catesbeiana, assembly GCF_042186555.1. Classification (NCBI taxonomy): domain Eukaryota; kingdom Metazoa; phylum Chordata; class Amphibia; order Anura; family Ranidae; genus Aquarana; species Aquarana catesbeiana. Next base: position 232,612,990 of record NC_133332.1, on the reverse strand, counting down.
CCTGCCCCTTCCATTGTCGCCAGACCTACTCTCCCAAGGTCATCTTCTTCACCCGAACCCGGAGAAGCTACATTTGATGGCTTGGAGACTGAAAGGGCTAGGTACCTAGAGCAAGGCTGCTCCCAGAGAGTAGTGGATACCCTACTCCAGGCCAGGAGGCCTACCACGAATATTACTTACAGGCGAGTCTGGGAGAAGTTTACCGCCTTCGCTCAAGAGCAAGGTTGGGACTCATCCTCACCATCGGTGTCACAGGTCCTGGAGTCCCTTCAACTAGGCCTAGACGTACCCTAAAGGTCCAAGTCTCTGCCCTGTCCGCCTTGACAGGAGTCAGATGGGCACAAGATCCCCTTGTGGTTCAGTTCCAACGGGCCTGTCTAAAGCTGAGACTGCCTAGGAAACCTTCCTTCCCAGTCTGGGACCTCTCAGTTGTACTGGAAGCTCTAAGGAACCCTTCTTTCCTAATGATAACATATCCTTATGGGATCTGACACTGAAAGTCTCATTCCTGATAGCCATAACATCGGCTAAGCGGGTGTTGGAGATGCAAGCCTTAATGGTCAGTGATCCATATCTGATTGTATTGCCAGACAGATTAGTCCTAAAACCTTCAGACCGGTTCATACCCAAGGTATCCTCATCCTTTCACTTCAACCAGGAGATTAACCTTCCGGCACTCACCACGGAACAAGGCGATCCTCACCCACTGGACGTCAAGGGTAATGTCCTGGAGTATCTCTCAGCTACCAGATCCATCAGGAAAACGGAAAGTCTAATCATTCCGCATGGATTCAGGAGAGGTCAAGCGGCATCCTCACGCACCATTGCATCATGGCTGGTGAAGACCATCAAAAAGGCCTATTCACTGAGTAGTCATCAAGTACCTGAGGGCTTAAGGGCACACTCCACCAGGGCAGTGGCAACCTCCTGGGCAGCATATTGTAGGGTCTCGGCGGAGACAATTTGCAGAGCGGCTACCTGGTCTTCCAGGAACACATTTCACTTTATGTCCCATTACAAGGTGGATTCTGCCTGCTTATCCACAGTGGATTTCGGAAGATCCGTTATCCAGGCCAATTCTTCTATTCTTTGTTAATAAACTTAGTTTGAATTCCCACCCAGTCTTTGCGAGTTACTCCCCAAAGTGTATGCTGCCATGATGCGACAGGAAAATGGAAAATTGTATACTCACCTTTCCGTAATTTTGGCAGCATACAATCTCCCACCCGTCGAAGGTGATATATACGGAGAATACTGGGGCGGGGGCCATCTTTACAACTTATAGCTATGTGGTCCTATCAGGTTGTGAGGGGCGGAGTCACAACCCAAAGTGTATGCTGCCATGAAGATACGACAGGAAAGGAAAATTACGGAAAGGAGTATACAATTTTCCGTTTTCATTTTAATGAAGGCAGGAAGTAAATACTGTACTCAATCGATGGCAGGCAGGCTTGCGGCAAGTGCTTAAGGTCTGACGAAAGGAACACAATCACACCCCCCCAATACCTGTAAGTACTGAGTATTTCTTTTTTACCCCCAGCACCTGAATGGAGCTGGGGGAGAGTAAAGGGTAGGTCAGTATATGTTGCTGGGAAGAGGGCATTTAGGAAAACGTGTTGCCCTGCATAGACAAATGACAGGTTCTCTTTAGGGTCCATTCACACTCGTATGACTCCAAAGTTGTGCCGACTTTGGAGTGCAACGTTAATGCAACTTTCGATGGGTATGACTTGGATACGACTTTGGCTTTTTCCAGTGATAATGGACAACTGTTGCATTGTATAACATTCAGGTACGACTTTCATGCAACTTTTGAGGGTTTACATTGAAGTCTATGCCTTCAAGTTGCATGAAAGTCAGACCAAAGTAATGCATGAACTACTTTGAAGTTGCTATAACTTTAAGTCGCACATATATGAATGGCTATCATCAGAAGACATGGGGAACAACTTGTCAAGCGACTTTGATGTCCAAAGTTGTATGACAAGTTAAGTGTGAATGGAGCCTAATATGAGTATCAAATCTCAAAACAAGGGTTTTATGACAACATTAATATTCTGGACCCACTGCAGATTTATATCGCCAATGATCTTGTATCTTTCCAGTTACAGAAGAAAGAAGTGGTGTGTGTTTATCAGTTTGCAATCTGCACCTAAAGAGACTTCTCTGCTGTTTCATGGTATGCTTTTAAAGTCTCATCAAAAAAGAAATCGCAGAGATGAAGGCAGCAGTGGTTGAGTTTGCCCTTGGGGAGAATAAGTTGATTCAGCATTTGAAAGGGCCAAGCTGGGGAGTGCAGATCTATAGGAGAATAGAGAACATCATGCGAGAGAGGAGGTGGGAGCTCCAGGTGGAAACAAATGCAGATGGATTTTGTCTTCACAACAGTGCAGGTGTAATTGGTTTCCACTTACTCGGCTTGAGAACATTTGTTACAAAGATCAAGACAAAAACTTTTAATTAACTTCAACTGAGATCACATAAACTCAGCAAACTGGGCCTTTATCAGCGTTTGCCTTGGAGGAGATAAAAAGGCCCAGCTTCAGTTATCAATCTATCATACAGAGTGTCATAAAGACTGAAACTTTGGAAGCAATGTAATGTGTTGTATTGTAATGTATTCTTTCACTTCCAAGCATGTGTGGTCTTGGTCTTTAACGTTTTTCAGACGAAAACTGATTCGACGAATATTGTTTGTTCTGGTATCGTACGAGAAAAATGTTCATGTTTGTCCCTTCAGATAATTTCACATGAACTGTCATGATTGGCTCTCAAAAGCTGCGTACCAACGATCAAATTATGCTTCGAAAGCGGTATTTTTTTGTCCAATTTTCTTGTGTGTGTACTAGGCATAACAGTAGACATTTAGGGAAAGTGTGTATTGCTATTCTCATGAGATCACCACAGGCTTTCTGGAGGTCCTTCTTGTCCACCAGTCAAAATCGTTTTGGTTACCTTGAAAGTGTAGGACAAAACACCAAATAAAAATGGGAATAAAAAAGCAGAAGTTAGGCTTTTAGGCAAATTAGTTGCATCTATGCCAGAGTCAGGGTTGGGTTAAAGCCGAGCAATTTTTTTTTTTTTTTTTTTTGTGATTCACTATTTTTATTGAATTTCAAAGAAGCTTAAAAAAATACCTGAGTACCTCAAAGGCAAGTTGTCTCAAATACACAGAAATGTAACACAAAGAATTCTGAGGTCCAATGACAAACATAGCAAAGCAAATAGGTTTTTCAGCCTTGCATATCATAATATAGATGAGTAACTGCAGTTAAAGTAGAAGCAGCAACAGCTCATAATGTTAAAATTAATAAGGGCCCATTTCATACATAGGAATGAGGCACGCTATTGCAAGATATCAGAAAAGCAAAAGAAATAGGAAGGTAGATAAGAGAAGGAGGTTTCAGCTGCTGCAGAGAGAGCCATACAGGTGATTGGGTCCAGTAATTGCCCCTCTGCCACACCGATCACCCTCCCTACTCACATCTGATTCACCCTGTTGCTTGGCCCCCCTGCTGGCTCAAGCCCCATACAGGACGACTGGTGGTACCCCTCATCTACGGCCCTGGTTTTGCACACAGCAGCCCCAATTCTTCTTTTTTGGGGTCCCCCACCGGAGGTCCTGGCTCCTCCCCTCTGCCAAGTACTCCCCAATATCAAGCCTCTTGCCATGGGGGCACTCAAACAGGCTCACTCTCTAGCCGTGCTATGTGTTCATTCACACACAGAGTGCAGCTCGGGCTCCGCCCCTGCCCTCTCCTCATTGGCTGTGATTGACAGCAGCAGGAGCCAATGGTTCCCACTACTGTTCGAGCCAATGGGGAGAGAGAGAGCCGGGGAAGCTGCTGTTCTCGTGCACGTCGGTGGATCAAGATGGAGCTCATCTAAGTACAAGGGGGGTGAGGGGGGAGCTGCACCTAGAAGGTTTTTTTACCTTAATGCATATAATACATTAAGGTAAAAAACCTTGAGCAAGGGTCCAAACTTCCAAGTGACATTTTTCTGGGACTCCGACATTTCTGTTGCATCCCAAAATTCTTCTTCCCACAAGAAAACAATATCCCATACCTTTGTACAAAATACAACACTCAGAGGATAAGCAGGTAATTGTTTTATTAAATAAAACTGGAGTAGACACATGGAGGGGGTTACAATAAAAGACAGATCTGAATAAAGGACAGCTGCACATACAGGTTCCACACATTGAGCTTTGGTACAGAAATGGATGGGATTTTATATGAGTCCATTTTTAAAACAGTTGACCTTGGACTGTGGTGGGCACCAAGAAGGTTTAGGACATTGGAATAGAATGTGTAGTTATTCACAACAGCCTTTTATTCTTCATAAATTTTTAGATGTTTTCTGTGAAGGGCCGAATGGTCCACAAAATGGCTGTTTGCTTTTGAACAATTGGTCGATTTAAAGTGAACCAATGCTTTGCAGGCTCCCAATAAGGGCAGCCCCATCAGTTGCTTATCACCTTTCCATCATTCTATTCTGGGGTAAAAAAAAAAAAAAAAAAAGAGGAAGACTTTCATGTTGCTTACAGAGCTAAGAACTCTCTCTGCATAGGAGAGGACTGGTTGCCCGAGTGGTCAATTACCAAGCACCAGCATGCTTAGAAAAGAGACAGAGGATTGAGGCACATGTGACCCCATACCCAGTAGTACCTGTTTTTTCTTACCCTCTAGCAGCCGAATGAAGCTGCATGGGAGCGAAGGAAAGTGGGTTTGTGTTGCTGGTGGGGCCACCGTTGAACCTTCTACTTTGAACATTTGGTCAGTTTAAAAGGGGTCTTTGCTTTGTCCATGAAGTGCAAATACAAAGCAGGAAGCCATTTTGAATATTAAAGAATACATGGGCAAAGTATGTGTGTACTTTGAAGAGCCATATTTACCCAAAAATGATACTTTAGTTTTGTTTGGGTTATGTTCCTGTGAATGATCTTCTTACCTACCAGCATCCAGCCGTCATTCCTTACTGAACGTTGTGTCTAAGGAATTATTGACCAAGAAGTCAGCACTTCTATTACCACAATCGCTGTGTGAAAATATTGGTGATGCGTTGTTATGGCATGTATAGAGGCCTTTATTTAAAGATTGGTCAAAAACAAAAAAAAAAAAAAAAAAAACAGCTTTTGCTTTCCTGTTTTACTGCTAAATTTTTCTCTAGTTTCTTATCTGAAACAAAAAGTTGGGAAGTTGAATTAGAAAAAAAAATTAAAAAATGAATACCAAAAAAAATGGCAAAGCTGAAAAAGTATCCTCCCGTGAAAGGGGTTATGCTTAGGATTGCATTAATCAGCAGTTCTCAACCTAAAGCTGGCCATAGACCATTCGAATCAGCAAAGAACCAGTCAAGATTCGAACTATGTATGTGCAGAATGAATGTACCCAAGCTGATCAATCGATCAACTTGGGTACATTCAGCCTGCCCATACATGCTTCGAATCTCGACTGGTCCCTGTTGAACCGGCAGAGAATCGTACCGTCTATGGATGTCTTTAAGCTAACCTCCAAGGTAACACAATAGGTAATCTTGGTAGCTGCATCCAATATAGTCAATACTTTCTTCCCCATCAGTGAATTGGTAAAAGGGCTCTTTTAATGCCTTTAGGCCCGTTTCACACAGGCTTCAGCTTGTATAAGAGCAGTGTGAACTGCAAGCTTTGATAAAGCATTTGCAGAGCTTTTAGCAAGCTTTGTTGAAGCTTTTAAAGTATTATTTAGCTCCAGTTTGTGAATGTTGTGCACAGATCACAATGGTTCTGATTGCCATGTTAAACAAGCGGCTAGCAGTTTCAGCCCTTTTTAAATCTTGTTAAAAGCCAACTAGCAGCTTGCTTAAAGTGGCAATCAGCATTCCCCTTAGAAACTGTGCACAACATTTACAAACTGGAACTGAATAATACTTTAAAAGCTTCAACAAGCTTGATAAAAGCTTTGCAAGTGCTATGTCAAAGCTTGCTGTTCACACTGCTCTTACACAAGCTAAAGTGAAATGGGCCTTATAAAGTTCACAGAAGCTGCCCTTCTAGCCCACAACCCTACATTAATGAGTACATATTACCCTTGGTCCCTTTTTTTAAATGCAAATAGAGAATACTTCTATGTGGAAATTTGCCTTTTAAACCACAGGGCTGCCATAATTGATAGTCCTCTCAGCCTTCCAGTTGAGAATCCCTCTCCAACATAATGGAGAAAAGTTTTCTTCCCCTTTACTGTTTCTGAACCCCATTGGGGATGTGGGGGCGTTATTGGAGTAATAAGATAAATAATGTTTAGTATATGCGCTTGCATACAATCTGAAGATCTACATTTAGACACTTGGAACATTTATCTGACCCTTCATGGAGTAAGTTGGCCAAAACAGTTGAGAACCAATAAATACGACATCTAATTTAATAAGGAATAATCCTTGTTCATGTTAGCAACCAATCTGATACTTTCTTTTATGGCAGGAGAATATAGCAGCTTTTGATTGGTTGATGTGGCAAAAGAATGGCTCTTCCTTCAGTCATTTTAATCCATAAGGCCCCCCTGAAAAGTTGATGGACCAAAGGATTTGTTACCTAGAGACGAGGCATCCTAATTACCCAACATGTTATAGGATTTGCGTTTTCTCTTACATATAACATTATTTTATAATATGTATGTATAACATATTGCCAATACATAGGATTCAATGTTCTCAGATAACCATGACAGTTGTGTAAAGATGGAAGTCTCTTGTATCTAAACCAAAATGTGATGAAGTCAGTCAGCTTTTATTTGGACAGTTTCAACAAGTAAAGCAGCAAAGTAAAAATAATAATAAATCTCATCAGATATTTAACAGATATATTTGTGCTATAAGACAGCGCTGGAGGGTAAAGTTATGCAACTCCCTGCAACCAATCAGAAATTATCCTTCACCGATTTGACCATTGCAAAGTTAAATCTGAGTGGACTCCATGAGTCTGTTCATTACCACTGATCTTTACATTTTTATATTGTTGTTGGGAGTTATCATCTTTAGCAACCTGCAGATAATGATTAGCTTTCAAGTCCAGAAATGTAGTCTCTGTTATTCTCTAAACCCCCAACTCCAGCCAAAACTAGTTTACTTTAAGCCAGACATAGATGGAGCGAGTTTCTTTCCTGCAAAAAAACACTCGGTGTTGATGAAGGAATTCCTCCCGCGGAGCCATTGTGTTCTCTTCTCGTCTTTCTCGCTTCGTCCCCAACGCACCTCCGACTTGTTTCTCTGGTTGTCGTGGGCAGTGTACCCTACTTTACATTTGGTGAACTTGCCCCAAGGCGGTCGGTTTCTGGTCGGAGGTGTACACTATGATTAGATTGGTCCTCAATATCTGCCTGGCCTGTAATTAGTGGGAAGCCCTATTTTGCCTTAACCCATTTCAACTCTTTCCGGGAACCAGAGAAAATTGGTGAGCTTTGTTTTCCTCGCTGCTCATCAGATGTTGGTTAGAGCCCGGCACCAACAATTCCTCCCATTTACACAGGCTGTTAAAAAAACGTTATGAAAACGCCAGTATCTTTGCAGTGATTTTTCTTTACTTTTTTCAGCGTTTTTCAGCATTTTTGCAATAGCGTTTTTGAGCATTTTCGAGCGTTTTTCCGCGTTAGCGTTTTTGAGCGTTTTTTTTTTTTTTTCAAATTTTTTTTTTTTTTCAATGGATCAAAAACGCTAAAAAATGTTGGTGAATGACGTTTTTTAGCGTTTTTGAGCGTTAGAGCATTTTTACAGCTGAAAAACGTCTCTCAGAACCCACTGGTGCTGGGTTTTTTTTACAGCTTAAAAACGCCTATGCCACTTGCAGCTCAAAAACGCCTAGGTGGGCATGAAGCCATAGACTAACATAGACAGGCCTTTTTAAGCTGCAAAAAAAGCTCAAAAAAGCAGCTGTAAAAACGTCCGTGTGCATGAGGACTTAGGGAGGTTAAGCAAAGACTTACGGGGATTATGGTACATGAGACGCTCACGTCAATACTTAATGACACCCATGCCTAGTTTTTGAGAGTCTGGGACCTGTGGATATCTTAGAATGCTGGTTTGAATCTAGACTGTGCCTTACTCTCGGGTCTGACTGGACCCCCCAGTGCCCCTTCCATCACACCTCGGTCTGGACCCTGCAGGTCCTCTCCCCCCTTTTATGCCCTTTCTTTCTCCCTTACGCTTCTTTTCTTCTTCTTTCTTTTTCTTCCTCCTTCTTCTGTTTTATCTGCTCCCAAACCTCCCTGCGAAAGATGCAGGCTACCTTGCCTTTCTCTCACACTGACATGGCTGGCTGGGGCGTCTACCTTGTCTATTGAAAATGAACACATTTAATGTGCAATGTATTCTTCACTACTCATTGGTCAGTGGATCTTTGCTCCTCAGGGCCCAGCTATTGCACAATCTGCACGGCCACTTTTTTTGTTTTCTATTATTTTTCTCCCATGTTTGTGACGCTTTCACTTTTGTGTGTGTTTTTTTTATCACTGGATGAAGGTGTGCGAGTTCTCGGGCTTGCCCTGACATCTAGGGGGAGGAGCACACCCTTAAGTGCACTTTTTAGGGGGTGTGTTTCATGTGCATGTTTTTTTGTTCGATTACGGGTTATTTCCATTTAGGTTTTTGCACCACACGGACTTAAAGAAATAAATAAAAAATCTATGCTCTTTTATATTGTTGCCTTTTGCTCACAATGGATTTGGCATATTATCCTTTGCTTTTGTTACACTTTATTGTAATGTATTATTTTATATTGCACTGTGTATTGGGAAAAAAAAAAAAAACAAAAAACAAAAAACTAAATAAATCCTTTGTAAAAGAATAGGATTTTGGCTGAAGGTAGACTTCAAAACATGTTGAAATTGCTTTTTATTGCAGACTACTATCTAATGTATGTGGTCAGCTTGTCAGGTGGGTACTTGTCATTTGACAAATCTGAGAAAATGTCCAGCTATTAGTAGATTGATAATTCACCAATGAAACACATTTTGGTAAAAAAAATGAAAGCTTTTTTTTGACAATATTGTATCCCAAGAACAGTCTGTTTATTTCTGGTGACACACTTAACAGTCTACAAATGTCTTAAACCACATGGGCTCAGTCCTGAATTATATGTCTCCAAACCCCCCAATCCCAAAACCTCAATGAACCGGTGGAGAAAAAAAAATAAATAAAGGCCAGTTCCACTGAAAACTGAATTTTTAGTATCAGGTACATTTACACATCTGCATTTATCCTCCAAGGACTCCAGTGTGATGTCCCCTCTGCTGTACCCACCTCTGCCTCCCTTATCTCAAGTGGCTTTAGAGCTGAGAAGTGTAGCAGGAAGATCTCATCACTGGAAGCAGCATGGTAAGCCCTTCGCCATCCGTCCAAAACTGAAAAATAGGTTTGCTTGGGCAATATTTTCAAAAAGCTAAATAAAATATATTATTTTATAATAATAGCAAGAGAAAAGCTCATCGGTAGTTACAAGAGGAAAAGACAGACATACAACAGCTTATTATATATCTCAGGTTGTGCAAATCGAGAGTAAAATGACTATTACCGTCACCTGCCAATAGGGGCAACAATCTACACAAAGTGCAATGTGAACAATAGGTCTGCACTATATATGATACAAAAAAATATTCTGGCTATCAGATATTGTACGGTTTTGACATTTTTGTTTTTCCAAGTGCACCTGTTGCACAGTGAATGCATCCATTTTATATAGGCCAGACCAATGCCTGGATTAACAAGATAGTGAGGTTTGTGTTGGAGGTGCATGTGCATGCAATCTCTGTTCTGAGATATACTTGTCCACTCCTACACAATGGCTCCTTCTTTGGATGGTCAGATGTGTGGACACATAAATGCTTCTGCCTGAAGACTGCAGAACATGCCTGGATGTTGACCTGTTGTAAACAATTTTGGATAGCCAGAGTAGGCTCACTTGTGACCACATTAAGCCACTTCGCTGTAAGCTTTCTATCACAACTAACGATCTACAGTGTAAACAGGGTCTGTTAACATCAGCTTTAGCAACAATTAGGGCTGGACAGACTTTATATGGGATGCCAGCAAAGGTCTGGAAAGCCCTTTTGTAACACATCAAGTAGCTCTTCTTGACTCTAGTAAGCACTTGTTAACCCAAGTTAGTTAACGCCTTCACAACTAGCAATGTTGGTCAAGCCTGGAATTGTTGACCTTAATAAACACTCGCTGACCCAAGTTAGTTAATGCCTTCACAAGTAGCAATGTTTGTATGCTTGTGAAGACTGCAATCGTTGACCCTAATAAGATCTCATTGATCCCAGTTAGTTAATGACTCCAACAAGTAGCTATAATAGTCAAGCCTGGATTGACAGTCTCATGGTGATGAGACTTGACCTGACTTTTCATAGTCAGGTCCAGCAGCTCTGACATGTTCCCTCTGCACCATGGGCATTCTTGGTGCATGAAGGTATACGTATATGGAATGTAGATTCAGAGATGGCTGCTTGCTGATTTTTACAGAATGCTATAACGCAAAAGAGCAAATAATATTGAAGATCTGCTGGTGTTGGTCTATTTTTTCTAGCAGAACTACCACCAAACTTCCAGGGATCCCACAAGCCTTGTGCAATCATGCACTTCACGGGCTTACTGTGGCCTTGCAAATGTCTTTTAGTTGTAATACTTTACAACAATATCCACATATTATTTTCAGTAGTATAGCTATTCCCTTTAATAGGTGTGGACTACTTTTTGTAATTAAAAGCTTTTTTTTTTTTACTGGTCTGAGTGATGGCGGAACGCCATTCAAAGGAAAATAACGGATACAGCGTATATGAGTACATACACAATATTTAGGCATATAAAAGTGCAAAGTTATATTAAGGAAAGCAGATCTGTAGCTTCCTTTAATTATAATAACTGATATATATTTCTATATATTTGCAATTGGAGGATTTCTCTTCAGTCCTGACTTTGCATTTGTCTAGAAGTTAATGTCAGCTCGAGGCTGGCTTTATCTGAAGCACAATGACAATGGGACGGTAGAGTAGCAGTTAGATTTGAAAGAAGAGAATCAAAATCTCTGCAGGTTTAAAGAATCCTTCATTTCTCAGCGAGAGAAACACTTGACAGTGAAAGGAAAGGAGTTTCAGTATCCAGACAAAATACAATCCCATCATATATATAACAGTCTTTTAATTTATCACCGTCGATTGAGTGGGTTGGCTGGAAAGAAGTCCTTTGGCCAAAAAAAATTGACCATGTTCAGGAAAACCTCAGTAAGTCGTAAATTTGTAGTTCCCTTCTCACAAGGTTCCTTTTCAGAACTGGGTTTTGGTTTTGTGTTCAAGTCTGGAGGCTGAGGTTGCTAATGAGGATGGTGAGAGGAGTGATGGAGAGTCGAGTCGTCAAAAAGTGGGTTTTTCACCTCCATTTCTCCTGTCTGGAAAAATAAAAAGGCTTTGTTATATTTTCTATAGAATTTGGTTTTTACACATGATCTATCACTTTAAGTGTACATGAATCGTTTTAGTTTAGTTAAAGCAGATCTTCACTTCATCTGATCACCACAAACCAGAAACACTGTTAAATTCATTTTTAGTATTCAAAGCAAACTCCCACATCTAACCATGCTTTATTTTGTTAAGAAATCACTTTGAAAAACACTCCCCTAGCATTTCTGGCTGTGGCCATCTTGAGTAAGGTCAGATAATTCATGTAGCATTTACTTCCTGGAATTCATCTGCCCTTAGCTCAGGCATGCATGCAGAAGGGTATGCTTAGCTGAGAAAACCCCTCTTCTTCCCCCTCCCCTCCCGAAGACCCCTGGGATGTATGACATCATTTGCCTAGGCAAGAAACCAGGAAGTAACTGAAGAAATGTAAAACGAAAAAGTTTAAGACAATACGATATACTTTCCTATTTACTAATTTGCTAGCAGCATGAGGATTAAAAATAATCAATGTTGATTAGGAGCAAGAAGTTTCACTTTAAAAGTAGAGGGGAGGGGTTTTTTTCATTTTAAATTTTTATTTTTATTGCTGTCTGTGCCGCACTCATAGAAATTCACCTATCTGTCCTGGTAACCATTATCTCTGAAAGTACAGAAAGTGATAGGAAATCAACAATGTTTAGGTTGCCACAAGAACAGGAGGTGTTGGGAAATCTTCCCATAGGGACACCGTTTCCAATGACCATTGTCCAAAGCAGGTTATAGATGATGTGATTTTCTTATCTGTGACCAGTTTTCTGAACACCTGAAAAGTATTGACTTTCCCGATTTGATCTTCTGCTGGACACTATACTGTATTCAAATTTTATCTGGACTATCAATCTGCTGATGTGGTTCTTCAGTCTCAAGCAGTCCATAGATTATGCAATTTTCTTCCTTCTACCATGGGTGGAAGGAAAGAAATTACTAGATTTCCCCAATAACAGTCAATGCTGATGGGGAATCCCTCCTGCAGATAGTGTGTTCTCCCAGCAGGAGGGCGCAGAGAGCCGTCCCTGCCAGAACACAGCGATTACTGCTAGTGGCTATAGCCGCTGACAATAATAGCATGCTAAAAATCCAACAAGCTGGTTGTAGCCAAGTTGATTGATGGATCTACTTGGGAATAACCAGCCTGCCCATAGATGGATCAAATCTTGGCTATTCCTGCTGAACCGGCCACGATTCGATCTATCTATGGCCGGCTTAAGAGGGAATATCCCCTTGATTTGGAGAGATCTCTTAAGCCAGCCATAGATGGATGGAGTCTCGGCTGGTTTGATGGAAACTGGCTGAGATTAGATCCATCTGGGGGCAGGTTGGTTGTACTGAAGTTGATCCATCGATCAGCTCCATGCGTACAACCAGCCCATCAGATTTTTTTTGCATGTGATCATGGAATGAATGCTTCTGCATGGACAGCTCCTTCAGAATCAAACAGGAACAAGCAGCAGATCCCCCTTGGCTTCTTCATGGCTGTGTCCTGTACATGCAGTCATTGCCACCTATAAAGAGCTTTCACTGTGACCCCCCTGCCCTCCTCCTGCTGAGCCTTTGTGAACGCAGCACTTTACCTTGTGACGAGCGTTATCAAAGGGGGCTTTGCTCTTTAAAGGAACTATATCCAACTGGGCCAGGCTGCAAGAGCCACAGAGCCGGCAAAGCCTTGTCCCTTTATCCCATAATGTCACACCGTACAAGAAACACAGCGCTCCATGCAGGGGGAAATTGTATAATGATACGATGCGAGTGAAAGAGGATTACTGACTTCTCTGACCCCAGCTGAATTGATCCATGTAAGGGGAAGCTGGATTGTGTGTTCAGGGAGCGCATATCCAGAGCTGTCAATGTACAGCTTACCTGAAAGCCGTTTTTATTTCGATGTTCACTTTTTACTCATTTACTGTTATTCAGTTTTAATCAATCTTGATATCTGTATATACAAATTGTAAATGCCCTCCTAGTGGTCATCTGTAAACCTAGCAATGTGTTAACGGAAACTTGAATGAGAAACAAAGGCTGCCACTGTGGACTTCACCTTCTGAAAATGCTAGGTGCCTGGCTCTCATGCTGATTCACTGTCAATACTTTTTGAGTTGCTGACCTAGAAAGAACATGCAGACCACTGCACCTCCTTCAATGGCCACATGCTTACATGGAGTTGGTGATAGAGAAAGTACTATTAGCCAGAGAAAGCCAAGAAATTTGCATTTTCAGAAGAAGTCAGCAATGCCCACCTATATTATTTCCTCAGCACAAGTTAGTGTATTTAGGGTCCTCCCATATCAACAGCTGTTTTGAGAGGGGCAATGTAAATTCCCTGGGAGCCAGTTTATGTACAAATTCACAGTCATTCCTATATGGCTAGCTGCATTTTTGTACATTTATCCATATTAAGTACACACCTTGAAACGTTAAAGTGGTTGTTAAGCCACTCGGACTAATTCATACCATCCGCTCTGTGTCCTAATGCCGTGTCCCCATGTGTGTGATTTATAAAAAAAAAAAAAAGCCCGCTATACCTCATTTCAGAGCGCCGATCACATGACCGGCCGGCTCTTTCCTCTCCCCATTTGACAGCTGCAGCGGGCAGGGCCGAGATTCCCCCACTGAAGTCAGTCGGGACAAGAGGAGGAGAGAGCTGGATGATCATGTGAGCGCTCTGAAATGAGGTATAATCAGCATTTTTTTTATAAATCACACACACAGGGGGACACAGCATTAGGGGCAGATGGTATGACAATGTAAAAGTTATTTCAGCAGCAGGAGGGGCGGGCACTGTCACAAGCTAACAGGCAGGGAGGGGGTGGGGGGAGTAGAAAGAAGAGCAGACAGGAGAGATGCGGATGACAAAGGCATGTAAACTGACCACGGTGTCGGGGCTCAGCAGCCATGATGAACCGTGGTCAGTTTACAGAGGGGAGGGTAGTAACTGGCAGGATCAGCCAGGTATTTCAGGTGTTACAAGGGGCCAAATTACACAGAAAAAGCACTGTGCTGTATAACATGCTTTAAAGGGACAGGGACCATTTTTTTTTAGGTTAACAAACGCTTTAAATATCCCAAAATACAAGGGGTCTATTTACAAATGTTTTTAAACAAGATTCAAAAAACTTTCATGCAGGATTCGCACTTTTTCCAATCAGATCTTCTTCTGAAAATGTGTGAATCTTGGATGGAAGCTGTGTGATTCTTGAGTGAAAACTATCATAAATAGACCCTCATCCCAGGTATTATACAGTTTTTAAAGCATATGAAGCATGGAAATTAATATTTTGAATGAACAAAATATAAATTGCACAAGGCATCACTTAAACACATGCAGCAAAGCTCATCTAAGTGCACAATGCTGCATATGCATAAGTGTAAAAAGACCCTGAGCCACTGAGAGCTCCCACTAGTTGCTAACAAATCTCCATATTTATTACAGTAACAAAAATGTTGCAAATTAGCTGTATAAAATGTACACATCTAAATTTCATGTAAATACTGTAATAAAAAGAGAGAAGATCGGCTCACTAAAAATAATTTGTACTTTCCCTTTCAACTGACCCAACAGCAGATCTATGTGACAATTTACAAAGTACTCACTGGGGCTAATCCCGGACATTCATATACAGTGAAGTCACCATCTTCATTCTCCTCGTCTGATGTGACAGCTGAGTCTGGGTGCTTCAGCTCGTCTTTATTTCTTAAAAAAATAAATAAGATTTATTATAGACCAGTTCCATATTGGAAGGCGTTTCCCAACAAACACATTCTAAATGAGATTTCCCGGGCACTCACTTCTCCATGGATATCATCTGTTGCTTCTGATGTTGGTAATGGTACATCTGAGCATTCTGAGCCAATTTCTTATCTCCAGGCTGAAAAACAAACAAAACAAGAAGAATTAATATGGGAGGGAGGGATATTACTCATAAATTAAAAGCGGATCCCAGTCATAATGTAATGCTATTATAATATCTGGGATACTGGGATGGATAAATAAAAAGTAATAGAAGGTATAAATTTATTTTCAAGAAAAAATGCTGATCCTTTTTAGTGCTGGCCACACTATTGAATGCCTTGGCATTTAGGTTGACCATGCACGGTTCAAAAGCAATGTACCCAGTTGATCGATCAACTTGGGTACAACCAGCCTGTCGCTTGCAATTTTTGCAGTTGGCTACTATAGCCGCTAGCGATAATCACGGCCTTCTCCCAGCAGGAATGGCTTCCCCTGCCCCCCCAGCCATCCCTGTCTGTGTTTATAGGGGGATCTTGCAAATTTCTTTCCTGCAACCAAATCCATACCATGTATGGCCAGCCTTAGTCATGTGATCACTGCTGATGCGGAGGACTGGAGTGCAGACTGGCTGATCCTCCCCCCTTCAGCAAAGATCCTGTGACCTAAGATTTGTGCTTCTAATTATCTGAGCAGCACTAGGAGGAGACCAGTGCAGCACTTTCTCCAGGAAATATAATCATTTCAGCCCTTCTGTTGCACCTTAATTATCCAGTCCAATCAGATGATGAACCCAGTTTAATTTTACAATTTAAAGCGGATCTGTAATCTGCAGTTAATCACAGACATCAAAAAATAATCAGACACGCAGACATTCCAGCCATTGTCTTTTAGCATTCAGAACTGGTCAATATTGCCTCCTGAACGCCTGCAAACTGCAGTTCTACCTCCTTCCAAAAAGTGATCTACCATGGATTTCCACCTATGTGAAAGGGGCCTAAATGTGTATGAATTCCCTGGTGTAAAAAAGAAAAAAAAAAAAAAAAAAAAACATAGAACTTCACAGAATGATTGTTTTAATTCATTAGTTCTAAATACTAAAAATATTACAGAAAAGAATCATTGATTGAAACTTGAATGACCACCAAAGGATGGCCCAATAATTCTACATGCACCCAGTTTTCAGATTTTAAGGGAAAACTACAATGGTTTTAGGTCAATTTTATTTTAATAATTTTATTTTTTATGTAATTTTATTTAAAATGGATAATAATTAACATCCTTGTGTTTCTATTTAAATAACATTATTTGACAAATAAACAATGAATACTGGGTGTACTTTATTTAAAGAGCATTATGGGGTTTTTAAAGAGAGAGCAGAACAGGCAGAGAGGGGGATGAGTCATGGCTTTGATTTATTCAGTTTTGCCTGTAAGCTTGAGTTACTGAGCTCTGTAAACATAAGACTTTTTTTTACAGCAGCTAAAGATTGCTGAAAATATGAAAATTGTATGTATCGGTCTAAAAGTGAGAAAAAAAAAAATCTTTAAGCACCTACAAATATAAAAGAAAATATATGCAAACCCACTAAACATTTTATTTAAAAACATTTCAGGAATCCAAGGGGACAGTTACGAGCATCTCAGGTAGCTGGCAGGTGAATTTTTCCACTTGCTGAAAAATATCTATACGAGTGGGCCCAATCCTTTCTTTTTCTATGAAGTAGGAGAAAGGATCAAAGCACTGCATGTCCATTTTTATCATCGATCCAGGATCACAGTGGGGTTTCTGCTGACAACTTATTTGAGGGTGATCAGATATCAGGCCTTTTGTTCTTGGGATAATATTCGACAGTCTATGACTCATATACAGTATATATATATATATATATATATATATATATATATATATATATATATATACACACACACAGCATGTAAGTACTGTGTATATATATATATATATATATATATATATATATATATATATATATATATATATATATATATATCAGTCAGTACAAGAAGACAACATTGTGTGAATCAGTCATTTCATTGTAGTTTATAACTTACCGATGATGTCTTTTCATACGGTGGAGGCGGTGACTGTCTATAGGCCGGATAATCTGTCTTTTCTGCCAATTTTATCTCTCGGCGCATTCTGCGAGACAGCAAAAAAAGAAAGTAACATGTAAATGTGAAATCCATGAAATCACAGGCCCCAGGGCCAGAAAAAAAGCATTTATATTGCATTAGCAACCAGACTGCAGTTGTCATTTTTACAGCCTGCACTAAAATGATGGAAGTTGGAAACTAGTTGCTGCAGGCAACACACAGAGCTCCTGGAAGAAGTGGGAGGACGCAATAGGATAATATGGCAGCATCATTGGAAATCTATGAGTGTTCCCCATGTCTGCTGGATTATCCTGCAGAAAAAAAGTGATGCTGGACAATTTGCAGAATGTGGGATTGTAATGAAATATGAGGGACACTTGCTTACTATGTTGACATGGATATTTTCCTATAATTGATATATAGTAGACTGTATATATTTAAAGTGTATGTACTGTAAACCCCAACAATGAAATTCTCTTATTTGCTACATTTTGGTCTGTAAAATCTACCATTTTTTCATTTTCGTCACACCTTAAGGAAGGAGAGGAGTACAGCCCTCAAAACACATTGGCTCTGTAAATAATTTGTCTTTGGAATAAACTTGTATCTGGACTTGAATGTTATGGTGTGATGCTTCAATTATAGATTCCCACATGCAGAGCAATTGGTGTCTGTATGTTGGAGAGAGAATGGGAGGGATTGAGTAGTTTAGCAACAGAAAACTGGGCAGGGCTGATACCACTTATACCATAACAGATTTTAGGAGCTGAGTGCATTTCTGGTATATCAACAGGTATTTTCTGTACTTGCAGGGTCTTTAAAGTAGAACTATAGGCATTTATTTTTTTTTGGATAGAGCAAGGAAGGGTTATAACCCCTGTCATATTTTTTTCGCCATCTGTGTCACATTGCAGAGATTTTCCTTTACTTCCTGTCCCACAGCCAAACAGGAAGTGAGAAAAATTCCTGCAAATTAAGAGAATTCCTTGGGGACTTCCAGGCCATCAGAACTAGTGTCCCCATTGGAAGATTTCCTCTTTTTTACTTTTTTGGGGACAACCCAAAATGTGGGATTTTCTTTTACTTTCACTTTCAATCATAATGGTAAACAGGGCAAATAGAGAGGATGAATCTTCCTAACGTGGGCACAGACCGTAATAAAAACTGACAGGGGTTCTATCCCCTGTCCCCTCTATCCAAAACGATTTGCAGAGGAGTTCTGTGCGTCTTCTGGTCCATTTCAGGTCTGAATCCAGTTAAAAATTCAGGCCCAATTCATCCCTGAAACGGAGAACATGGTTGCACCGGACCCCTGCTGTTACCTGCTCCGCACAGCAATGTGAACCCAACCTAAAGGTGTAAACATGGGGACATTTGCATGTATTGGAGAAAGGTACTGCATGTTTTTTGTTATTCTGCCTTGGCATACACTTTCACAGACTTCAAATGCATTGAATGAGTATGCATTACCTGCACCAACATACACCGGCGATAGTCAAAGCCATGAGACCAGCAAGGGCACAGGCCACCACCACACCTGCCGAGACACAGATTGAAGAAGTTAATGTAGGACTCCAATGGAAGTACTCAAGCAATCAGTATACGTTTTTACCTTATTTTTTTTTTAAATTCCAGCGCATATGAATGTGATGAGGGCATGTGCTGAAAAGACATACGGGATCTGCTATTGCTTGCCTTCTTCTTAAAATGCAAGTTGTCTGACTATTATGCTGGTCATGTGGCTACAATACTTAACTGGGACAAGTATGCAAATCAAACGTTCCACCTTTACTGGCTGCATGCTTACTCTAGGTCAATAACCCAGTAAACTAGAGACAACCAGGTATCTGCTAAATGGGAATTACATGCACAGAATATCCATACTGCTAAAGAGCAGGCGATTTCTTTTATTTGAGTGCACAGGGAATCCAACCCTATTGAATCCTCATCTATTGCTCTGACTTGGAGCTGATCTTCTCCCTTAATACTTTTTGAGGATGAATTGTGCACTTATGCAAATATATATATAATAGACCATCAAAAAGTCAGTGCTTGCAAAGGACCTCTAGTGGGGTGGTGGAACGTTAAATTAAGACCTCTTTCACACTGGGGTGGGTTTCAGGCTCTTTAGCGCTGGAAATAGGCTTTGCTAGGTGCCTAAAAACTGCCTCCCATTCATTCAAGTGTGACTTTCACACTGGGGCAGTGCGCTTGCGGGACGTTATGAAAAGTCCTGCAAGCAGCATCTTTGGGGCGGTTTGGGAGTGCTGTATTTAGCGCTCCCAAAACGTCCTGCCCATTGGAATGAATGGGCAGTGCTTCCAAAGCGCCTGAAAAGCGCTACAACACAGGTGGTTTTAACCCCTTCTTTGGGGTTAAAAGCGCCCCGTTAGCAGCCGAAAATTGCCAATTAAACAGCGCTAAAGCTTTAGCGCCAACGCGGCTGCAGCCCCAGTGTGAAAGGGGTCTTAATGTGAGATCTACTTTATGCCACTAGAGAAAGGTGGAGCAAAGAGCAGACACCAGCTTTTTGGGGACAGGGAATAGGTGGAGGGGGTGATAAAAGTGATAGGGACCACTATTTTAACCTGTTTAATCACCCTAATAGTGACACTGTTCTTGAATCTGGCCAATAACCTGCTATTGCTACCCCCTCCTCTTGAAAATGCTGCCTGCCTGTCATGCTGATCCAATGGCTTTAGTACTTTCTGAGACACTGAACAGAAAGAAAAATGCAGATCAGGAATTTGGACGCAGAAAGTATTAAAGTCAAAAACAGCCACCAGGCAACTAGTATTCTCAGAAATAGTGCAGCAATAGCAGTCCCTGTATATGCCCCAGGACAGGTTCCCTTTAAACACTCAGCTCTCATACTCAGTGGCCAGGTAGGTCTCATGCTATTTGGCCATCAATGCACTTTGGCCATTAATGCAATTTACAAAAGAAGGTAACATTCTTTTGTCCATCGCTGTGCTCCTTATAATGGCCCGAGAGTCTTTTAATGTGAAGTCAGAGCTGGCAGAGCAAGTGGAGTAATGAGCACCTGTGGTTAGCAGGAATGACTATCTGCTGGGACTATTGTATCCCGATCAGAGAGCTCTCTTGGCTTTTTACACATTTAATTGCTTTATTGTTTGGCCCAGCAGCCTTTCCTGCACCCTGTGCCTTTGACTGAAGAGCTGGACAAAATAGGAGAGGTTCAGCACGGGGCAAGACAATTGCTGTTTGATGAATGAAATGCAATCCCTTTATAATCAGACATGAAAAGCACAGAGAGCAGAGGGGGGTGTTATTATACGCTAAGCACTTCCCGCACCCTCTGTCCAGAAGGATCAACATGTGGGGGGTCAATGACACGGCCTGTAGCTCGTATGACCAGTTATGGATGGACTAAATTCCATCTGCCCCATTTTAAGAAATTGTACAGCCAGTAGTGTCCCTTTAAATGACTTCACTGGCTGGGTGGAACTGGGTACCCATGTAGGGAGGTCACTGTGGTGGTCCGAGAGTTTTTAAAAAAACCCGGTGTATTCTTTCATGTATTACCTAGTAACAGCGCATCACCAGGAGGTCTTCGGGTAGTTTTAGGTGAGCCTGGACGGTTGCTTCGGCCGGAAGGTTCTTTAACTGGTGGTATGGGCGGTGGTGGAGGATTGGACGGTGTGGTATTGACTACAAAGAAAAAATAAAATCACATATTTTAAATCACAAGCACAGGAGCGATTATTGTTTTTGGCGCTTCTAAATATGTGGAGAGGAATTTGCGGCAGACATTGGGAAATGATTTGACGATCTTTCGGAAAAAGCATGTAAATAGATTGGCATATTAATACATATCCTTGGGAGAGATTGTTTGATCTGTCTCTGTATTTGTATTCCGGTAATGGGATTGGGTACTCTCACATCACCCGTCTGCCTGGTGTATTGATATACCCATGTCTTATGCTAATGTTCGCAGTCCATTATTTTAAAACGTAATAAAACTTTTGTGAAGCACCAACACTATTGGACAGCAATAAGCCTAGGACAACCCTTGGTTCTGTGTCAGACTGTGTTGACAGCTCCATCCTCTGGGCAACTGAACTAAAACTGATCAGGATCTTCTATTCCATCCCATCTTATTTAGGCCTCATTCACAGAGACAAATTTCTGCGTACATCCAAGCAAACAGCTGTCTTTGCCTGAATGGGATGCACAGGTGTTCCTTGCATTCACGTGCAAGCAGTCCCATTCATGTCTATTGGGATGTAGCTGCTGCATAAATGCAGCTGCTAAATTGACAGCCACGCAGGTGCATCTGAACGCACACTGTCTGCGTTTGGAACATGCACCCACACGGCTGTCAAACTGGGACATCAGCCCAATAGATATGAATGGGATTGCCTGAATGTGGATGCACAGAACACTGGTGGTCCTCTGCAGGCACAGGTGGCCCTTCGCACGCATGTACTGATAGGTACGGTTATGTGAATGAGGCCTGATTTTTGATCCAAAAAATAGTAACACAAAGCTGCTGAACTCAGAACAATGAAATTATACTTTCATTAATAAACTGGGTTTATGTGAATGGACAGAAAAAAAAGGAGACTGTGTGATCAGATTGCAAAGTGTATGTCCTGTTGTCACCGCTGGGCTGTCTGAGATCAGTAACCCAGTGAGAGATTCCTTTAGCTGGCCTCTAAACAAATCAGATAAATCAGCTTCAAATAAGAAAAGCCCAATAGTAGCACATTGAAAACAGAAGTGCAATCCTTCACTCTGGTCCACAAGGCAAAGCACTCTGGAATGTCAATGTTCCGCCTTGTACCTGGGTGTCCCAATAACAGGACACTGAGCCCACTGAGGCGTGACAATGGCACAAGCCAGCAGTGAATATTCATACAGCCCAGCCTGAGGCCATTAACATGATGACATGAAGATGTTGCAGTGTGTTTGTCACTTTATGGGTCATTTAACACAACTGGCTGCAGGCGGCTGACAATGAGGTACTTGTCCGGTGACCGGCTAATCACTGAACATCAAGTGAAAGGAGATTTACAGCCTGCTGCTCAGGGGTCCCTGTCCCTTCAGGTGCTGCCTCTGTATATGGGTGCCCTCTCCTGTTTATTATTTCTTGGCGTGGTCTTCAATGTCACACTCACCATTCTCAGCTAAATTGACAGCGTGCGGCTCTTTCTCCTTAAGCATGGAAGCCAGGAAGTCAATCTCGGAATCAGGAATGTTGTAGGCCACTGAAAAGGGAAAAATAAACATGTCACAAGTGTGAAAAAGAAAAGTCCACATACACTAAGAAAAATTATAATATATCAAGAATTTTACTATCTAAAGAGAACCTGCCATGAAAGAAAAACCACTAATCCCACCATAGACGCTACGTATGCTTACTTTTTCCTGCAGCTCCAACCCAGCAGCTGTACTGGAATTCTGGTACTTCTGGGTATGGCGGAGCGTACTTCAGTGTTAGGGGCCAATCACTAGGACCCTTGCTGCCCTCAGAAGTGTACATTAGTCAACCATACTGGGTATCAATGGCAACTGCCAGGTGCTCTTCAAGGATTGCCACATACTGGTAAGTACTGCCTTGTACAAGGGAGGGATGGATGATTGGTCCTCCACCAGACCAGTTTCATTTATTAAAAATGATCCTAATCTAACCAGAAAACTATGCGACTTAATCTGGCCTTAGTGGAGTAAACCAAAATCACATCCCGGAATTGACAAACAGTTAAGTTAAATAGAGATGGGATTTTCAAGGTGTCACTCATTTACTAGATTTATAAATAAAACAAATGGGGTCCCATCTTGAAAATCCCATCTCTAGTTCATTTTTAACCTGTAGTCAATTAATATTTACTAAGACCACCAAAAACACTGCTTGCGGTATGGCAACCAGTGATGTTCTATACATTGATTGTGTAGAGAACTCCACCAAAGATCTAAGGCAGGCCATACACAGTTCCATTCCCAGATATTCAAACTATGTATAGGCAGGCAGAATGTACCAAGTTGATTGATCAACTTGGGTACAACCACCATGCCAACATTGTGGCTAAAATTTAAAGACCTGCTCCAATCAAAATTCATATATTGGCTTAGTGCACCTTCTACATGTGCAATCCCATCCAGTATTCTTGTATATCTCGAAGGATGAGACCCCCTTTCTACAGCCCAGTACAAAGACAAATGAGGACTTCACACTTCCCAATGGATTCCCATGATCCGATCCTTTATATATAACAGGTTAATCCCTCCGCTAGAGATGGACACCATGGTTGTGGCCTGGAAGGGGGTTAAGTCTCTGAGATGAAGGCTTCCTATGGCCCAGTTCATTTAGTTCTGTTTGGGGTAGGTCTTTACTCTAGTGATGATCACATTGCCTGTGGCTCCTGCTTGGATACTCTTACTGTACATCAGTATACAACAAAGCCCCAAAGCAGTGACCCCATCAGCACCAGCACGGCTTAACGACTAATCCTATTGTCAGTGGAAGGGGGATCATGACTCTGGTCACACACAGCAAGGTAGGAAGTGGAAGGTAATAAAGCAGAGGAGACAAGGCCATGACACTCAACAGAGACAGCAGCAGCATCTGGGCATGAGGAAGTGTTCAACAAGAAGCTGTAAAACATTATAGAGCACCCTCATTCAGTGTGGAAGAGTGACAAGGTGCTGACACATACATTATATTACCAAAAGTATTGGGACACCTGCCTTTACACACACATGAACTTTAATGGCATCCCAGTCTTCAGGGGTTCAATATTGAATTGGCCCGTCCTTTGCAGCTATAACAGCTTCACCTCTTCTGAGAAGGCTGCCCACAAGGTTTAGGAGTGTGTCTATGGGAATGTTTGACCATTCTTCCAGAAGAGCATTTGTGAGGTCGGGCACTGATGTTGGACGAGAAGGCCTGGCTGGCAGTCTACACTCTAATTCATCCCAAAGGTGTTCTATTGAGTTGAGGTCAGGACAGTCAAGTTCCTCTACTCTAAACTTGCTCATCCATATCTTTATGGACCTTGCTTTGTGCACTGGTGTGCAGTCATATTGGAACAGGAAGGGGCCATCCCCAAACTGTTCCCACAAAGTTGGCAGCATGAAATTATCCAAAATGTCTTGGTATGCTGACGCCTTAAGAGTTCCCTTCACTGGAATTATTGGGATCAAGCCCAACCCCTGAAAAACAACCCCGCACCATAATCTCCCTCCACCAAATGATTTGGACCAGTGCACAAAGCAAAGTCCATAAAGACATGGATGAGCGAGTTTAGGGTGGAGGAACTTGACTGACCTGCACTGAGTCCTGACCTCAATCCGATAGAACACATCTGGGATGAATTAGAGCAGAGACTGTGAGCCAGGCCTTCTCATCGACATCAGTGCCTGACCTCACAAATGCCCTGCTAGAAGAATGGTCAAACATTCCCATAGACACACTCCTAAACCTTGTGGATAACCTTCCCAAAAGAGTTGAAGCTGTTATAGCTGCAAAGGGTGGGCCAACTCAATATTGGACCCTACGGAAAAAAACTGGGATGCCTTTAAAGTTCAAGTAAAGGCAGGCGTCCCAATACTTTTGCTAATATAGTGTACCACAGCAAAGTATGAGGAGCCCTGGAGGACAGGAATGACACCCCAACATAATTAATTTTATGTAGTAATAGACCGTCACTACATACTGGGGCTCACTCCACATTATAGGACCAATCACACTCCACTCCTCCATAAAGACTGGCCACCCAAACCACAGACTGATTGTACAATCTTTTTAAAGCTGGCTACAAACATTGCCATTGGATTGTACAATCTCTGTACAACGTTGATAAAATATCTTCATGCATGTGAAGGAAATCACACGCGTGTGCCCAGACGTGTCTACGGGCTCTGCCAGGACCCAAAGGCCGGGCAGAGCCTTTCAGCACATCTAGACACGAGTTATAATGGCGGTACACACGATCGGAAATGCCGCCAGCAAAACTCTGATGAGAGCTTTTGGTCGGAAAATGCGACCGTGTGTATGCTCCATCGGACTTTTGCTGGCGGAATTCCAGCCAGCAAAAGATTGAGAGCAGGTTCTCTATTTTTCGGTTGGGAAAAGTTCCTATCTGAAAATGCGATTGTCTGTATGCAATTCGGACGCGCAAAAAATCACGCATGCTCAGAAACAATTTCACGCATGCTCGGAAGAATTGAACTTCATTTTCTCGGCTCGTCGTAGTGTTGTACGTCACCGCGTTCTTGACGGTCGAAAGTTCAGAGAACTTTTGTGTGACCGTGTGTATGCAAGGCAAGCTTGAGCGGAATTCCATCTGAAAAACCATCCAAGATTTTTCCGACAAATTCCGCTCGTGTGTACGGGGCATAAGGAGTGGGACTGAAGTTCTACTTTAATTTTATATTCAGTCAGGTAGGTCCTTGCTTTATCAAAAGCTGGCCACACATGTTCCAATCTGTACAACAATCCCTCCATCATCTAATTGGGATGCCAATGAAGAAATCATCATATTTCATGCTGTAGGTAAAAACTGGACCACAGGTAGGAAAGACATGAAATCAGGAGAAATCAGGAGGACTATACCCAAACTCCTTGCCTTTTGATGGAAGGCATTCCACGCTTCCCCATGCTGCAAGACAAGAATGTTAATGAGTAAAGCCTTCCCCCTCCTCCCCAATCTGCATGTTGTACATTTTCAGGTGTTGCCCCCAGGACGTAAGATGGCGGAGCCAGGAATACAATATGGGTGCCATAAGCCAATTATTTTTGTATATTGAGAGAAAAATGTCTGGATCAGAGGCTCAGAAAACACGGCAGGAGTCCCGGGATTGATTAGCACATCACACCTCCATTCCCAGAACTCAGCAAACGAGTCTCTTTCCTCCACCTGAATAGCAAGGCATAGGACTGTACACATGGTAATGAGGCCAGAACAGGACAGATCGGGATACAGCAGATGGCTGCAGAAACTGGGCCGGCCAACTTTCCCCCCCTGTGGGCTTCTACATGGGACGGCACTTCTTTAGCTGGACAGAGAACCGTGTTTGGTAAACATGTCAAACCAATGAGGCCTGGCCTGGCAGAGAAAGGCTTGAATTGAAGCGTCCAACCTCCCTCCATTCATGGTGTGCTTTTCACCCTGAACACAATAGAATCACTTATTGGGATCCCTGCTAGTCAACAACAATCAGGAATCTGTGCTGACTCTATAAACCACGGGACAGTTCCCCATATTGGCCAAATGTTGGATAAACATTGTCCAAAATAGCAAGCTAACTCAGAGAACACCATTGTTCCTTATATTTAGTAGAAACACTACTGAAAGCGTTTGTGTGCCCATAGCAAAATCCCAAGCTTTGTTCACACCTATACAGGTGCAAAGGAGCTCACAATCATGAAAAACGCACCAAAGGACCCTTTTTAAAAATCGCTGTTACTTTGTTAGCATTCATTTTGCTGTGTGCGGTAGGAAGATGTGCGGGAATGGCGCTAAGAATTAATGGCACCACTGCATGTCTATAAGGGCTGCACATTTTTGTGTGTTGCGGGATTTTGCGTGCGTTCCAGCAATGCACAATTGTGAACCCAGCCGTGTTCTGCTCCCTGGGGAAAACATCTAAAGGTTTTTTTTAAGTTGTTGACCCTCTAAGCTTCCCAGGGGGATGGGGTTCCGCATTTTTACTGCTCTATCAGCAAAGAACCCTTTCAGCAATCTCAGGTTAAATCTCCTTTCTTGTGCGTCCTCTTCAGGAACTTAAAGTGACCAGTTTATCACAGTTACTGGAGTCATCTTTGATATATTTGTACATTGTAATCATATGTAAATCAATGTGAGGGACTGATAAAAATTCCACAGATTGTTCGGGTAGCTCCTTGATTTATTGTTTCAATATTACATTTTTTAATTGGGCAATCATCACTTCTCTCCACCTTTTTGATCTCGTCCAATGAACTTTACATGATCGTAAACAAAAGCGTATGGAGAAACTGATAGCTCCTGGAACAATCACTTTTTGGTACTTTTTCCATAAAGACTGGACATTGAGATAAATACGAGTATGGCCAGTATCTCCTTTCACATTGAGGCAGTTTTCAGACATTTTAGCGCTAGAAATAGTGTCTGAAAACTGCCTCCCATGCCGCCTGAGTGCTTTAGAAAAAGTCCTGCAAGCAGGATCTATGGGGCAGTTTGGGAGCGGTGTATACAGCGATCCAAAAACGCCCCTGCCCATTGCAATGAATGGGCATCGCTTTCCGAAGCGCCTGAAAAACACTTCGGAAGCGCCGCAACACGGGCGATTTTTAACCCCTTCTTTGGGGTTAAAAGCACCATGCTAGCAGCCAAAAAGTGCCGCTGAAACAGCGCTAAAGCTCCGCTAAAACGAGCGATACTTTAGCAACTCATGCTGGCCATACACTATACAGAAAATCGGCCGAAAAATCGTTCGTATGGACACTTCGTTCGTTTTTCGGCAAGTTAGTGGGTACAAATCGATAATCGTTTGTGACGTTTTTGTGGAAAAAAAACGAACGGCATGTTTGGAAAATTACTGCCGAACGTACGATAAATTGCAAGGTTAATGTGTTTCCCGTCCGAACTGCCTGCACTAGGTATATGTAAAAAAACGAACACAAAATTATTTATTCATGTCCACTGAACAGATTATCGGTCATTATATGATGGCACGATCGTTTGCGGTCACGGTCGAACGTTCGTTTGTCAAAAATGGGTTCGGCCGATTTTCTGTATAGTGTATGGCCAGCATAACACATGGGCAGCCCCAGTGTGAAAGGGGTCTAAGGGCTCATGTCAGTGGGCGTGGTATTCCTTTATTTGGTATGCACTTAGAACGCACGTCAAACGCAGCAAACTGGAAGCTGATTGGTTTCTATGGAGAGCTGCACCAGATTTTGCACTCTCCAGTTTTGGTAAATCGACCCTGAAGGGTTCAATCTGATTAGTTATTTTTTTAATTTAAAATCGAGACGCGCTGATTGCAGGTAAATTTGTTTCTTTTTCACAAATTCAATCTAAGCATGCGCTTTTTGGAAAGCGTTAGGCTCAATTCACACCTATGCAGTTTGCTTTTGGTCCTTTCTGCCGTGCTTTTTGCGATTTTACAGCGATTTGCATATTTTTAATGCTTTTTTTTTGGCCAATTTGTCCTTGGGCAGATTTAAAAAATGCATAACGCAATTCGCGGCAAAAACGACATGCTTTTCTGTAGCTTCTCCATTGGAGCCTATAGAACCAAAAAAGCAAAAAAAAAAAAAAAAAAAAAAAAGCACCGTTTTGAGTTTAAAAAAATCTCTGACCCTTTCCTAAAACAAAGCGACTGAGAAAAGCATAGATGTGAACGTGTCCCATAGGAAACCATGGTAAATGAACTGTAGGGCGTTTCTGCAAAAAGCACCAAAAAAACGCACCATATAATATGAGGTCAAACCTAAAAGCTTTCAATTTGTAAGCAATCAGGCAGGCCCTTGCACTACATACTTGAATTTAATTCTAAAGGAAATTGAATTAGAAAATTGTATAATGTATGGGCAGCTTTAGGCAG
The DNA here is from genome assembly GCF_042186555.1 of Aquarana catesbeiana. Classification (NCBI taxonomy): domain Eukaryota; kingdom Metazoa; phylum Chordata; class Amphibia; order Anura; family Ranidae; genus Aquarana; species Aquarana catesbeiana. The sequence goes on along the minus strand of NC_133332.1, from coordinate 232,584,128 downwards.
GTGCATTGTTATGCATTTTCTTTGTGTGCTGACATGCATTTTTTAGTACAGCTTTTTAATGTGTTTTTGAATTTCGGATTTGCTGTGAATAACAAACAGCCATTGTCCAAGACTGTTGCCAACGCAATATATGTTGCAACGTCAAGTTGCAATGCAAAACGCATGTTTGTGTTTTGATGCAATGCCATTGACTTCTATGGGCCTCCGAACACATTAAATCGCAGAACAAAAATAGACGTGTTTTTTTAAAAAACATACTGAAACGGCAGCGCTTAGATGGGAACCGACACACATTTTATTATGGGGAAATTGGACACATTGCATTAAAACGTGTAAATGAACCGCTTCTGCTTTTAGTAAAATGTATTGCTTGGAGTTATTTGTGAAGTTTGAATGTCTAAACTGAACTCGGCCATTCTATATTTGTAGAATTTTGCTCAAAAAGGTTTTGTTTTTAGAACATTCGTTCGATTTTCTTATTGTTAGTGGGGTCAAATCGATGTTCATTTCCGAATGCAGTGATCAGAAAGTTCGAAGAAGCAGAAGGGAAAAAACACATTTCTAGCAGTGAACGGGGTTTTCCTTTGATAAAGTCCATTCATATTCCAAAGCAGATAAAAAAAAAACATAAAATTTTACAGTACTTTTGAAACAACATTCGTCAATCATCAAATGTTCTGAGAATTTTCATACGATCCTGAATATTGGTTCAAAAATCTCCTAGTGTATGTCCAGCTTTGGGCTGCCAATCCTTTGGATGTAACCAAGTCTATTGAGTTCTGTTCATGTTCTGGGCAAAAGCAAGCTTGGCTAAGCGGAAAGTGCAATACTCACAGGAACCAATCAGAATCCTTCTTGGGCTGATCTGACTTTAGTAAAGAGAATTCAGATCTTATTCTAAAGGTTAACGCACATTGGGGGTTATTTACTAAAGGCAAATCCACTTTGCACTACAAGTGCAATCGCTGTAGATCTGAGGGGGACATGCATGGAAAATAAAAAACAGCATTTTTGTTTGTACATGATTGGATGATAGAATCAGCAGAGCTTCCCCTCATTTCAGATCTTCCCCTCAGATCTACAGTGACTGTGCTTCCAAGTGCACTTGTAGTGCAAAGTGGATTTGCCTTTAGTAAATAAACCCCCATTTGTTGGGCACACCATACATGTTACAATCTGATAGTACAGTCTCTGTACAATCAACATTAGATCTACCAAAATCTAATCAATTTGTACCCAATCAGGCAGGTCCTTGCACTACATACTGATTTGTAGATCTAAAAGGAGATTGTACAATCAGATTGCAACGTGTGTGATCAGTACAGGATCAATGAATGGCTTCAGCTTATGAACTGTTTTACCAGAAAAGTTTCTTGTTCCTCATTGCCCCAAAGCCACCAATGAGAATCCTCGTCTCCTCCTCCATTCTGCACGGCAGACAAGTCTTTTGGATCCCGAGTGATTGCTACAACATGTTCCTGTTGGTATAATATTCATAAAAACACCCCAGAGACGCTCACTGATCTCAGTATCCCTCAAGCTCAGGTACATTAAACTCATCTATTATTAATGTGGGTTCGTTTTTATTTTTGTTTCTTGCTGGAGGAGAATGATCACTGTAATTAGATGATCGAACGCTTATGAGATTGTTATCGATTTGTTACACGTCCGCAGAGGGAGACGCAGACAGCCCCACAGCAACCAGCCGACTAGTCCTATCCACCTTTAGTAAGGTACATGTATTGATTGATAGATCATCCTGCAGAGGTTTATACCTACTACCCTCCGAGGAGCTCCTAGTCAGGACTTGGATGGTAAAGAGATCTCTCGCCAGATGAAAAAAGTCTTTCTAGCATTCTTTCTTTCTGGCACAAAGGTTCCTGCGTGAATCATCAGTAAAATTGTGATATTTAAATGCATAAAGGCACGCTTGTATTTTAATGCGTCTATATCCACCTCCATTATTTTATTTCTCAAAATACACTATTTGCATCTATGTATACATATGTAAAGGGGGAACTCTGCGGACCCGGATGTAAAGGGGGAACTCTGCGGACCCGGATGTAAAGGGGGAACTCTGCGGACCCGGATGTAAAGGGGGAACTCTGCGGACCCGGATGTAAAGGGGGAACTCTGCGGACCCGGATGTAAAGGGGGAACTCTGCGGACCCGGATGTAAAGGGGGAACTCTGCGGACCCGGATGTAAAGGGGGAACTCTGCGGACCCGGATGTAAAGGGGGAACTCTGCGGACCCGGATGTAAAGGGGGAACTCTGATGTAAAGGGGGAACTCTGATGTAAAGGGGGAACTCTGATGTAAAGGGGGAACTCTGATGTAAAGGGGGAACTCTGATGTAAAGGGGGAACTCTGATGTAAAGGGGGAACTCTGATGTAAAGGGGGAACTCTGATGTAAAGGGGGAACTCTGATGTAAAGGGGGAACTCTGATGTAAAGGGGGAACTCTGATGTAAAGGGGGAACTCTGATGTAAAGGGGGAACTCTGATGTAAAGGGGGAACTCTGATGTAAAGGGGGAACTCTGATGTAAAGGGGGAACTCTGATGTAAAGGGGGAACTCTGATGTAAAGGGGGAACTCTGATGTAAAGGGGGAACTCTGTGGACTCTGATGTAAAGGGGGAACTCTGATGTAAAGGGGGAACTCTGTGGACTCTGATGTAAAGGGGGAACTCTGATGTAAAGGAGGAACTCTGTGGACCCTGATGTAAAGGGGGAACTCTGTGGACCCTGATGTAAAGAGGGAACTCTGCGAACTCTGATGTAAAGGAGGAACTCTGTGGACCCTAATGTAAAGGGGGAACTCTGCGAACTCTGATGTAAAGGGGGAACTCTGTGGACTCTGATGTAAAGGGGGAACTCTGCGGACTCTGATGTAAAGGGGGAACTCTGTGGACTCTGATGTAAAGGGGGAACTCTGCGGACTCTGATGTAAAGGGGGACTCTTGTTATTAATTTCATATGATTAGAAATGTTATTTAATAGCAAAATATATGTATAGTTTACACTATTAAAAAAATTGTGCGCCCCTAAAGTGTTTGGGTTTGACTTGAAGAAAAGGTGGCACCCCTACTTCTGGGAGTGTTGGGTGTCTGGGCCCTCCCTCTGATCGCTGTGGTTTCACCCGCCACTATAGGTCACAGTAGTAATGCAGGGGAAACCAAAGTGCAAAGCGGGATTGCAGAATATTTTGCAGCCCCCAAAGCTCTGCAATAGAGCCAATATCGGTAGTGTAAGCAGCAAGACAAACTTAGTTATATGTATTGCCCTTTGCAGGCTGGGCTTTTATTTGAAATGCTCCTGTCTACCTTTACTCTGGGCTAACAGTGTGGTGGAGAAGCAAAGGAAAAGTATAAGTAGCAGTTGGTTGGGCGGCACTTTAAGGCCTCCACAAAACACTAGAGGGCTTCCCCTGTGATAGGAAAAAAAGGTTTTTTTTGAAGAAGCAGACCGGGTTCTTTACTGTAAGAGCTGTAAAAGAGCAGAATAAACTTCTACTGGAAGTTCTAGTGGAAATAGCAGACTCCAAAAAGGGGTTGGGTGCCAATCCAAAAGAACAAGTATGGTTACGTCATTTCTAAAAATTCAGTAAGATAATGGTTCAGGGATTTAAACTGTTGCGGTTGGGGGTTAGAAAGGATTTTTTCCTGTTTGAAGTTGAACCTGAAGAACTTATTTTCTTTATCCTATACAATTATAATGTGTATGAATAATTTCCCAGCCATTTGAGCATGCCTTGATTTCTTTGGAACATTCACACTTCCATGAGCAATCAGACATTTGTACTATATTACCAATGACCCGGTGATTATCCTACACATATAGATACTAGTCTGAAATATTCAGGAGTTATCATGCATATCGGGAGATCCCCCAATAGGTCCCTCTCTTCATACTGGTTATGAGTCAATGACTCCAAGTCATGAAGACAGAAGAAGGCAGCCTCCATCTTTCCTGCAACTGTATATTGAGGGGGGGGGGGTTGATGATACTGGTCAGACTGGGAATTCCACTAGCACAATATGCTGCAGGTGCGACATTTTTTTCTGAACACAACACATGATCAAAGGCTTTACCTGTTGTCACCTTTTTTCAGACAGCGAATACACAACCAGGAATGGCTGAGCAAACACAGAGGGGCCTCCTCCCTGCATGGAGGGGTCCACAGGTGGCACATCCCTGAGATGATAAGTGTCCTACTACACCGACACCTCTTTGAAGTTCTTGAAGAGAAAAACAAAGTGATAATTATGCCAATGAGCAGAAGAAACGGATTTGTTTAAATCGGCCCTGCAAATTTTCTTTAAAATCTGTAGCACTTGTAATATGCTTCAATGTCTATGGATCACCTAAGATGCTATAGCAGATAAGACTGTACAGTCTGGGCTAGGGGCTCATACCATTGTCCTACTGACTACACCTTTCCTCCTTGTAGGTTCCACTCCTGCCATGGCTTCATTTCCATCCCAACACTCAGCACACCTGTGAGATCCCATGTATTAGAAGTAGACTGTCCTCTACAACAGGGGTTCTCAACCCTGTCCTCAAGTTCCCCCAACAGGCCATGTTTTAGGAATTTCTCTTAGATAAAATAGCTGTCCAAAATACCAAGTCATTGACTTTGATTTAAAGCACCTGTGCAAGATAAAGGAAAACCTGCAAACATGGCCTGTTGGGGGTACTTGAGGACTGAGGTTGAGAACCACTGCTCTACAACATGGCTGTGCAGCCCATAGAGGTAGACATGATAGCAGATTATCACACCAAAACTCTAATGCCGTGTACACGCGATCGGAAATTCCGCCAGCAAAACTCAGATGAGAGCTTTTTGTCGGAAAATGCGACCGTGTGTATGCTCCATCGGACTTTTGCTGGCGGAATTCCAGCCAGCAAAAGATTGTGAGCAGGTTCTCTATTTTTCGGTCGGGAAAAGTTCCTATCCAAAAATGCGATCGTCTGTACAAATTCTGGCACGCAAAATTCCTACGCATGCTCAGAAACAATTCGATGCATGCTCAGAAACATTGAACTTCATTTTCTCGGCCCGTCATAGTGTTGTACGTCACCGCGTTCTTGACGGTCGAAAGTTAAGCAGCACTTCCGACGGAAATTTTGCTTGTGTGTACCGGGCATTAGGCTAGGTTCACACATGTCCGGCTGTGCTTTGCAGTCCGGAGTCCAGTGCTGTTTTGTTCACCGGTTCAGGTGCAAATTTGTACTTGAATTCGCACCTAAACCAGACCAAAAATCCCACAGGACTGTTTTCAGAAATGGACCGTGGCTGCCCTGGACATGTGTGAACCGGCTCCATTAAAAGCCGTTCCGTGGTTCAAAAGAGATGGGGACATACACGCAATGGAGGACTTGGTGGCCACGGAAAAAGGCCTAAATGAGAAAGTCTTCAAAAAATGGTTCCACTGGCACGAGTCACGTTATGCAAATTGGATGCGGTAAAACACATCCAATTCGCATATATGTGAACCAAGCCTAAATCTGAACCCAGGAACACATATGTAATATATTTCAGCTCATCAGTCTTAGATGTGGTGGCTGCATTTGTTTTTATTTTTTCAAGTTATGCATACAAGAACAGAAAAAAAAAATCTTGATCCCGCCAGAAATCCAATGTGCTTGTAACGTTCTGAGCATTGATTGAAATCTCAAACAAGGTCATCAGCCTCCCCCATTCATTTCTGTGGACTAGAGAACACCAGCTTCCTATGTTATGGAGATGAGACATTGACTACTGACAACGCTGCTCCTCCGCCGGTGCAGTAAAGTAATGAGCGTTGTCACTGTAGGACAGGAAGTGTGTTACTGGCAGAATCACCAGGTGAAAATCTAAGAAAAAAACACCTGAAAAAGGTAAACCAACGCCACCACCACATACAATATATTACATTTTTCTTCTGGGGTTTCTTTTTTTTAGATACATTTTTATTAATTAACTTTATTTGGCACTAAAAGCAGCTACATTTTGGGGCCACCGAGGACCTCTTCTTCAGGCTGCAGTGAGAGTTTAGTGTAAAAGGATTTGAGCCTCACAGGTTACTGCCAGTCCAGTAGAAGTTTTTATTTTTGATAAAAAGTCAGATGCATTTTGGGGGCTCAGAACATACCCTTCATTAGGGCTTGGCAGGAGCAGAAGGTTATACTGGACAGCAAACGCAAGGCAACACTTAACATGATGACGGATTTGTAGTCAGCTGGTAATTGAGCCCCTGAAACGCATCGGCCTTCTCTTCTATCAATAATAATAAACTTCTACTAGACTGGCACTAACCTGCAGCTTTCTCATCCTTTTATACTTTGCTCTGGCCTTTCCATGAGCGATATCCTGCCTAACAGAGAGCCGCCTTCCTTAAATCTAGAGAGCAAACGAGGCTTCCCCACTTGGGTCCAGCACTCTTGGACGTCTTTTGCAATGCTTGGGACGCAGTAAGGGAGGGGTCTTGGAAATTTTGCTGGTTTTGGTGGCCAATAAAACTTTTGGTGTGGTGGTGATAATGTGCTGTTTGGACTACAAACCTGACAGCACAACAATCGCTTCACAACAGCACCCGCTGATGTTCTGATCTATTGCTGCATGGAACACACCAGAAAATAAAATTAACCTCCCTGGCGGTATGATTATTTCGGATTTTAGGTGCTGAAAGCGGTACAATTATTTTGCATGGAAATTTGGAGTTTTATATTGTAGGTCTGTAATTCTTAACAATAACACACTTAAATCTGTCCACCAAGAGTCTAGTAGATATCCAGAGTGTGATAAAGTTTGAAACACAAAATCATAAATTATAATATAATAAATAAATATAAATAATTTAAAAAAATAATACTATAATGATAAAATAAATTTCCCCACGATTCACTATCGCTCAATTCTGCAAGTGTTCTAATTTACTATCGCTGTTTTCTAGCTGGTCTAAAGCCACTTTTGACGTAAAGGGACACTTTTTGGTTGCTATGGACAATCTCCAGTTTCCAGGAAGAAAGAACAGTATTTATAATATAAAACTGCATTGGACAAAGCACTGGTGACAAAAGGGAAGTGAAATGATTTCATACAGTACTGTAATCTGTAAGATTACAGTACTGTATGTGTTATGATTTTTACAGTCTTTTGAATTTGCCGCCAGGCTCCGCCCCCGTGCATCGCGACGTTCCCAGGGAACGGAGCCTGGCACAGAGAGGCTTCGGAGGAGGACAGAGCCCGCAGACGGGGGGGGGGGGGGGGGGGGGCATCACAGGATCCTGGGGACAAGGTAAGTACACCGCACCAGGATACTGAGTGTGGCTCTGGGGTTACCACTAATGGTGCTGAAATTTAACCAGGAGCCACACTCAGGAAAACCGCCAGGGAGGTTAAGACAAATCCAGCAGAGAGAGTGGACACCCCGCTAAGGCTCGATTCACACATATGTAGGTTGCAAATTTGCACATTTCAGGTGCATTTTGCATTTTTCAATACATGTTTTTGATCCATTGAAGGCTATGGAACCAAAAACCGGAAAAAGTCCCTGGCCCTTTCCATAAAATGCACAGATGTGAACTACATCCATAGGAAACCATATTAAATGGATTATAGTGCGTTTCTAAAACTGAAAATGCACTAGAAAAATGCATAGGTGTGAACCAGGCCTTAATGGATACCAAGAGATGGAAGAAATTGTCTGCTAGTTTTTGATGGACTGAAACTCTAAGAAAAGAGCTATAATGTTGAACACAATGCTTCATTCATTCATACTAGTGGAGGGATAGACAGAACTTACATTTCAGCAGTTACATACAGTGGGTTTCAATGGTCCTTTGGCACCCCCTATTGACCAGTAATAGAAATATCACTGTTATGGATGGATTAGATTCTGAGATAGTGTTGTTCTTAAAGTGGAGTCAGACTGCCCTCTAGAGGCCAACTGCAAAATGACCACCCTTCCCTTTTGGCACAAGAAATTATTATTATACAGTATTTATATAGCGCCAACAGTTTACGTAGCGCTTTACAACTTGAGGGTAGACAGTACAAATACAATACACTTTGATACAGTAGGAATCAGAGGGCCCTGCTCCTTAGAGCTTACAATCTAAGAAATACATTGTTTATAACAAAGTGTACATTTTTCACAAGATTTTATTTAAAAGTACACATTTTCTGAAATAAATAAGCTAATCGCGACCCTGTGATTGGGTACTTTTTAAAGTACAACTAAAAGGTAGAACTTTTTTTTTCTATTTTGGATAGAGTGGAGAGGGATAACGCCACCTGTCAGTTTTTATTTCTGTCTGTGATCCGGTTAGAGAGATTCACCCTTTCAGTATGTTCTGTCAATGTCCTACGATATGTTAATATGACCATTTTACCAAAAGAGAAAGATACCTCAAAATTTTGGGTGGTCCCCAGAACAGGAATAGAGTTGAAATCTTCCAATGGTGACACCAGTTCTGGTGACTCTGGTCACAATTAGAGATTTCTCACTTTGCAGAGATTTCCTCTCACTTCCTGTTATGGCTATGGGACAGGAAGTCAAGGGAAATCTCCCCAATCTGACACAGATTGCAAAAAAAAGGTTATAACCTTCCCTTAATTCATCCAAAATGAGAAATGCCTTTAGTTACAATGGATCTTCACCCTCTTCCACAAGTATCTCATGTGAATGCTCCAGTCTTTAATGTTTGGATATTGGAAGTTTCTGTTTTTTTTATAAATACTTTTTTTTTTTTTTTTGACTCCACTTCTGGATCTGTCTGCTTAGGTGATCTAAATCACTATGACATCTCATTGAATCCTGGAATATTGGTGTCATCCATCCCAGGAGTCAACGGTCATCCTCTTGATGCTTGTGGCATGGCGTTATTTCTACTCTACGTGCCGCACAGTGCGATTACTGCGCAGGCGCAAGAACTAGTCGTGCATGCTGGGTAGCCAGCTGCACAAACCCCTAGAAGTTAAAGAGCGTCAGCTTCAGGTGCCCTTGTGATGGCCACCGTCAGACTTAACTAAGCAACCTCATTTGTAACCAGTACACACTCAATGTTCTTTAACATGAAAAGCCTATATAGCAAAACCGCTCCCTAAGCTTACTGAAGATGGATTTATTAAGATTTATATTCGGAGGCTGTAGCTTTTAAATTTAGGTCACTAACCTGGAACATGCATGCAAGCATTCCTGAGCTGCACCCCGTTTTTTCAGGTCAGTGACCCAAAGTCTTGAGGCCAAAGGACAAGCATAACTCCAGGTCAACTAGTATTTTTAAAATCAGCCCACTTCTGTTTCTCAGTTACAAAGACCACGGTCACATATAAACAGCCTATACCAAACCCACCAATGTGCATCCTCATAGTCCAACTGCGCCCCAAACTCCTATTACCTTTAGTTACCTCCAGATACATAGGTTATCATTGGAATAGGAAGTGATGGGAAATCTACCCAGGTAGAAATAAAAATCTCACCGAGGATCCAACCGTTCCCCAGTGTATCCAAAAAAAAAAAAAGAAAAAGCACCAAACATCATAGAGGCAGATTATTTAAACCATATTTAAAGTGAATCAATTCACTCTCGAGTATGTAAATGTGTCTTCAGAGTCTGCTTCATCAGCACATTCACTCTCACTCCTTCTGCCGGCTAAACACTGATACTGATATCAAGTTTAGACTTGTTGTGAAAAGTCAACTTCTAAGTCCTCGTTCCTGAGCTCTGAGCCACTCCCCCTCCATCTCTAGCCCCCCCCCCGGCTGCTAACTCATGCAGAGAGCAATGATGTGACTGATAGAAGGGGCTGAGGTGTCTTCACTGCTGGGCGAGAAACAAGATGGCGGCACTGGGAATCATTGGACAGACTGGTGACGGTTTGGTATAAGCTGAACAGTTTATATTTGTCAGTGAGATCTGTAATATCAGAAAAGGAAAGGGTTCTATCCTCTCCCTAATGGTAATAAGTGGCACTGGACCATGTCACAGCACGCCACTCATCAAGTCTAAGACAGATATCAGACGTGCGATCCCTTCACTGGTCACAACTCAATAGAGGCAGGATTGCTAAGAAACGCCTTTATCTTTTCTATGGAGTCGTGCCCTAACTACCCCATGGGATTCTGCAGTGTTCCAACAATGGAGCAACACCATAGGAGGACATGGTTGCCAGACTTATGGCCCATTCACACTATAAGCAGTGATTGGCATTTTGTTTGGCACTGGATCAACGCCAGTCACGGCAAGGGCACACAGAAAACAATTGGTTTCTATGAGCTCCGTTCATAACCATATGAAAAATGCAGACATGCCACTTTATTCCTCAGCACATGGGATGGCACCAGAGGTCACCACAGCACAGTGCACCACACTGTTGTGTGGAGATCTGAATGGAGAGTTACACTTACAGTAAATTAAAAGAAAAATCTATAAAAAGTTGTAAACAGCCACTGCCCAGCAAACTGTCAGCGCCCCGTGTGCCAAAAGGAAGCACTTGTGCAGGCATTGTGAACAGGTCCTGATAACAATGTGTCACCAGCAAAAGGTTCAACCGCCTGACATGGCTCTAAAGCTGACAATCGATAATCAAATTTGGGTTACAAGTGTAATCAGACCCCTTCAGACATTGGTTTCTGCAGCCAGGTCTCTAAAAAGGAAAAGTCCCATCAAGCGTATTAACTATGTGACGAGACCAAGTGGACCCCATAAACACTAAGGGGCCCGAATATAAAGTAAGGGTATGGCCTTACCACCACCAAACAACGGCTTTAAAAAAATGTACATTTATGAAACACAGCACTGTACGTTACAAAAGTGTTCACTCTGATGTAAACAAAGCCCCATTCCAATGAACGAGTGCAAATAAAGCCGGGAGGAGGAAACCCTGGTCACACAATCAGTCATGTGACCGGCATCTCCACCAATCAGAATTTTCTCAATATTGTAATGCAGAGTACACTCTTTCTCTTTGGGACACCAAGGCCTGAATTCCATAAATGGAGCCTAAAATGTTGGTTCAATGTGGACCTAAAGCTGAACTTAAGTTCCACTGTAAAAACAACAAGCAGGCTTTTATCACAGAAGACACACGCACTGTCACTTCTGCAATATAATGCCCCTACCTGCCTGTTTGCTGTCTTAAACTGAGGTGCGCATGCACAGCCCAGCTGACAGTGCCATTCTCTTACTGCCCGAATGACTAGCTTTTGCGCATACATAGGCCAATGAAGGGGCCCGAAGACCGGCACTCAGAAGAAGATGATGGCACCGGTGAAGGACCATTGGACAGGTTAGTATTCACCCTTTAATAATGCAGTGCCCAGAAGAGAGTGGCTATGTTCACCAAGTTCGGCTTCAAAGTGGACCTGTAACCAGGCCATGGATATTTACACATTCTTACAAAGCAGTAATGAACTTTAGTTATGACCCATGTATCTATTTGTCCTAGTTACTGTTGTCACCAAAAAAGTGAGGGGAAAGTTAAAATGAGGAGTTATCACCAGAATGGGAGGTGAGGGTAATCATGGAATTCGCCTTTGTAGAGATTCTCTCGCACTACCAGGACAGGAAGTGTAGGGAAATCTCACCAATAGGACACAGACAGCAAAAAAAAAAAACAAAAAAAAAACTGTTTTAACGCTTCCTTACTTTATCCCCCAAAAAATCACACATTTTTAAGTTACACCCAAATCACAAGTGGAGTCTTTTGTGGTGACCTTAAAGTAGCCATACATTTTTGAGGGAAAATTCATACGAAAAATTTTAGGAAATTGCTCAGAACATTTGATGGCTAGAAAATTGTCCTTCCAAAGTACTTCAAAATTTTGTTTGCTTTAACAATTGACTTTGGAACAAATGGACTTTCCTGAACGAAAACCGCATTCAGTGTCAGAAATTCATTTGTTCGAGAAAAAAAAATTCCATCCTGTTCCTTCAAATGTTTTTTTATTACTGCAGTCAAAAATGAACACTGATAATCTCTCCAATGATTAGAAAATTGAATGAATATTCTTAAAATGAAACATTCTGAATGAAATTCTGTATGGCCAGCTTCCGATTGGGATTGAGCAGCTCTCATCCTGCCCCCTGCCATCCCTAATATAACAGATCAGGCCATTGAGGACTACACCAGGGGTGATGATGAGCGCCCCAGACATCTAAATCATTTGTAGTGCTGGGAAATCTACCAGCTTACTTATCCTTGATTTGGACAGGCAAGTGTTAACGACATGTGTGCTGCTTCAGTCTGCCGGGTGAATCGCCCACAAAACGCAGAGTGGTCCCAGCGTTACAGAGGACAGCTAATTTCATATCGTGTAATAAGAGATCGAACTGCTACATTTCTAATGAGATCTATACATACAACACCTACAGCTGAGATAAGCTCTAAGTGGACCTGTTGTGATAGACCACCCAGGAACATCAGATCACACTCAGTCATACGGTGTTCTTCTGACGGTCGCTTCATAAACATGAGCTGTCCTCATTCTCGGATGTACGCAAAACACAAAATATCACATTACAAAATGCAGGTTATAAAAATGGTGCCTTTGGTTGAAAGAAATGGCACGTTCGCTTTGTAATTGTCAATTTTTTTAAGACAGACAGACACGTCCGAAGATCAGTCCTACCATAGAAAAACATTCCACTTCAACAGATCAGGAATCTCGGTGATAGCGGTGTTGCAAGGAGCGCTTCTGCGATCAACAGTCAAATCAATATGTGACATTAAACACAGCTATCTTATATCAGTGTAAAGCATGGGCGCTCAACCTGTGGCCCGCCAGTTGCTGTGGAACTACAAGTCCCATGTGGCATTGCAAGGCTGACAGTAACAAGCATGACTCCCAAAGGCAGAGGCATGATGGGACTTGTAGTTGTAGACTTGTAGTTCCACAACAGCTGGGGGGCCACAGGTTGAGCACCCATGATGTATAACCTCGGGGGGCAGGTCCTACACCCAGCAATTGGTAACAGATTTGTCATAGGATTCCCTGCCAATTCATTTAGAAGGACCTTAAAAAAGTGTGATCATCATCGGATCGATTTTTAAACCATTTTGATCGCATATAAAATCCAGATCGATAAACTGATTGATTTTGTGCCATCAAAAGTGGATTTCTGGTCTTCAAACACAGAAGCAAAGCTTTCAAGCTGAACATTGACAGATCAATTAAATTACTGACGTGCAATTTGGTTGTGGCGTCTTCAACTTGCTAATTTTTTAACCATTAGGATCAAGTAATGGAAATCATTCATTTAGATCTGTATGTGTGTGGGCACCATCACCCTGCTAGAAGTGACAGATACAAAGACAGCAGACGCTGCAGCTTTGCATGGAATCCCCCTCATCATTGATACAAGCTCATGCAATCGATGACTTACCTTTATGATGTCGGTAACCGGGCTCCTTTAAGTGCAAGTGGAAGGCGAAGCCCAGGGACCAGAGGGCGCACAGGCAGTTGGTAAAGGTGAGGGTTGAGGCTGTCATGCTGCCGGTGAGAGCAGGTAAAGTGCAGCAGCCGGGAGGTAAGGCACTGCAGTACAGCCTCTGTATACAGCGATGTGACTGTGAGCTCAGACTGTGTGGGCAGCCGGGAACTCTCCTCTCTTCCCACGCACTGCTACTGGGCAGCAGCCAATCACAGCTCACAGCATCAGCGAGAGGGGAGCAAACTACCTCCGACACATCAACAAACCTGGAGGACCCCGGCTCTACCCAGGCACAAATAATGCAGCATTGATGACGTATCATGGAGCAGCCAGGCATATAGACATAGGGGCCCATTCACTAAACTGAAAGGAATATTTCATGTTATACATTTTTCTCCATAAATTATTCAAACCCATTTATAAACGGATATAAACAGCTGCAGAATCTTTGTTTTCTAACTGCTGCAAGTTCTTATTTTTATCTTCATTTTAGGGCCAATTATGATCTAAGCATGTGTACAGAAGGGTGTTTCTTGTAGCATTAGGCAGGTGCGTTGTCATGTGTCAAAGTGAATTTCCTGGCGAGCATTTGGACGCACGTATTGAATTTAGAATTTGGGGTGGATAGGCTTAACAGGCATTGGGCAGGGCTTGTCAATAGGGTTGCACCGATGCCGATAAGGAGTATTTTCACCAGTATTCGTGAAAATGATCCAATACCCTAAACTGATACTTTGTGATGCGATTTGCGCCCATACAAAACAAATGGGCTTAAAGCCGGGTTCACACTTGTGTGGCATTGCATGAGATTCGCACCGCATTGCTGTGCAGATCACATGTGATGTGTGTGCGATGCAAATTCAGCCATACAAACTGTATTGCTGAAATCTCATCACATTCGCACCAAAATAGTGCAGGACAATTTTTTTGGTCCGCACTGGAATCAGATTGCATGGGTGTTCACACCTATGCGATCCGATTCCTGCACCATTTGACAGTTCAGACTGCGATCTGCAAACCGATCTGAGGGTGTCGTTAACTTTACATTGACACCTGCAGCGTTTCCCAGATGTCAGTGTGAACCGCCGGCGACTGACATGCGATGCGGGAACCCACACTGGAATTGTGCTGGTACCCGCATACGTGTGAAACGGGGACTTAATTGCACTGCAAAAATGCCATGCGATTTGAACAGGAATTCGTTTTACTCCTGTCTAAATCATATACGGTTTCCCACACCGCTCCTGTGTGAACCCAGATTGAAATCATTATGACAAGCCTGGGTTCACACAGGAGCAGTGGGGAAACTGCATGTGATTCGGACAGGAATCACACCACATTCCTGTTCAACTCACATGCGATTCTTTGCAGTGCAATTTGAGACCATCAAACTGTATGGGCTCAAATCGCAACTCAAAGTATCGTTACACGGTATTGGCGAGTACCTGACCGAAAGTCATGGTACTCACCGATTGAAAAAGGGTATCGATGCAACCCTAATTTAGAATTTGGGGTGGATGGGGTTAACAGGCAATAACCAAAGCTTGTCAATACCTGTTGCAAATGCATCAAAACAGCTGCCATGGGAACAGCCACTATCTTTATTCATCGGAATCTTGAAAAATGCGTATTAGCGCATCAGAAAGCATACAAACTGCACAGTTTATTTGGCCCTGAACCTTTCTGTTCTGCTCATAGAATCAATGAGTGACATAGGAGGCTGGAGATATTCTTAAAAGAGAAGTGCAGGTTTACAAAAAAACAAACATACATACTCACCTAGATGGCTGCAGTATGGATCCAAACTGCAGCTGTCCCCCACCAACTGTACACTAAGAACTGATCGATCAAAGACCGCCGATTGCTCAGTTCTCGGTCTGCTCTGAGCACACTGGAGCGATAGGCTGAAAAGGTGGAGGAGGGATGATGGGGAGCGGCTGGCTCAGGCTCTTAGCAGTGCGCTGACAGGCTAAGCCAGCTGACAGTCAAGCCTTTGGGTAGATCCAGATATTATTGTCGGGAACCCTGCGGAGCCTGGACTGGCTCTGTGAGATCAGTCATCAGCGGACTTTAGCCCGCTGTCAGCTGAATGTGGAACACAGGAGTGCGAAACTAAGTGCACTCCTGTGAGCCCCAAAAGAAATAGGGCCAAAAAAAGTTTTTCTAGTGAATTGATTACATACAAAATCATTAAAGTATCATGTACGTAGTAAATGCAGCTGGGCCGTGTGATTTGATCAAGAAATATGAACATGGAATAAATATAGAATACGATTAATTCCTATGCCATCTCGTGTCCATTATGTAGTATTTTCCTCTAGATGGTGCTTACAGTCATAAAAAAAAAAAATAATCATAATAAAATATGGGGACTTGTTGTTGCGGCCTTGTAAATGTTTGTCACATTCATACAACAAATTTTTCTAAAATACATAGACTCCTATTTGTCGAACGTATGAACAGCAATAAAAACGTGATTTGGTACCCTGTAGAGGTCTGCGCAGAATTATTACGGTTTTCCCCTGTGTCGGGATGGTCTGTGCATGGCTCCTCCTCTTTCTGCCATTTTTCACAGATGAATAAACATGCACTCTGAACTTTGGCAAAATTTTAGAATAAGCTGCTCCAAAGCATGGAACGGAGCGACCCTCATGGAAGATCGGGTGTGTCTATCATCCTAGCTGCACAAGAAAAAGACCCTGTGCACTTCAAACACTGCTAACTTTATTTAACTGGACAACATGAAAGTCTCTGCCTGGGACCTCCTCCACTAATTCATTTTATTCACATGGCTGGGCCTAATCTATGATTAACTAAGTCCATCTTTTTGAAAATAAATTTAAAAAAATTAATGTACATATTTTTGCAGGAAAAAAAAATCATTTGTGATGTTTTTCAGAAAAGCCTGCAGAGCATTGCACCCATGATCAGTAAATCGCAGATGCAAAGTAAAGTGCCTGCAGACACTGCCTCCAGCTTTCATGCCCATACTTCCATGCAGGCAGACAGTTACAAAGCTGGAAGAAGTATCAATGAACTACGAGGGTGATCATCAGTGCCCTCCCAGTTCACTGAGAACCACAAGTCGTCTGCTGCGGTGCCAGAACGGACTTGTAGTTTTCTCATTCACAGATTGCTGTGAATGAATGATGTTTTTAAAATGTGTCTGCGGGTACGTCGAGAGGATCTCCCACCCACTGTCCCCGGTGTAGGGAATCGTGAGGTGCAGACCTGGAGAAGGCTACCCGTCACATCCTATATATTGGTGTAATATTCAACATGCTCCAAAGGGTGAACTTGGCCTGTAAACCCAGCCTTGTGGGTGACACACAGTAAAGGGTAAAATGCGTCAGTGAAGGAGATTCCAGGAAGGGACTCTGTTCATGTTGTCAGAATAAATAAAGCTACAAGCATTTAAACTTTTTCTTCAGCGTATAGCTAGCCTTTTCCTTTGGATTTATGCACTCTGTGGGGCACAGGACAAGACACTGCTGGTGTTTGCACCTGATCTTCTATGAAAGTGATGCCTGGGAGCAGCATATCCTATACTACCATTAAGCCCAGCCCTGCAGGTGAAATGCTTCAAAGGAGGGTATTCCAGGCGGGGACTCTGTTCATGTTATCTGGATAAATAAAGTTGCTAGTATCCAAATTTTCCTAAGTGTTTTCCTTTGGATTTACATGCCCTGAGTTTGCCCATTTCTTCGTGCGTAGCAAAGTGTTTAACAGGAAAGTTTAGTCTGCATCAGATACAATCTTATCAATTGCGGCTGCACTGTTAGATTGCCAGTGTAGGAAATACCTAGAAATATGTCTATAAAACACCGTCATAACATAGGAACAGCAAATAAATAAACAAACGAAAGTCGTGTAAAAACAGTGATTCCAGGGAAACATTATAAAAATAAAATAAAAAAAAAAAAAGCTGAGGACCAATTTCTGGTCCTAAAGTCAATGATGAACTGATATGACCGTGTGTAGTCAGCCATCCTCACTGACAAGACACACGTGTTCCCGTCTCCTCCTCCGTGTGATTCAGACCTTGGCCTTCTTCTATTAATACATTCCTGGCCCCGTGCCGCTATCGGCAGATTCTGGGAGACAGATTTGTTGTGAAGGAGACACATCATAATCCTGATGTCCTGATCAGGACTGATGGCTTTGTCACTCTTCAGTCTGAAGATGGGGGTAGATATCTGAAGGTGGTGGCATCTTTGGATTAGTCACCACATATAGTGAAAGCCGTGGTGCCTGCGGGGGAACCTGAAGTGTGGATGCCAAGAAGAAACACCACAACCCTCAACGTTCATCACAAACTGGAAATACTCCAAAATCATCTTAAAGGAGAAGCTCCAGACCAATATATTTCTTCTAAGTACAGCAACTACATGATCTGTGGGCAACCTTAGAGATTTATGGCAGATCTGCCATGAAGAATACGACTCTGCTTTCTGAGACGGTAGTTATTCCTCTCTGTGACTCTGGGTTTGGTAAGCTGCATGGCTAGAGCAACACCAAATGCCTCCACAGCCCATCTTTAAAGGCACCATATATCCATAAGTGGAGCTTAAAGTGGTTCTAAACTCAAAACACTTTGATGCATTTTCTGCATCGGCCCTAAGCACTTACTGGACTCCTCTCAACGATCCAGCGCTGTCCCATCTGCAGCACCGCTCTCCTCCCTTCCTGAGGAGACACAGAGAAGAGGGAGGCCATAGGCTTCTGCTGCTGTCAGTGAGGAGGGAGCAGGGTGTGGCTTGTTAGCACTGTGTGTGTTTATAGACACACACAGCACAGCTAGGAATAGCACAAGCATGGATACCTTCTTATCTTATCTTCTACCTACCCAGCTTGCTAAGGAGGCACCAGGAGCAGGGAGAAGGGGACAGCCCCAGCGGGGGACTGCCAAAGAGGAGGTAAGGGGCCGCTCTGTGCAAAATCTTTGCACACAGCAGGTAAGTATATCTTTTATTTTAAGATAAAAAACTGAAATAACCTTTATAACGCTTTAAAGTTTACCCGTCATGAGGGAAATAGGGGAGCTGCCATGGCTGACCTAACTGTCAAAAATTGCTATTGTTCCTGGGAGTTACTAACCTAGAACCAGCACTGAAATAAAAACTCCTGACCTCGCTCCAACTTATTTCCTGTACGCTTATTGCAGGTATGTACCGGAGAAGTATTAAGCTAGGGACAGCCAGGTATATGGCATTTTAAGAAAGAAAGCCGCCATATTTCTCCAATGACAGGTGAACTTTAAAGTGAAAGAACAGCCTTTTTATAACTATTATTAAAAATGTTCCCTTCCTCTTCTCTTACCTATCTTGTATAAAAAAGCTCGGTGTACTTACCTTTTTTCAATCTGCTCCAGTCTGCTCACATGATTCCCTCAATACAGAATGGGACTCATCTTCTAAACATCGACCTTTCCTTGCTGGTTCTGGTTGAGGTACTCCCTTATGACTGCCTGTTTGACTCACATGCTGTACAGTATGGAGTCCACCATTTCTGGTAAGCCTGCCAACCTTCTCATTTGTTGATTGCACCTAAAGATCAAGTTTTCATTCACTTTGAAAAACACAGAGACTTTTTTATGCACATAATTTCTTATGATGGACCATCTTACTGTATTTATCCATGAACTTTGATTTATTCTGAACAGTATTCTTTTTTTTATTCGCTTTTTCCACTTATTATTACTATTTTCACATCATTGACTGTTTATTTATAAGATACATTTATTTATCTCTTTGAACTTATAGGTCCGCATTTGGATACGATTTTTTATTTGTTCACATTTGGAGTGCCACAATATTGTTTTTATATGTTCCATTTTGCACTATATGTCTAGTGGAGTGTTGGCAGCTTAACAGTTTCTATGCGTAATTTTTCTATTTTTCAGCAGCAGCAGAAGACCACACCGGGTGCCACTCATGTCAGCTAAGAACAGGAAACTGAGGCTTCAATTTGCACAGGCTCACTAAAATTGGTCAATAGAAGATTGGAAAAACATTGTCTGGTCTGCAGGGTCTCGATTTCAGATGCAACATTCAGATGGTAGGGCCAGAATTTGGCGTATACAACATAAAAGTATGGATCCATCCTGCCTTGTATCAATGGTTCAGGCTGGTGGTGATGGTATAATGGTGTGGGTGATATTTTCTTGGCACACTTTGGGCCCCTTAGTACCAATTGAGCATTGTTTAACCAATTCCCGACCAGCTTACGCACATTTACTGCGGCACAATGGCGCCGCTGCTCGAAATCCAGTACATATACGGGGTTCCCTTTAAGAGCTGCCAGAGGGCGCGCACCTGCTGCACGGCAGGGGACAAGGTCCCCGCCGGCCATGTGTGATCGTGTGCAGGAGAGCCAGCATGGAGATTTGTGTGTGTAAACACAAATCCCTGTTCTGTCAGGGGAGAGGAGACATATCATTTGTTCCTAGTAAGTAGGAACAACAATATGTCTCCTCCCCTACCTACTCAGTCCTATTCCCATACAGTTAGAACACACAGAGGATATTTATAGCACTGATCGCTGTATAAATGTCAATGGTCCCAAAAATGTGTCAAAAGTATCCGATCTGTCCGCTGCAATGTCACAGTACCGCTAAAAAATACAGATCACCGCCATTACTAGTAAAAAAAAATAAATAAATAATAAAAATGGCACAAATCTTTCCCATAGTTTGTAGACACTATAACTTTTGCGCAAACCAATCAATATACTCTTATTGTGATTTTCTTTTACCAGAAATATATAGAATATATATTTGCCTAAACTGATGAAGAAATTTGTTTTTTAAAAACATTTTTGGGGATATTTATTATAGCAAAAAGTAAAAAAATCTTTGTTTTCAAAATTGACGCTTTTTTTTGTTTATAGCGCAAAAAATAAAAATCGCAGGAGGTGATCAAATACCACCAAAAGAAATGTCTATTTGTGGTGAAAAAAAGGACGCAAATTTTGTTTGGGTACAACGTCGCGTGACCGCGCAATTGTCAGTTAAAGCAACGCAGTGCCAAATTGTAAAAGGTGCTCTGGTCAGGAAGGGGGTAAAATCTTCAGGGGCTGAAGTGGTTAAAAGCACGGCCTACCTGAGTATTGTTGCTGACCATGTCCATCCCTTTATGACTAGTGTACCCATCTTCTGATGGCTACTTCCAGCAGGATAATGCACCATGTCACAAAGCTCAAATCCTCTCACCAGCGGTTTCTTGAACATGACAATGAGGTCTCTGTACTCCAATGGCCTCCACAGTCACCAGATCTCAATCCAATAGAGCATCTTTGGGATGTGGTGGAATGGGAGATTCACATCATGGATGTGCAGCCAATAAATCAATTGCGTGATGCTATCATGTCAATATGGACCAAAATCTCTGAGGAATGTTTCCAACACCCTGTACCGAATAAAGTGGCCGGTGAGTGTATATATATGATTTTTTTTCTTTGCAGTCAATTTTAATGTTCTTAGAAGATGAGGACTACTGAAAAACTACCACTGCAAAGTTTGTACTGATTGAACCACAGCTGAATCCTTTTGGGATGGCTTTGGGGCCCCCATATATCTCCCGGCTACGAGAGACAGATGGAGAACAAATACAGGTTCTCATTAATGTTTCATGATGCTGTTGTGTCTCCAACGCCCAGGAACACTATAATCCTTTCAATTCATAATACATAACCTGGGACAATGGCTCAGAATCTTCCATGTTAGGCTAATTGTGCTTCTAGAGCCAAACACAGGATAACAACTTGAGGGAACAGTTTTCCAGATGCTGCAGAGCTAGAGCTGCACGATTCTGGCTAAAATGGGAATCACGATTTTTTTGCTTAGAATAAAGGTCACGATTATCACAACATATCATCTTTCACATTATACAAAAAAAAAAAATGGGCTAACTTTACGTTTTTTTTTTTTTTTTAATTCACTGAAGTGTATTTTTCCCCAAAAAATTGCGTTAGAAAGGCCGTTGCGCAAATACAGTGTGACATAAAATATTGCAAGAACCGCCATTTTATTCTGTAGGGTCTCTGCTAATATATATATATATATGTGTATGTATGTATGTATATATATATATATATATATATATATATATATATATATATATATATACACACACACACACACACACACACACACACACACACACACACACAGTGCCTTGCAAAAGTATTCACCCCCCTTTGCATCTTTCGTGTTTTGTTTCCTCACAACCTGGAATTAACATGGATTGTTTGAGGATTTGCATCATTTAATTTACAGAACATGCCCACAACTAAGAATTTTTTTTTAAACCAAACAACAAATAGGACAAAATAACAGAAAAAGTCAATGTGCATAACTATTCACCCCTCTAAAGTCAATACTTTGTAGAGCCACCTTTTGCGGCTATCACAGCTCCAAGTCACTTTGGATAAGTCTCTATGAGCTTGCCACATCTTACCACTGGGATTTTTGCCCATTCCTCCTTGCAAAACTGCTCCAGCTCCTTCAAGTTGGATGGTTTGCACTTGTGAACAGCAAACTTTAAGTCTGACCACAGATTTTCTATTGGATTGAGGTCTGGGCTTTGACTAGGTCATTCCAACACATTTACATGTTTCCCCTTAAACCACTCAAGTGTTGCTTTAGCAGTGTGTTTGGGGTCATTGTGCTGCTGGAAGGTGAACCTCCGTCCTAGCCTCAAATCACACACAGAGTGGTTCAGGTTTTGCTCAAGAATATCCCTGTATTTAGCACCATCCATCTTTCCCTCAACTCTGACCAGTTTCCCAGTCCAGACTGCTGAAAAATATCCCCACAGCATAATGCTGCCACCACCATGTTTCACTGTGGGGATGGTGTTCTTTGAGTGATGTGCTGTGTTGGGTTTGCGGCAGATAAAGCGTTTTCTTTGATGGCCAAAAAGTTCCATTTCAGTCTCATCAGACCAGAGCACCTTCCTCCATACATTTTGGGAGTCTCCCACATGCCTTTTCGCAAATTCAAAACGTGCCATTTTGTTTTTTTGCTGAAAGTAATGGCTTTCTTCTGACCACTCTGCCATAAAGCCCAACTCTATGGAGCGTACGGCTTATTGTCGTCCTATGTACAGATACTCCAGTCTCTGCTGTGGAACTCTGCAGCTCCTCCAGGGTTCCCTTAGGTCTCTGTGCTGCCTCTCTGATTAATGCCCTCCTTGCCCGGTCTGTGAGTTTTGGTGTATGGTCGTCTCTTGGCAGGTTTGCTGTTGTGCCATGTTCTTTCCATTTGGTTATGATAGATTTGATGGTGCTCTTAGAGATCATCAAAGATTTGGATATTTTTTATAACCGAACCCTGACTTGTATTTCTCAACAACATTGTCCCTTACTTGTTTGGAGAGTTCCTTGGTCTTCATGGCAGTGTTTGATTAGTGGTGCCTCTTGCTTAGGTGTTGCAGCCTCTGGGGCCTTTCAAAAAGGTGTGTATATGTAATGACAGATCATGACACTTAGATTGCACAAGGTGGACATCATTTCACTAATTATGTGACTTCTGAAGGTAATTGGTTGCACCAGAGCTTTTTATGGGCTTCCTAACAAAGGGGGTGAATACATACGCACATGCCAATTATCAGTTTTTTAGTTCTGAAAAATAGTTTTATGTATATATTTTTCTAATTTTACTTCACCAACTTAGACTATTGTGTTCTGATCCATCACATATAATTCAGATTAAAAAAACATTGAACTAAAGGCTGTAATGTAACAAAATAGGTAAAAAGCGTAGAGGGGTGAATACTTTTGCAAGGCACTGTACATATGTTTGGAGGTTCTAAGTAATTTTTTAGCAAAAAAATATTGATTTTAACTTGTAGGCAACAAGTGTCAGAAAAAGGCTTAGTCTTTAAGTGATTAATGTGCCCTCATTTACAGACCGAAGTTCATCCCTTTGATCTAAAAGAACCAAATGAAACAAAGTTTATAGTTATCTCAGCGCTGAGCAATGTTGATGAACATTTTTTTTTCTTCTTTGACAGCTCTGAGTAGAGAACGGCTCTGCACTTGTTAGAATCGTGGAAATGCCCGATTAAGATCGTGAGGGGGTTGAATCGAGATTTTTTAACTATTAGTTAATTGTGTAGCTCTATGCAGAGCTACATGCAACAGCACATCCTGCTAGCTGGTAAATCTGGCTGTCTAGTATGGAAGTCTTAAGCTGGCATAGATGGGTCAATTTTCTCATTCAACCAGCTGGTTGAAAGAAAAAAAACTGACCTGATTCCCCCATCCACATATTCGAGCTGGAGCATGACAGCTATGGGTTGTTAAAAACAGCAAGCCTATGCCTCATGTGGGATGTGCAGGAAATCTGAAGACCAGGTACCCTTGTGACCCTCTTCTAGCTGTCCGATCTTCAGATTTCCTACCCATAGGCATAGGCTAGGTGTTTTTAACAACACTTGGCTGTCATTCTCTTTTTACCTTATATCATGTATGTATGAACAATGGGAATTTATAAGATGAAATGCATGCTAGGTATATGTGCTATAATATTGTTCTCTTATACATGTCCCATATTTCAGAAAACATACAACAGGCGCCCCTGAAGACATCTGTTCGAACTGCGTCATCTAAAAAAACCTCAAGATTACATGTTGGTCCATAGACCTCAAGATTACACAGGCCATCCCTGAAATCGCGGCTGCGAAATCACAGTAAAATCGTGCAAGTTTCAAGTTGCGGCAGTGTGAAAGGGGCCTTAGTGGATACTCCCTGACAGGAAGAATCAATGAAGCGAAGAGTAAGCACTCGTACTAAGTGCGAAATGCGTCAGGTGATTCCTGTATGTTCCTGCTGTAGTGTCTTGTACATTCTATGATCCAGTTTTTCATTAATAAAGGCACTTGTTATCTTGTCCGGTGTGCGGCTATCCAGATCACTTCGCCCACCTCAGGAAGAATCAATGAACTACCACAGCACTCCACAGCGCTATGACAGTTCATTGAGAACTACAATACGACAGCTGCGACGGATGTGGGGGACTTGTAGTTCATTCATACACAGAGCCGTGTGAATGAATGACGCAGCCGTGTTAAAAAAACTGACAGCTAGTACAGGAAAATTCTTCCCGTAGTGCTGTCACAGGGAGTGTGGGGATTGGGCAGTAGCTGCAGCATTGGGAACATGTTACATATTCCCAAAAATAAACTTATCCTTTAAGGCCTCTTGCACACTGCTGCCTAAAATCGCAGTGTTTTCAGACATACAGGCAGATTTTTTTTTACTGCTGTAAATGCAGACAATTGTTTTCAATGTGCCTGTACACACAGGCACATAAACATATGCTGCATAAAGATCTGTTATAAAAACTTACAGAAATCTGCAGTGCTGTCATTATTTTTGTGTGCATGCGCCACACACCCACTGATTAAAATAAAGCTAGAAGAATTTTCACGCATTTGTGTACCCATACACACAAGTGTTATACAGCCAATCCTGGTGTTTTTCTGCCAGGAATGTCAGATGTTCATACAGCAGCAGCATGTGCAGAGCAGCATCTCCCGCAACCTCTCACCTTGTGCCTTGCTACAAAGTTACAATGTACAGTCTGAGTAATCACTGCGGAAGAGAAGACTGAGCCAATGCTTTCTTTTGCCTGTAGCAGACTGAGGACATAATCTCAGCCTAGGAAAAGTCACCTGGCTGAAGGACTGCTATTTTAGATTACAATAATATTTCCAGGAATAAATTCAGTTTCTGAAAGGTCTAAGTTACGGATATGATAAGGATAGGGTTAGGCTGACTAGAAGGATAGGTGATGCACAGAGAACATGGGTGATTATACTTACATTCAGATTTTTTTTGGTGCTGTAACATCCTATGATGGGTTCTCACTGTGGAAAATAATTAGTTGCCACCAAATCATACAAGGCGCCGAGTCAGATACCAGCTTCAAACCCACGTGTGCCCATAGGAAGCACTGACTTTGCTGCTAATGGCATCTGTGTGCTCCCTTTTATTCTCCTATACGGCACTAGAAAAATGAACCAAATTGGTTGCTATGGGCAACAATAACAGAAATCCCCTCCAAAGACTTATGATCATAAAGCACGGAGAGATACCAAAGCCCCAACAAAACCAACCACTGCTAGAGAGGTCTAGGGAACCACCAAATGCCTTCTACTGTATCAGATCAATGACACCCACGAGCCGATGACAATTTGTTTGCAAATTTCACATTTAGCTCTGCGCATCTGTCAAGCAATTAGCAGTCTGAGTCATTAAAGCGATCCTGCAATTGTGACTGTACACAGTCTGGCATGAACCCAGGAGGCGACAGTGTGCTAGATTGGCCACAAGGTGGCACTGCAGAATCAGAAGGCTGGCTGTGTCACATTAACTTTGATGTGACTTGATGCTACAATCATCTCAGAATTCAGCCATAGGCTCATATTATTTCTAAACAGACGGGGAATAAACACCACAATTCCAACATCTGTAGTGAGACACCACTGCCTGCCGCAACCTTTTTGAACACATACTGGTGTTGGTTAGGAGTGTATAAATTCAGACTTTTCTGTCTACAGTATATTTCCTGGAAACATTTAAAAAATTGTATTGGTTAAATGACACACATATACACATACATATATATATATATATATATATATATATATATATATATATATATATATATATATATATATATACATACATACACAAATATTATATTATATATACACACACACACATACAGATGCACACAGTGCCTTACAAAAGTATTCACCCCCCTTGGCTTTTTACCTATTTTGTTACATTACAGCCTTTAGTTCAAGATGGATCAGAACACAATAGTCTAAGTTGGTGAAGCAAAATTAGAAAAATATATACATAAAACTATTTTCAGAAATAGAAAACTGATAATTGGCATGTGCGTATGTATTCACCCCCTTTGTTATGAAGCCCATAAAAAGCTCTGGTACAACCAATTACATTCAGAAGTCACATAATTAGTGAAATGATGTCCACCTGTGTGCAATCTAAGTGTCACATGATCTGTCATTACATATACACACCTTTTTGAAAGGCCCCAGAGGCTGCAACACCTAAGCAAGAGGCACCACTAACCAAACACTGCCATGAAGACCAAGGAACTCTCCAAACAAGTAAGGGACAATGTTGTTGAGAAGTACAAGTCAGGATTAGGTTATAAAAAAAATATCCAAATCTTTGATGATCTCTAAGAGCACCATCAAATCTATCATAACCAAATGGAAAGAACATGGCACAACAGCAAACCTGCCAAGAGATGGCCACACATCAAAACTCACAGACCGGGCAAGGAGGGCATTTTTCAGAGAGCACAGAGACCTAAGGGAACCCTGGAGGAGCTGCAGAGTTCCACAGCAGAGACTGGAGTATCTGTACATAGGACGACAATAAGCCGTACGCTCCATAGAGTTAGGCTTTATGGCAGAGTGGCCAGAAGAAAGCCATTACTTTCAGCAAAAAACAAAATGGCACGTTTTGGGTTTGTGAAAAGGCATGTGGGAGACTCCCAAAATGTATGGAGGAAGGTGCTCTGGTCTGATGAGACTAAAATTGAACTTTTTGACTAAAGAAAACCCTATGTCTGGCAAAAAAACCAAAACATCACATCACCCAAAGAACACCATCCCCACTGTGAAACATGGTGGTGGCAGCATCATGCTGTGGGGATATTTTTCAGCAGTCGGGCTTGGAAACTGGTCAGAGTTGAGGGAAAGATGGATGGTGCTAAATACAGGAATATTCTTGAGCAAAACCTGAACCACTCTGTGTGTGATTTGAGGCTAGGACGGAGGTTCACCTTCCAGCAGGACAATGACCCCAAACACACTGCTAAAGCAACACTTGAGTGGTTTAAGGGGAAACATGTAAATGTGTTGGAATGGCCTAGTCAAAGCCCAGACCTCAATCCAATAGAAAATCTGTGGTCAGACTTAAAGACTGCTGTTCATAAGTGCAAACCATCCAACTTGAAGGAGCTGGAAGCTCCTTTTGTAAGGAGGAAGTCATAGTGCAGAGCCTCATCCTTATCTCCAGGACACAGTGCAGAGCCTCATCCTTATGTTCAGGACACAGTGCAGAGTTTGGACCTTATGTCCAGGACACAGTGCAGAGTTTGGACCTTATGTCCAGGACACAGTGCAGAGTTTGGACCTTATGTCCAGGACACAGTGCAGAGTTTGGACCTTATGTCCAGGACACAGTGCAGAGTTTGGACCTTATGTCCAGGACACAGTGCAGAGTTTGGACCTTATGTCCAGGACACAGTGCAGAGTTTGGACCTTATGTCCAGGACACAGTGCAGAGTTTGGACCTTATGTCCAGGACACAGTGCAGAGTTTGGACCTTATGTCCAGGACACAGTGCAGAGTTTGGACCTTATGTCCAGGACACAGTGCAGAGTTTGGACCTTATGTCCAGGACACAGTGCAGAGTTTGGACCTTATGTCCAGGACACAGTGCAGAGTTTGGACCTTATGACCAGGACACAGTGCAGAGTTTGGACCTTATGTCCAGGACAAGAGTGCAGAGTTTGGACCTTATGTCCAGGACACAGTGCAGAGTTTGGACCTTATGTCCAGGACACAGTGCAGAGTTTGGACCTTATGTCCAGGACATAATGCAGAGCCTCATCCTTATGTCCTGTACAGAGTGCAGAGTCTCCACCTTAATAGCAGAAAATAGCGCAGCGCCTCCTCATTATGTCCGGGACACAGATCAGAGTCCCCACCCTATGACCAGGACACAGCGCAGAGCCTCCTCGTTATGCCCGGGACACAGGGTGGAGTCTACTTACCTCCAGGACACTGTGCAGAACTTCATCATACACATTCTAATGTCTGGGGCAGAAATACAGAGTCTCATCCTGATGACCAAAGGATAATGCGGTGTGACAATGCAAGGCCATGTCATTGTGTAGATAAAAGGGACACTAGGATTGCATGTATGCAGAGTGTGGGGCTCTGGAATATCAATTGTGAGTGGAGAAAACAGTTTGCTCTGGATTTTGGCATTACCGGCTTGGGTTCTGGAATTTGGAGATTGAAAAGTGCTTTTGGGGGGGAAGAAACCTCCAAATCAGTGTCCACGTCTTGCAGAAGACCAGCCAGCTGAGTGTGCTGGTGGGCACACTGATTATAATGAAGGACTTAGGCATAGTTCAGAGCTCCCCTTAGGACAATGTTTCTCGACTCCAGTCCTCAAGTATCCCCAACAGGTCATGTTTTCAGGCTTTCCATTATTTTGCACAGGTGATTTGATCAGTTTCACTGCCTTAGTAATTACCACAGCCGTTTCATCTGAGGAAAATCCTGAAAACATGACCTGCTGGGGATACTTGAGGACTGGAGTTGCGAAACATTGCCTTAGAAGACAGACGTGCTCCACCCAAGAGACAGTACTCCATGCTGGAGGAGAGATTCTGCGTTCATAGGATTAGGAGAGTTGAGACGGCTAGGTGAGTCTGGCAGAGTTTGAGAGGCTAAGATGACTAAGCAAATCCAGGGGACTGAGGGAATCTATACGTCTTGGAGGAGTGAGAGAGCCCAAGGTGCTAGGAAATCCCCTACTATGAGGCCAGGGTGTGAGCCCATGCAGGGTGCTGCAATTAAAAGGCTAAGAGAGCTGGACGAGACATTGTGAGGGACCAGAAAATAGCCAGGGTTGTGGCCTAAGTAGTGGCACTACCGAAGAAGGAGCCAGGAGGCTCGGCATGTTCCATTAGCTGTTTTACTGGTGTAAATCCCCTGCATGGGGCAACTGTTCTGTTTTGAACCTTTGTGCAAGTTTGTTTAAAGGGGTTGTAAAGGTTCATGTTTTTTCACCTTAATGCATCCTATGCATTAAGGTGAAAAAACACCTGTCAGTGACCGGCCTCCGAGCCCCCCCCCCCGTTTTACTTACCTGAACCCTCGAACTTCTTCCACGGAGATGCGCTGTCTCTCGTCCCAGGGTTCTTGGCTCTTTTGGCTGGATAGATTGATAGCAGCGCAGCCATTGGCTCCCGCTACCGTCAATCAAATCCAATGACGCAGGCGCCGGGGGGGCGGGGCCAAGTCCTGCATATGGCCTCTATGGACGCAAATGCTGGACTCGGGAGCGCACCCGCAAGGTAACCCCCTGGGAGAGTGCTTCTCCCAGGGGGTTATCTGATGTGGGGAGGAGCCGAGAGAGCTGCCGGGGGACCCCAGAAGAGCAGGTTCAGGGCCACTCTGTGCAAAACCAGCTGCACCGTGGAGGTAAGTATGATATGTTTGTTATTTAAAAAAGAAAAGAACAAACCTTTACTGTCACTTTAATAAAAGTGGGTTGGCAAGCACTAAAAGCACAGTTCGAACCGCAATGGACTCATTAAAAGTGCTTCTACCACTAAGCTAATCACCCCATATCATGGCAGACACAAAATACTGTTCAGTGGGCAATTAAACTGACCAAAATGATACAGATCACAGCTGATCTTTTCCGAGAGCCCCGTATTTTGTTGACCTGTACACAATGCAAAGACCTGAGCGGCCAATAAATAAAGTCCACTGCAGCACTGATCAAAAGCAGCACAACAAAAGCAAGCAGCAAACATTGAGCCCATTTCTGAGCCTTGCAGCCGCTGAACCGCTAGACTGTAAACCATCTATCTGTTCCACCTTCACCCCAAAATCTGTATTTGATTTCCTGTAATTTCACTTGTACAATACAATAAACTTTGAATGGCTTTCAAGCACTTGATTGCTTGCTGTATAATGCAGGAGACTTTAAAACTGCATTTGTATTACTCCTAGTACAGAGAGGACACACTGGGAAGAACATCTGTTAGTCATCACAGCATGGTCTGTCTTGATTTTAATCCACCATCATGTTCCCAAACCATAGAGGTCCTTCTGACCTTAGACACAAATAGTGAAGGATTATGTGAATTTCAAGGCCTCTAAAAATGACTGACCTTGTCTCTTAATCACGGAGATCCAGGCAGATATTGAAAGACAATTTATTCTAGGTATGTGTTTAATGAATAGGATTACATATATTTTTATATTAAATTAGCATAATATAAAAAGCAGTATTAAACCCAAAAGCAAACATTTACTATATTGCAGCTTAATATTTCTTAGATAGATGTGATGGCTGCATTCATTTTCTTTTTTTTAGGCTTTTTTCTTCTATTTTCATCGGGTGATCTGACCAGCAGGTCTGTTTTTTAAAAAAAACAAGCTCTCCTTTAAATGTAGCAGATTAGAGGGTTGAGACAAACCACTTACAGGGGTGCTTATAATGATCAGCTTTTATTTATTCATGTAAAACCTTTATCCCAAAAGGAAAAAAAAAAAAAAAGTTGCTGTAACTGAATATAACGTGTTATCTGGAGTTTGGCTTCAATTTGTTAGTGTATCTAAATCTGCAAGTACAGCTTCCCCCCCCCCCCCCAATTGGCAATGCAGCCATGCAACGTTGCCCCTGCGCTCCTTCACCCAGAGTGGGTACACTAATACAGGTCACCAGGTGAAAACAGAGGGAAAAAGCCTAGGAAAAGAAAACAAATGCAGCCACCACATCTAAGGATTGGTAAGCTGCAATATAATACATTTTTGGTTTTGGGTTTAATACCTCTTTAATATCCGCTTCCTGTCATCCCCTACACAACATCACACAGACTGGAAGAGGGAGGGGCAGAGATCCAATCAGGGCTCTCCTGCTTTCCATCTCCCTCCCTGAACATGCTAATTAGAAGAGAGAGCAGAGGGACGATGTCATCAGTGTACTTTCTGTTCCTTCACAGGCTGGGTTGGTCTGATAATCCAAGAAGAAAAGGGAGGTCACCTGCGTAGCCATGCTGGCCGTCAGAGGTGTCTAGATTACAACGGTGGCTGAAGAACATTTCACATAACTGTATTTGACCTGTGGATTTAGCTGACTGCCCTGCACTCTCAGTACACAGAATTAGGAATTATGGCTGAGGGATCTCTGTGTCTGAATACAGAGACATATAAGAGGCCAGGGGCTGGCCCAGCCTGCCATGCTCCACCTAGGACTAAAATCACATATCTGGGAAGACTGATACTAAACAAGGTAAAACACCATGGTTAAATGTAGTGGATTTGTAGGAAGCACATACAAATAGATATATTCCCAGTCTTGTAAACTGTTCTTGTTGCCTGTACTGGCCAATGGGGTCCTAGCCTAAATATCACTTGTACTGGCCAATGGAGACCTAGCCTAAATATCACCTGTACTGACCAATGGGGACCTAGCCTAAATATCACCTGTACTGGCCAATGGGGACCTAGCCTAAATATCACCTGTACTGGTCAATAGGGTATTAGCCCAAATATCACCTGTACTGGTTAATGGGGTTCTAGCCTAAATGTCACTTGTACCGGCCAATGGGGTCCTAGCCCAAATATCACCTGTACTGGTCAATGTGGTCCTAGCCTAAATATCATCTGTACTGGCCAATGGGGTTCTAGTTTAAGTTTCACCTGTACCGGCAAGTGGGGTCCTAGCCTACATATCACCTGTACCGGCAAGTGGGGTCCTAGCCTACATATCACCTGTACTGGCCAATGGGGTTCTAGCCTTAAAATCACCTGTACTGGCCAATGGGGTCCTAGCCTACATATCACCTGTACCGGCAAGTGGGGTCCTAGCCTACATATCACCTGTACCGGCAAGTGGGGTCCTAGCCTACATATCACCTGTACTGGCCAATGGGGTTCTAGCCTTAAAATCACCTGTACTGGCCAATGGGGTCCTAGCCTTGATATCACCTGTACTGGCGAATGGGGTCCTAGCCTAAATATCACAGAAAGAATCAGACAATTGGACTAAACATTCCAGGACAATGATAGTTCGGTGGAGTACCTGAGTTGACTGGCACACACGAGCCATCGACGGCCTCCATATATCCTTTCATACAGTGACCGCATTCCGAAGAGTCCTTAGGACAGGGATCTCTCTTATCCAAGACGCAGTTTATACTTTTACATTTCGGAGTGTCTGAAAAACATAAAAAACAGCATCTTAATAAATTGCTGCATCAACTGCTATAGATTATACAGTATATATCAATAATGAAGAGCAACACCAGCCAAAGAAGACTTGTTTTGCCTAGAGTAAGACAGGGTGTGACCCCCCCCACCGGGTCTTTACTGCCATCTGGGCCCCAGTGAGGAAATTCTGTCCCATACTTGGCACAGCCATGGCAGGCTAAACTCAAATCCGAAGGTAAAAGCCCTGCATTTTTCAGGGAAAAAAAAAAGTCCTTGCCAGCAAAAGCATTTCAGGAAAGACCAATTCCTGCTTCTGTATATAGTGAGATTGGCCTTACCATGTGCTGAAATACTTCAAAACAAAGGCAACATGGGAGGTTAGCATTAACAGAAAAGTAGTCAATGTTGCAGTAGAAACCAGTACACCACCAGCATATCCCTTTAACATATGCTAGATAATCCAGTTCAAAAAACCTGGCAAGAAGCCATAATCCATGCAACAAGTTGCCTGTACGCTCACTGCAAAATATTACAGGACCAGGGCGGGGGTGGGGGGGGGGATTCTGGGAAACCCTGTAGGGAAATAGAAGTATGAAACAGTCTAGGACACCATAGCAAATAATACCTAGATACAGCTTCATTAAAATACATAAGATTACAATGCCCGAGATTACATTACAAAATGACTTGTGTAGGAATTTTTTTAGCGTAGTTTTGTTCTTGCAGAAATGTAGCATTTCTTATTTACTTTAATTCTTATGAATATATAGATATATATACACACACACTGTATATATATATATATATATATATATATATATATATATATATATATATATATATATATATATATATTACATTGCAGTGGGATTCCCCTGTCACTGCAAGGGTTAAAGGCTCATTTCTATGTAGGGTACCAGTAAAAAGCAGTTTTGCTCATTTTATCCTTCGCTTATTCGGAAGTCAGCACTCGCCCCTGCAACGTTCTGGGTTATGAGCAGGCCCCTTGGCGTCCTCACTTACACCCCTTTCACACTGAGTGCCCATGCCGTTAGCATTAAAGCGCTGCTCGTTTTAGCGGCGCCATATCGCTGTTTAAGCAGAGCTTTTGCGCCGCTTTTCGGACACTTTTACCCCCCAAAAAAGGGTTAAAAACTCCTGTTTTGCGGCGCTTTCAAAGAGCTTTTCAGGCACTTTGCATCTGCTGCCCATTCATTCCAATGGGCAGGGGCGTTTTGGGAGCTCTAAATACAGCGCTCCCAACCCGCCCCAAAGATGCTGCTTGCAGGACATTTCAGGACGTCCCGCAAGCCGCCCCAGTGTGAAAAGTCACACTGGAGTGAATGGGAGGCGGTTTTCAGGCGCTTAGCAGAGGCTATTTCCAGCAATAAAGTGCCTGAAAACCACCCCAGTGTGAAAAGGGTCTTACAGAGCAGGACTGACGGTCTCGCATTGTATGTGATGATGTCACAGCTGGGAGCACTGGCCAGAATGCTGATGAGAAGAGGCTGTGGGGGAACGGTCACATTAAAAAAGGCGCCTGCAAAAGTGGGGGATTGTATGTGCTTTTTACCAGTACCCTAGGCAAAAATGAGCATTTGACCCTTGCATTGGTAGGAGAGCACTATGGCAAGAGTATTTATTTTCTACAGGCACTTATATAGCGCTGTTTTGTTTTTTTTGTTTTTTTGTTTTTTTTTACATTTCCAGCTTTAAAAAGTGTTTTTTTTTTTTATATTGGTCTTGGGTTTAGTGTTCAGATTAGGTTTGTGTGACTCCAGCAGAGAGTAAACCTTGAATATAATCAAAATGTCCCCCACTATAGGACGTGAGGGCCACTCTAAGTCTCGGTTCACACATGGGCAACACGACTTTAACGCGACTTTGTACCGCAACTTCAACGCGGCTTCAGCGCGACTTTGGTACGACTTCGGCAAATTACGAGGCGACTTCAAGTCGCCTCCATGACGGGCGACTTCGCTGGCGGCCCCCCCCCACCGTACCAGGCCGCATGCCCTCAACATGGGTGGGTGCTTTGGGGCATGGGGGGCGCAGTGTGCGCCCCCCCCCCAAAGCACCTTGTCCCCATGTTGATGAGGACAAGGGCCTCTTCCCGACAACCCTGGCCGTTGGTTGTCGGGGTCTGCGGGCGGGGGGCTTATCGGAATCTGGGAGCCCCCCACCCTATGTGAATGAGTATGGGGTACATGGTACCCCTACCCATTCACCTAGGGGAAAAAAGCGTCAATAAAACAAACAGTACACAGGTTTTTTAAAATAATTTATTAGGCAGCTCCGGGATCTTCTTCCGACTTCGGGGGTCCTCTTCCGACTTCGGGGGTCTCTCCGCCGTCTCCTCCCGGTGTCCGCATCTTCTGCCGGCTCCTCCGCTATCTTCTGCAGCTCAATTGCTAGCGGTGGTCCGGACTTCTGCCTTCTTCTTTTCTTCCAGAGATGTTGACACGACGCTCTCTCCAGCTGGAATGGTCTCTGAACGCTCCGCAACGGACTTATATAGGCGGTGACCCCGCCCCCTTATGAGGTCACTGTCCCAGGGCATGCTGGGGCTGTGCCGTCATAAGGGGGCGTGGTCATCACCCGGTGACCACGCCTCCTAAAACGTCACAGACCCAGCATGCCCAGGGACTGTGACGGCATAAGGGGGCGGGGTCACCGCCTATATAAGTCCCTTGCAGAGCGCACAGAAACCATTCTGGCTGGGGAGAGCGTCGTGTCAACATCTCTGGAAGAGAAGAGGGAAGAAGATGATCCAGAGGTCCGGACCACCGCTGGCAAAAGAGCGCCAGAAGATAGCGGTGGAGCCGGCAGAAGATGCGGACACCGGGAGAAGACGCCGGAGAGACCCCCGAAGTCGGAAGAAGATCCCGGAGCTGCCTAATAAATTATTTTAAATATCTGTGTACTGTGTTTTTTATTGACGCTTTTTTCCCTAGGTGAATGGGTAGGGGTACCATGTACCCCATACCTATTCACATAGGGTGGGGGGCCGGGATCTGGGGGCCCCCTTATTAAAGGGGGCTCCCAGATTCCGATAAGCCCCCCGCCCGCAGACCCCGACAACCAACGGCCAGGGTTGTTGGGAAGAGGCCCTTGTCCTCATCAACATGGGGACAAGGTGCTTTGGGGTGGGGGGGGGGCCGCAGCGCGCCCCCTTCCCCCAAGGCACCAAACCCCCCATGTTGAGGGCATGCGGCCTGGTACGGTTCAGGAGGGGGGGGGCGCTCGCTCGTCCCCACCCCCATTCCTGTCCGGCCGGGCTGCGTGCTCGGATAAGGGTCTGGTATGGATTGGGGGGGACCCCCCACGCCGTTTTTTCGGCGTAGGGGGTTCTCCTCAAGGTCCATACCAGACCCAAGGGCCTGGTATGCCCTTGGAGGGGGAACCCATGCCGGATTTTTATTTAAAATTTGGCGCGGAGTTCCCCTCAAGATCATCTGAGCACAAGTCGCATGCCGAAGTCGGATCATGCGAGACGGCGATCCGACTTTGATCCGACTTCAATGATAGTCAATAGGCTGAAGTCGGATTAAAGTAGTACGGGGAGTACGCTCTGAAGTCGGAGCGACTTCAGTAGTGTCTATTAAGACGCTAGCGTTAACTCCCATTGAAACTATTTCTGGAGCGACTTGGGGCGACTTGAGGGCGTACAAGTCGGATCCCAAGTCGCCCCAGTGTGAACCGAGCCTAAGGAGCTCCAACAGATAGATCTGAGATTTTACCTATATACATTACTGCATCACTCTGGGCAGTCACACAGAATCTGCTCCGGACGCCATCTTCCCACCCACGCCTGCGACAGTATGGTGTTCTGTGCAGAGACAAGAGGCGATCCAATAAATGAGTCTGTTACACAGCAAGCATCTGTCTTGTGTCTCCTGGAGATGGGGAACTCTCAGCAGCAAAGCCTCATCTTTCAGTGCCAGGCGAAAGAGCTGAGAGTTATTGGCAGCTGGTGATACTCAGAGGCCTTTAACTCTTTGATGGGATACCTAGAGAGCGGCATCTGAAACCAGCAAGGTTAGCGCCGGTGCAAACAGACTTTCTTTACGTCAGACCTGCTTCTCTCCACATGGAAGTCAATGGAAACAAAAAAGTAATTTAAAGGGTAACTCCACATTCATGGAAAAAATATAGCAAATAAGCTTATTCAATTGCTACCAGTGTGGATAAAAATCAATTAATTTATTTTACAAAAATAAAAAAAAAAATGTATTTAAATCTGATTTTTTTTTTTTTTTTTTTTTATCAAATTTTTTTGAATAAAATGCTGGCTGGCAGTAAAATGCCTATTAGAAGGTAAAGGGTGCAATACCAGTTACTGAGGCCAAGGGTGTACATACTTTGTCCATAGTACAGCATTACATCTATTGAGATGGTCATTGGATAAATTATTGAAAAGGTAACATTTTCTTGCGTTTTTTTCAACTACATCACCTTTATCTGTAAGTATTGTTTGAAATATAGATCCATTAGTCTGAAGGCAAACAGCTTCTGCTATTGCTCTCTCTTTAGAGAAGCTATATTTGGCTTTGACATCAGTGCTATGGGTACATCCTGTATAAAATGTTTATCTGTAAGCAAAGATTTTATATTACTGGTAAAAAATTGTGTTGAAAAGTATATTTGGGCACAGCAGTGATGCAGCATATAACTTTCCGCTGATCCCCGCTGAGCAGGCTGATGGCTTGTCCGTGTCCGCGCTGCTTATGCAGAGCAGACACAACCCGTTCTCCTCTATGGGTGGTTGGATGTAAATGGACTGCCTGTCTGTTTACACCCAACTGCCAGCCAATCCAATCCACTAACACTGGCTGGTGTTAATGGACATGTCTCTGTTGACAACCGCCACTCCATAGAGGGCAATAGAGGATTTGACCATCCCCTCTTAAAAAACTGATCGGTCCTCCCGTGTGAAAGGGGCCTAAGGTCAAGTCACTGGCCAGCTGAGTGGCAGTCAAGTTAGGTCTATAAGTAAATTGTGAACTTCCTCTTATCCACAATCATTCTGAACCTTTTTAACATGGAGGAACCCTTGAAATGACTTTCTGGTCTCGGGTAACCCCTACCAATAATTACTATATCTACAGCTCACAGTACATTATTGGGATAGTCACTGGGAAGAACGTTCCTTCCACTTGTGGTCGTTAGGAAGAGTTCCCCGTTACAGATAGCTAAAAAGATCATTGTTGTCAGTGGTTACTCATGTGGGAGTCAGAAACTGCTAACAACCTATGGAGGAACCTTAAGGTTCTATGGAACCCCAGTTGAGAAAGGATGGTCTACACTAAGGATGAGCTCCATCGTGTTCGCAGACTCTACATGCAGAGCCCGCCAGGAAGTTGGCACGGCGCTGTACTAATCACAGGCAGTGTTACATTTCCTGATCCCTGCAGCCGCACAAATGTCTTATGATTAGCGCAGCGCCGTCTTCCTGGCGGGCTCTGCACGTGGAGTGTGCGAACACGCCGGAGCTCATCCTTAGTCTACACCCTTTGTTCCACTACCTAGTCAATGCTTCTCAGTTTCGTTCATAGGACTTCTCTTGTGCTGCTCCTTCCCTGAACACCATTTTACACGCCATCAAGCACTCACCAAATATCCACACCTTTAAAAGCGCCATGAAAACCGATCTTTATAGAAAGACAAACGACATCTATATTCCAGCACAGGGTTTTCTTTAGCTACTTTCTACAACACAAGTCCTACAGCAAATCTCCCATTCCTACGTTGTCTATGCCTTCTGTTAAGAGATTGAGAAAAGCTCTCTCCATACTATTGTTTCATGTTCTACCACCTATGTATCCTCACTTTGTACAGCACTGCAGAAGATCGCTAAATAAATAATAGATGCTGAGCATAAACCAAATCCTCTAGATCTGAGCGCAGGAGCTTATGATAGAGACAAAACATCTAAACAGAATTCTAAGAGAAGTCTAATTGTTTAGTATTATTTATGCTCTTGACTCTGATGGAAACAATTACAGGAGCTGGGCTCCATCACGGCAAATTAGAACTCTCTCCAGACATCTCATTAGCAGGTTAGTAAGATTAGCCAGGCCCAGGTCTTTCCATGTGCCGAAATGATTGCTATGAGAGGCTTATTACCCGTCATGTTCCTTGTAAACAAGACAGACATGTGATGCTGGATTAACACTCAACACCAGAGAACAAGCAAACTGAAGGACCCAGCAGTCTAAAGCCCCATACACACTAGTCGATTTTCTGCAGATTTTTGTCTTTAGATTTACCAAAACCATGTAGTGCAAGGGCCTGCCTGCATACAAATTGAAACGCTTAAGGTTTGACCTCATAATATATGATTTTGGTAAATCTGAAGACAAAAATCTGCAGAAAATCTAATAGTGTGCATGGGGCTTAAGTGACCAGCTTCATCTCTGATATTTAGAGAATCTCTCAAAATACATTGGCTGCCACTAATGACTTCCTGCTGGAAATGCTAGTGACCTGGCAGTCAGCTGATCCTTCAGCTTCAACACTTGAGTCATTGATCAGGAACATGTAAGCAGGTAAGGCCCATTTCCACCAGTCGGTACCAGTATAATGCATGCCCGCTGGTGTGTATTTGTAGAGGCCGTGCATTGCGTTGTTACAACACATTGCATTAATTACAAAAAGGCATTCTATTCAACTCTGTGCACCACAATACTTGATATGTTGTGATACATGTTGCGCTGTGCTAACAGTGCAGACATGCTTTATTTATAGGCAATACACCTTAACGTAGTGTTAGGATATGAACAGGGAATAACTGTTTTCTACCTGTCCTTGCATTGAGCCTGTGTTAATTCAGATCAATGCTGCAACAGGCATAATGTAAGGCCATAGATGATTTGAATTTGAACTGTGTATGAGCAGGTTGAATGTACCAAGTTGATCGATCAGTCAACTTGGGTACAACCATCCTGTTGAATTTTACATGCGATTAGCGATAGCGGCTGCTACAGCCGCTAGCAATAATCAGTGTCTTCTCCCAATGGTTCGGCGGGAGGGATTCGTCTATCAATACTGTCTATGTTGATGGGGGAATTGCGCAAATTCACTCTGTGTATGGCTTGTTTAAATGAGCCCTAAGAGGTGTTGTAGCAAGGTTTTCCTTATCTGCATAATTGTTCTGGGTTAGTGACTAAAGCAGGCCACAGATGGTGCGATTTTCCACGGGTTGCAGAAAAGAAAATTGCTTGATTCCTCCATCAACACAGTCAGTGCTGATGGGGGAAAACCTCCAGCGGAGCGATTGTGCTCTCCTGACGGTGGGGGGCGGCAGGGGAAGCCGTCCTTGCCAGAAGAACACAGTGATTACGCCTAGCGGCTATATTCACTACAAATAATCATATAAAAAAAACTCACATGCTGGTAGTACCCAAGTCAATCGATGGATCTATTTGGGTATGGGTACAATCAACCTGCCCATACATGGTTTGAATCTTGGCTGGTTCTGGCTGAACAGCATGAAGCTCAAGCTGGCCATACATGGATTAAAATGTGGCTGGTTCAGCGGGGCCTTGCCAAATTTGATCCCATGTATGGGCAGGCTAGTTGTATAGATGTCCATCTACCAATTGACGTCTGTACAACTAGCCTGTTGGGTGTTCTCTGAATGATCAGTGCCGCCGGCTATAGCTGGGAACATTGATTTGTATGTTCCATTGTCAGAGCACAATGGTACAGCTGGAGCGATTCCCCCATCCACACATTTGGTCTTTTTTTTTTTATTCAACCCCCAAGAAAAAAAAAAAAGGTTTAATATATGGCAAGCCTTAGTAAATTAAAGAAAAAGATTTGACTGGTTGTTATGAATGGCACCATGTTTGCCATCCAGGTTTTATATAAGACACAAGATATATTATCTGTGTCTAGAAAAAAATGGTGATAAATGTTCTTGTGCTGGTACTTATGACAAAAGGTTCTTAGTACCAAGAACAAGATTATTCCAAAAAGAATATATATCCCTTATATTAAAAAAGACCTAATGCTTAACCTTCCTCTACATGAACACTAAAGCTAGGTTCACACCCATGCATGTTGTGGTTAATATTTTACTGGCGCATTTTGTGTATTTTCACATGTGCTTTTGACATGTTCTTAAAGTGTTTTGCGTTTTTTTTTTTTGGTAAGAGGAAGAGTCTTGTCATGCCGGGGAGAAAGCAACAAAAATGCAGCGGCAACGCACTGAAAAAAGGCAGTGCTTGCCGTGTTAGAAGCTCTGTCAGCTTTGTCTTGCTATACGGGACTCATTGAAGAAATTAACAATGGGGACACTGTCAACAACAGTAAGTTGATGGAGGTTCAGTCTTACCCTAAAGCACGAACGCTAATTAACGCCTCTCCTATTGCACAGGCAGCTTGTCCAGTCCTGGGAACTATGATCTTAGGGCATGCAGCACCGGGATTGTGAAGCCAGTTGTGGAACATGTTAGGATGGCAAAAAACTTGGCACAGCCGAGGATCCCATCTGGTTTTTATGACACCCAAAAAATGCACTTGACCTGGAGCATGTAACCATACAGGATGCTACAAAGCTGGGCTCTCCTCCGACTCTAGGACCACTTCCAGGTACTGGATGAAGGGTTCGGCTGTGAGGGACAGGTTCCCTTTAATGAT
Organism: Aquarana catesbeiana; assembly: GCF_042186555.1. Taxonomy (NCBI): domain Eukaryota; kingdom Metazoa; phylum Chordata; class Amphibia; order Anura; family Ranidae; genus Aquarana; species Aquarana catesbeiana. The sequence goes on along the minus strand of NC_133332.1, from coordinate 232,543,061 downwards.
AGATGCGGAACTCAGGAAAAGAAGTGCATCTAAAACACAGACAATCATGTATGCCTGCATTCAGCTTTCATTGCTGCAAACAACAAAAGGACGAAGGGGAGGCAGAAAGAGCGCACGCAGCCTGGCGACCTTCAGAGCATCCTTTCACGTGGCTTCGCTCAGGAACACGTGGAGAAAGACACGTGTACCAGTCACCGGGGAGAAGATGGGGGAATGACAAAAAACTGCCATATGGAGAACTTCTCCTTAGACGATTCCTTGTTTATTAAAAGTATCTTTATCTAGAATTCTGCATTGTCCACGGAAACCAGATTCCAGCTGGCCTTTATTCCCTATGGCACACTAGAAAACAAATAAAAATCAATGCCTTGATCAATGGAAGTCTGAAAATGTATGGAAAAATCCGAACATACAGTCTTCCTGCAGACCCAAGAGTGCACAAACGAATTGCCGATATCTCTGGATGGAAATCAACCAAGGACATGATAACAGTAACATCCTGCACTGCTCAGTTTGAATCTGTCTAGTGTATTTTTCAGGAGCTTTTAATTCATTAACCAACTTTAGTGCCCCAACTTGTTGGCACATATGATCACTGTAAAAATCATACAATGCCAGTCTTGTTTCATAATGCCTGTTCAGGCTCTTGAAGCAAACATTGGGCTCAATGTAAAATATTACAAATTGACTTCCTGCTACATGGGGAAAACGATCATTACAGCTGTGTCTACGGAGGACGGCATCTATGAACGGCGCATTTCGGGGGACGTACTCCTGAGGAACGGGGCACGTCCCCCGAAGCGGGTCAGCCTACCAACCTTTATACATGTGGTCAGGTGACATCGCCTAAATAGATTTGTAATTGATCATGCCTGCTCTATTTCATGTTTTGGGAGTATGTTTTTGGCCTTTGGTTTTAATACGTACTCAATTCGCCTTAGAGTGTATGCCTACAACAACGGAAGGGAGCACTGGATTGTCTGTGCTTCTGCAGCAGAGACTGATGTAATTTATGTATTAAATGATATACTGTAAATAACGAATAATACATAACTACTGTATAATCATGGATCTGAATTTCAAGAGCAAATTAGCAGTGGAAGGTGTGATTAATACACGTTTGAACACCAGGAGGCACCCTTGTCTTATGTACATCAGCCTAGGCACTTGTATATACCTTGTTTATACCTCTCAGTATCATGAGGGATCAATGAAACCATGACAACCTTAAAGGCTTCTGTGTGTTGCTATGCAGGAACCTCAGAAAGCATTAATCTACTCACGTGTACGGGGAGGGGAGGAGGTCATTTTATGGGACCGGTTATTTTATACACAGTTGTATGTTAACCCTTTGCTAACTGATCCAGTCCAACACTGCCTTACATTACAACTCACCAGAGGAGGTCACCAGCACCAAGCACCAAAATGTCAATTAGAAGATCAATTCATTGGATCAGAGAAAATTGCTGGAATAAGAAAATAAATACTATGATCCTTGTGTAATAGACCAATTAACATGCCACACCATTATATGGAATAATGTTACCTAGTTGAAAGATCTGATTAGGCAGATCAGAGATAAACTTTGTTAGTTTGTATTTTTCTGCATGTTTTTTTTCCTAGTCCTCTAGGTGGTTTGTCCATGTTCAAGTGACATTGGGATGTTCATACAGAAAAACATTCCATATGTACATCTCAAAAGAAAATTTGTTTTTGGCCTAACAAATACTTTAAAAAACATTTATGATCTGCATAAAAAACATTACTAGTTTCTGGTGGCAGAGCCATGTAGATCACTAACTAGAACCAATTAAGAATGTCTCAATTAAAGAAGAACTATCACCAGAACAAACAATCCTGGTTGAATTCCCCAGGGAACCAATAACATGTAGCACATGGTCCGGTTTTGATCTGTAGAACCATTGTGTATTGTAAATCAATTAGTATTTCTATCTATGCTGGCTGTAGCTGCATCCCAGGCTGCAGCCCAATTTGTGCATGTTCCCATGGGGCACTATAGCCACTGCAACCTCTCTCAGTAAAAATTAGTTTTGTGCAGTGTGTCAACTTACCCTGCTAGTGCTGACTGCTCATTTACAATAGTAAAGGATCATTCAGTGCTGCGGGGCTGTATGATCCATCTGCTGGCTGCTTAAACATACATGGCACCAGCAGAGAGATCACACAGCCCCTCTGTGCTAAACGATCCCTTCTAGTGCTTGTGTCGTACACAGAGCTGATCCCACCCCCTGCTGTGTCAAATGGCGACGCTCGTCTCCAGTGTGTGCCAGCACTGTCAATCAGCCCTCGTTATCTGTCTCCTTGACAGCAGCATAGTCGGACAGCAGTGGGGAGAAAGGAGGGAAGCCGTCACTCCTTTAGCTCAGCAACGGGCCACAGAAACAGACCCAGTGCTTCTTTACTTGATCCCCTGGGGAACACAATATACAATTTGGCGGAGACTATTGGTGTTATATCAGCTTGGTTTTCTTTGACTCGAGTTTCTTTAATTGAACCTTTTGAGGGGTAGAATTATTATTTTTTTATTTATTTATTTATTTTAGCTGTTCAAGTAAAAGGACAGTGTAGAGGGCACATATAATGCATACCATCTGCACATGAATCATAGACATCTTGGCTCATCATGACACACATCTGACGTTACGATCAAAGAAGGCAAGGTGATGGTGCTCCCAGAACTTGTATGCCATCTAGAGGACAGAAAACAGTGTGCAACTTCCTAGTACTGCAGTAAGACACCTCAGGCCTCATATACCAATATGTCTAAGGGTAACTACCAATCAGAATCTCCCTTCCATACTCTCTTGGCAGTATGTGAAAATGAAGGCCAGAATATGATTGGCTTCCATCAATATAATGAACAGATTCAAATCAAGTAAGGAAGGTTAAAGCTTCTCCAGGTTTTTGTTGGTGTCTCCATTTCCCCCCTGTGGATATTCTCCTCACATCCTATACCAGGATTGGAATGTCAGAGTGACAGGAAGCCATGAGAAATCTCCCCATTTGAGACAGATAGTTCAATAAATCTTTTTTGGAAGGATTAGAGCCTAGGCCAGTGATGGTGAACCTTGGCACCCCAGATGTTTTGGAACTACATTTCCCATGATGCTCCACTACACTGCAGAGTACATGAGCATCATGGGAAATGTAGTTCCAAAACATCTGGGGTGCCAAGGTTCGCCATCACTGGCCTAGGTGATGTTATTATTGCAATCTGCTTCTCTTTCCTGTTACAGTGACAGCTGCTCCCCCATTCCATCTCCTGGTGTCACAGAGATAGGAAGTGAGACATAATCTTCCCAATGGGGCACATTAAGCATTAGAAACCTGGCATAAGTTCTGTTTCCCACACAAAGTCAGAGGGGTAAGTATTAACCCTTTCTTTACAGCAAGTTATTATTAAAGTGGAAATTCACACTAACTATACTTAAACCTTCTCCCACCCCCATTTTAAGCGGCCAGCTTTAGTGAAAAAGAGAGATTGCAGACAATGGCTGCAGAGCCTGGGCGGTGATGTCATCCATAGGCTTACTATGGGGCAGTTGTCTATAGATGGTCTTTTGTTGTTGTAATTTAGATCCTGGCTTCCCCTTCTAGTAAGAGATTGGCTGGGAATATTATGCTGCAGAGATGTTTAGACTAATTACTTCAGATAAGTAATTACATTAAGTGATCATTTTGACCAATGCCCACATCATTCAAGCATGAAAATTAATAACAGGCTCCTTACAGTGTGGTCACCCCAGGACAGCTCAGAGACATTCGATGTGAAAGCAGTAGTCTCACCTTGTACAGGTGTTCCTGCAATGTTTGCGCAGGGCGGTCTGAGTCTCTTGTCTTTGTTTAGCTGACGTGGCTGCTAGCCTTCCCAAGCATGTGTGCAGGTTCTACTGTGTATCTATACTCAGATCATTTTCACCATCACCCTCCGGTGAAGGATACTGTCAAAATTGAACTCAAGGGATGATATATTTTGTATACCTACATTGGGCCAGCATATGTGACAACTGATCGGGCCACTGTGGAAGCTGTAAATCACTGTGGTAACCTGACCTACTACATTGATGGGAACGATCTGCCAAATGCCATGCAGAGTGACTGCCCTTCTGTGCAGTAACCTCAGAGGGGTGCTCCCCTCTGCACTGCCACCATTCAGAGAATGCCTTGCATTTTTCTCAATGAATGTAAAGCGTTCTCTGATTGAACGAGGTGGAGAGAAGGGGTGATGATGTTGCTATCTCTCCTCCCTCCAACCATTGTAATGACGAGTGACGTTCTTGTTGCCTCCGGTTAGACCTATTGGTTTCCTAAATCTCTTGGCATGCCAGTAATGAGATCTTTGCGCTGGACTTCCTAGGTCAGAGCACCTACATGGGTTTCTAAAGTGGAATTTACCTTTTCACAAAAAATGAAAAAGTGAACACCCTACACACACTTACCTCTGCAGGCAATTAGCAGTCACACAACTGGTGCAGCAGTCTGGGGATTTGAAAGCGTTTCTCTTCTTTCCATTCTTAGGGCTTCCAGGATAAGTTAGAGCTATTTGGATTGGTCACATGCTGGCTCGTGACCACTTTGACCAATCAGAATCTCTCTTTTCTGTTCCAGAAGCCCTAAGAAACAAATGGGAAGAAGAGCAGGGCTTTCAAATCCTTGGACCGCTGGGTGGGCAGTGACAGCTAATTTCCCATGGAGGTAGGTGCAGCAGAGACTGGGGGGCTGGTAGGATGTAGGGTATCTGTTAACCTTTTAATTTTTTTTTTGTGAAAAGGTGAACTTACTCTTTAAAGTGATTCTAAAGCCTAAACATTTTTTTTACCTTAATGCATTCCTTGCTTTAAGGTAAAAATGTTTAGGCATCAGCATCCACCTTACCCCTGCCCCCCTCCCCTTTACTTACCTGAGTCCTCTTACATTTCAGCACCGTGCACGTCTGCAGCTCTTCTCTCCCTCCACTTCCATGTCTCCCTGGCTTTGCTGGGACACCGGGAGCCATTCCCAGATAGCAAGAAATTAAGCTGCAAGTTTTAAAATGACTTGCTAAGCTATTGCTAGACTTGAAAGGCTACACATTTGTTGCACAATTGCAGCAATCCACTTGCTTTGCAAACATTCTGCAAGTCTGCTGCAAGTTCTGGTTCAGTTATGTTGTACAATAGTCCTCCTACCACAGGGGTCACTGTGACTTGTAGAGCTCTGGCTGTAGACTCAGCACTGCAACTTTGCTGTTGCCAGAGACTTGCCATGAAAATTTGCTACAAATTGGAAAAGTGTCAACTAGAACTTGTGCTTCAAGTGCTCTGCAAGTGTATAACTTGCCAGTGAAAATATGCAGTAAGTTAACAAGACTTACAGATCAACATTGCCACAAATTTGTGGCAAGTTATCCTTGCTATCTGGGCTGGCTCCTGTTGCTGTCAATCAAAGCCAGTGGCGAGGGAGTGGGGGGCGTGGCCGAGTCCCGCTGACTGTGTCAATGGACGCAGCACCAGGGCCCCGTAAGCGAGCATGCACGAGTGCCCCCATGGAAAGCAGCTTCCTGCGGGGGCACTGGATAGAGAGGAGCCAGGAGCACTGGCGGTGGACCCGAGAAGAGGAAGTTCGTGGCCACTCTGTGCAATTCCATTGCACAGAGCAGGTAAGTATAGACATGTTTTGTTATTTTTTTTTACCTTTACAATCTCTTTAAGTTTTAATTATAGTGAATGCAGCAGGAAGAGTGGGAACACCCTAATGTTGCCAGGAAGAGTGGGAACACCCTAATGTTTATATGTGTAATCCTCCGCACTACCAGAAAGTAGATTTAAATAAATATATTGTGATGTGACCAAATACAGTGAAAAGATTGCTGCAAATCTAAAGTGTTCACAATGCATGTAGTAACAATTGAAATGAATGGTGATCTGTGCAGTTCCTCAGTAGTCACAATGTGATAAAAAATAAAAAACAATAATAAGTGATTCAAAAGCAAATGTCCAAATATCTGTGAATGAATAAATCAAGTAATAAAGTGCAATTGCTAACTCAATAAACTGAATCCAAAACAATAGTCCAAGTGTCAGTGAATGAAAAAAGTCCTTGTTAAAAAAAAACTTCCATCCACAAAATAAATCCCATGCCTTCACACAACTGCTCAATGATCACAGAACTCTCACCTCTATGTAGTGAATAAATGGCCTTTAGGATCCAAAGTGGTGATGGTACCCAACTTCTAGGCTCCAAACTACAGACTCTATACCGTGAATGATCAGCTTTCTAGGACACATGCAGGAAATAAGGAAATCCAATCTCCAGACTATGTTTTCTAAATATATCAACCCAAGGCTCCAGTTCACATAAGAAATAAAATAAAACTGCCTCCCATGGTGAAGTATATTAAAACAAGTGATAATTTATTCAAGACGAGTGGATGCTTACATCAAAGACATTTAAAAAGCGCAGTAAGGTAAAACAACAGCGTTAGGCGCTTAACACATCACTTTCGGTCCGCGATATCCCCAGCCATGGCCTACACGTTACGTCACGTGACTTCATCGGGGGGCGGGGCTGATGAACACCCTAATGTTGCCAGGAACAGCCAAACCTTCAGGGTGGGCAAGAACCGATTACGGAACCATGTCTGGAATCACCTTGAGGTGGCAGGTGGTGACTCAGCCAATCTAACTCCACCTACAACTAAATTAAAATAAGTATTCTCCACAATCGCTATTATTTGGTAAAGCCTTCAGAAAGTATTTGGTCTTGTTCATGGTTGTAGACTGCAATTTGGCAAAGAAAAATGTTCCTAAGATTCTAGAACAGGATTCAGAAAAATTGCATTATTGGTCAGAAAGCGATAAGAGATGGCTTAACGCCACATTTATTTGAGTGGAAAAGAACATGCTCTCATGCCGTTTATAAAACTGATTATCTTTATCTGTCACCACACAATAGGCATTTACTTTTCTTGGATCCTGGATCACACGGCTTTCACATCCGTTTCCCACTATCTGGGGTTTCCACTTTCCCGGTATTATACTGGCTTGGCTAGCAGTGGGGTCGTGGCTTGATAAAAATGTCTGCACCCTTTTTAGGCTTCATGTGCACAGTCCTGCAGGGTACAGAACCCTTTGTTATCACTCTCCTGGCACCCGCAGCTGCCGTGTACAGCTGCCTTTGAGATAAATTAGAAGTGGCTATACTGGTTATGTGCGACCACAGGGACGTATGCTCCAAGTGCACACCATCTGCATTCAAAGCATACATCCATGTGTGTGCCAGTGTGCAGAACATGTGTAGCCTCATCTGAATGGGTGGCTGTATGTAAGCTATGACATGGGATCTGCACACTGTACAGTATGGCCTTGTGCATGAAGCCTTGTTACTATACACTGGGTCTATAGCAATGCACCGGCATTCAGATCCATATAAAAAATAAAAAGCTACAGGACTACAAAACGCGGCATTTGTTTGCCATGTGCAAGAGGCCTACACTGAGAAGGGAGTAGTGTCTTCTGAAGGCAGATCAATTGTAGAGTTGCACAGGGACATTCCAGAGCTCCTGAAAAAAGGCTGGATCATGTGACATCAGATTGCCTAACCAAGCGCAGGACACATATAGGAAGCAGTCTCTGTACTACGCCATGACTAGGAAATTTCTCTTCATTGGCGCCCTATGAAAAAAATGTGAGTTTAATTCCTGGGCAGTAAAGGGGGAATGGAGGAGACCAGCACTCAGTTATGGATGGGACTTACAGGGACCCCTGTTCCTATTCTTCTGTTGCCTGATACAAACTGGACTTATTGCCAAAGTTATTCTAAAAACACATGTTAATAGTCCTGCAGAGATGAATAAATTATAATAGAACAGCTGAAATATTTAACTTTCCCCCCAAGAAAACACTATTTCATTCTCCCTCCAGTGCTGCCATGAGGTCAAAAGTATTTAGTTATTTAATGTGTTCCTAACCCCACTACAGTAAAATCAGTCTGAATATGCAGTAAAGCATGCTTATTATACTCACTGTGGATCCTAAGTAGTTAATCCTCCGCATTGCGTAAAAAGGCTGGTTGATCCTGTCTTCTCTGAACCTCCCCCTCCTTCCACTGTCCCCTGATATTATTCTGATAACACAGAGTCTATGGAGTCAGGCTGCACATGCTCAGTTTGGTGTGTATTGCTAGAGAGTTTTTTTTTTTTTTCTTGGGAGGATACATGTGATCAGCACAGGGCCAACCAGCACTGTCCAGACAAAGGGGTCTTACAGTCTCATAGGACAGTCAGAAAACTCCTCCTACAAGCTTTAACCAGTGCTTGGCTGGACACTGTTAGAAGAAGTCACAAGACTGCTATATACTGGATTAGAAAAGATATTTAGCAGTTCATATTTACTAAAAGGATATATACAGGAAAGAAATTGTTGGGACTTTGCATGGAGGAAATATTTACTAAAAATAATTACATGTCCATGTTCTGTGTACTGTGGGAGACCGGATATAGTGAATGCAGGGTCCTGGGTTTAGTAACACTTTAACTTCTGCTGGAGGCCAGGAGTTGCCAACGTACTTGCATGGTCTCATTCGCAGAGATCACGTAATCAATGTCTAGGCTTTTGGCTAAATGGCAGCACTGGAAGAGGGAATTAGTAGCTTTTTAACCCAGAAGAGTATTTCAGCCCTCCTGTTGCTCTATATTTATCCATCACAGCAAGATTAGATAACTGGAACATAAAAAAAACACAACATATCTTTATGTTAACATTACATAAAACACAGCCTGGCAATTTCCTATGAAGATTCCTGCTCATAAAGGCTGAGCATGTATGTTTTTACTCAGTGCATATATCTCCAGCTCTGGTCTTATCTTGGGGGATTAATAACAATCTTCTTCCTGCCAAGGCCCTTTGTCAGGGTTGCTGGTAGTTTGGATTATCTCTTAATCTGAACATTATGAAATATATTTTTTTGTCTATGGGAGCTGAAAAATACCCATATTTAATGAATATCCCAGATCAGTTAGCATAAGCTTGTTTCCTCAACCTGTCCTGGCCATAGATGAGCAATTATGGCTTCCATGACACAGACAAGGCCTGCGGCACAGAGTTTGTGTAACAATTAGGGTGTAAGGCTACAAACACAAGGTGTTGTCATCACACACACAGGGTGAAGTATATATACAGCCCACACCTTTACTGTGATTTAGAGGTGTAAAATCTCAACTACTTGTCCCTAACCTTTAAAATATCACAAATTGAATAAAAAAATGTTCAGAATCGGATTAATGTGGACTGCGACATGAGTCACTGAGCAGCCATAGACGTAAATGTGATAGAATTGCTACAGGCCACATGTGACACATACAGGTTTATAGTACAAACTTTCAAAAAATATTGCATATTGCATAAAAAAGCTTATATTTCACCGCTACCCCCCAGAAACAATATCTACCCTCCTGTAAATAAAGAATAATTATCTCAGAGTTCTAGGGATTATGGGTCATTACCATAAAGAAAGGTTTAGGCCCCTTTCACACTGGGGCGGGGGGGGCGTCGGCGGTAAAACAGCGCTATTTTTAGCGCTGTTTTACCGTCGTTTTTGCGGCTGTATTCGGCCGCTAGCGGTGCGGTTTTAACCCCCGCTGGCGGCCGAAAAAGGGTTAAAACCGCTCGTACAGCGCGGCTATAGCCGCGGTATTGCCGCGGTATAGCCGCGCTGTCCCACTGATTTCAATGGGCAGGAGCGGTGAAGGAGCGGTGAATACACCGCTCCTTCACCGCTCCAAAGATGCGGCTCGCAGGACTTTTTTTACCGTCCTGGCAGCGCACCGCTTCAGTGTGAAAGCCCTCGGGCTTTCACACTGAACAAACAGCGGAGGCTGTTTAGGGGCGGTTTGCAGGCGGTATTTTTAGCGCAATAACGCCTGCAAACCGCCCCAGTGTGAAAGGGGCCTTAGGAATCCTTAGGTCTTTCCCCCTTGGACGGGGTAGACAGGAAGAGGGTTGCATAATGCTGGTTTTTATGAAATCTGGAAGAGGAGAAGCAGCTGGGGGCCAAAGTGGTGAGTCTGTAGGTCAGAGGTAGGTACCCTGCTGTAGGTGATTGTGCTGGAGACCAAGTCTGAAAAGGAGCCACAGCATTTCATTTAAGTAAACCTGTGCTCAGATCAGCACATTAAAGTATTTACATATTGTGCAAAAGCAGTAAAGTCACTGTATATACCAAGCCCTCATTTATCTATGTGTCTATAAGTATTGTGGAGAAAATTAAAGTGGTTCTAAAGGCTTAAGGTTTTTACCTTAATGCATTCTCTGCATTAAGGTAAAAAAAAAAACTTGTGTGCCATAGAATCTCCCCAGTCCCGCCTTATACTTACCTAAGCCTGATCTCCATCCAGCTGCTCTCTTCTTCTTCACTGGGCAGATTATTAGCAGCGGGAGCAATTATCTCCCACTGCTGTCAATCAAATGCTATAATGAGGAAAGCAGGGACATGCTGTCTGTGTCTATAGACACAGGCAGCAAGGCTCGGGAGTGAGCCAGCACAAGTGCCCTTGTGAAAAGCGGCTTTCTATGGTGAGCACTCAGTGAGGGAGAAGGAGCCAGAAGCACCAGTGGGAGACCCTAAAAGAGGATCAGGGCTGCTCTGTGCACCACCATTGCACAGAGCAAGTATGAATTGTTTGATTTTTTAATTAAAAAAAAGTGAAGCTTTACAAATTGAAAAAATGCACAACACACTAAGGCTGGGTTCACACTGGTGCGATCACAGACATCGCGTGTTATTCGCACCGCATTGCTGTGCACATCGCATGCAATGTCTGTGCGATGCAAATTCAGCCTTACAAACTGTACGGCTGAAATCGCATCACATTCGCCCCCAAAATGGTACAGGACCCTTTTTTTTGGTCCGCACTGGATCGGATGGGTGTTCACACCTATATGATCTGATTCCTGTACCATTTCACAGTTCGCACTGTGATCCGATTTGGGGGTGTCATTAACTTCACAATGACACCTGAAGCGGTTCGCAGATGTCAGTGTGAACCTCCAGTGATTCAGGTGTGATGTGGGAACTCGCACAGTAATGGCAGGGCTTTCCAGCATCGCACCAGTGTGAACCCAAACCTGATTTTAGAATCTTTGTTGTGATATTTTAGGATCTTTGATAATTAATTTCTTTACATTACCAGCACCTATAGAGGTCAGGGATGTCCTGTTTTAAAAGCTCTGAAATAAAACAATATTGTGAACATTCAAGAAAGAAGATGATGGAGACGCCCAATAGTGGCAAGTTCTCTTTAACGAATGCAAGTCTTGAATCATTCACATTTCTTGTTCCTATCAGGCCAACATGGCCATCCTAAAGCTGCCAATACACATACAGGCTGAAAAGGAAAAAATTCATCAGATCCCTCCATCCACGCCAAACAGGGCAGGTGGCCAAATCTCCCACTACGGCTATTGTATTTTGACAGGCAGCCCCGCCAGCTGTCAAAATACCAAGACAGGGGCTGCATCCAATTGGATGCAGATGCTGTTCACCTAACAATTTTCCACCCTGCTTTGATTTTTCAGACTAGGGATGGCGAGCTGGAAGGGGTAAATTTAATTCGTTCCATCAGAAAATGGCCGAAATTTGCTCTGTGTATGGCCAGCTTAAGCATAGAAGGTGTTTTTGTTGTCTCGGATGGTGAGACTCGTTCTTCCAGCATGCAGCCAAGCACTCATCCCAGGTGTTTAGAGAAATGAATTGAGTGGAGAGGCTTCAGATCTACTTCACTTAAATGCTACACATTGCTGCCAGGAAGAAAACAGCACTTGAACCGCCAAGAAGTACGTGGCCTCTTAGAAATATTGTATACATATGTTCATGTGCGCTCTGTCAGCTCAAATAGAGAGAAATGGGCGATTAATCTACTCTCTATAATGGGGAGTCCAGGCATAAGCGTTCAAATGCAGCAAGAGGTGTGTAGATGGTCACAGATGGGCTGACTTTGGATGGCTGTCGGCTCATAACAAGCTAGAAAGGGCTCTGTGGACAGTAAAAAACAAAGAAGAGAGCGGCGCCATCTAAGTGCAGCCTGATAAAAACATTTTAATATAGGACCGGAGATTTTAAACTCACAAGATTGTAGAGATTACAGCGCATGTCAACTGGTATATGGGCCTGATGAAGGAGCACGCATGCTCCTCCCCACTCTCTCACCATCCGGAAGTGACGTGTCCAGCCGCCCCTGAGCCCAATCTGAGAACCAGGAAGCGTTGGGAGCCACCAATGCAGCCGGGAACATCAGCTACCTCTCCCACCTGCGAGCCAACCGCCTTCCTCCAGGAGTGGATGAACTTACTATACCATGCTGTAATCTCTACAATCTTGAGAGTTTAAAATCATCTGTCCTATATTAAAATGTTTTTTATCACGCTGTACTTAGATGGCGCCGCTCTCTTCTTTGTTTTTTCACAGCCTCTTAGAAAACTTGTGTCAAACATTGAAGAAAACCCTTCATTTCTTTGCTGCACGATGAGAGCCTCTCCTTGTGCCCTAGATAAAATCAACACATGCCCTGAAAAAGTTGAATTAGAATGGCAATTTTAAGACACTATAGCTGCATTCACACTACAGCATTTTGAATTGATGTGCCGCGGACCTGCCTGCGATTTGACAGTGCTGATGTGTGAATGGCAAAACGCGGAACCAACATTTGAGATGCTATTTATTTGAATGACACCTCAAATTGCAGTGCTGGTCTGTGATTGTCGCGCAACAAAACGTGCTGCAATCAGGGACGCATGTCGCCCCAAAGTAGCTTCTGAACTATTTTTGGGTGACATGCGTCCCGCGATGTGGGTTGTCGCGATTGCAGCACGTGAAAAAATCGTGGCATTCATTCAAATGAATGACATCTCAAATGTGAGTTCCGCGTTTCGTCATTCACACATCTTTGCTGTCAAATCGCGGGCAGATCCGCGGTCGGATGCTGTAGTGTTAATGCAGCCTTAGAAGGGAAGATCTTTTTTTTTTTTTTTTTTTGTCCCTCTTGTATACTTTAAAAATGAAATCCAAGATTCTGGCCAGTTGCAAAGATATTCTGACCTTATCTCATACGACATGTCACGGGCAATATAGCTGTGTGGTTATTAGAAGTATGCAGATGCCATGCAAATGCCCACAATGGTTTCAGTAGAACTATAGGCAAAAACATGTTTTTTTTCGATTTTGGATAGAGCAAAGGAAAAAAAAATACATATATTAACTTGTAAGCAACGAGTGTCAGAAAAAGGTTTAGATCTTTAAGTGGTTAAAGTGCCCTCATTTACAGACCGAAGTTCACCCCTTTGATCTAAAAAGAAAGAAATGATACAATGTTTATTTTTTTATCTCTCAGCGCTGAGCAATGTTGATAAACATTTGCTGGCTTTTTTTTTTTTTTTTTGACAGCTCTGAGCAGAGAACTTGTTACAAAGCACTTGTTACATAGAATTGTGGAAATGGTGAATTAGGATTGTGAGGGGGGTTGAATTGAGATTGCGATTCTTTTACCGATTAATCGCACAGCTCTACAGCAGGCTGAATGAGAAAAAAACTGAAAGATTGTTGGTGCAGCGATCTCTCCCGCTGTGCCATTGTGTTCTAACACTGATTAGTGCTCCCTGCCATGGTCTGCAAGCACTGACCTTTTTTGCAATTATGGACAAGCTCCTGTAATGGAGCTCATTTATAAGTAGGGGAACTTGCTGTACATCGATGGTGGTTATCGTCTTAGCCAGGTTTTTGTATTTGTTTGGTTCACATGGAGTATAGACCATTTTTGGTGGGGAAGCTTTAGGTCAAAAAATGCAATGTTACCAACATAAGCTCACCACACTTGTTACAATCTGATTGTACAATCTCCTTTAGGTCCTCCAACTATGTAGTGCAAACACTTGCCCAAATGGATACAAACCAATTGGACAGATTAGGGAGGTCCTCATATTACATAGTTTGGTAAGGCTCAGTTGACACTACTGCGACCTAAAAGTTGCGTGACTTGCGGTGCGACTTTGCCAGGTGACTTTCTGGCAATTTTCTGGCGACTTGAGTACTACTTTGATGCTACTTTGTCTTAAGCAGGTATACAGAGATAACAGCATACAGGAAGATGCCATGCACTGCCCTGGGTAATCTTTCTGCCATGTCGGATCCAAATCACATCAATATAGATGAGGATCTGACTTTGAGGCGACTTCCATTAAAGTCTATGGGCACAAGTGACTTCAGGAGTGCAAGCTCTCATTGGCTAACATGGGATTTCACATGGCTTGCGACTTGGGCTCTCACAAGTTGGATCCCAAGTCGTGGCAGTGTAAACCGAGCCTAAATCTAAAGTTGACTGTACAAAAAGATTGTATGGTGACCCATACACTTTAGCTACTGGTTTTCTATACTGTTCAGAGACGCCTGCACCCACAGCTCTGCCCCTTCTACTTTTCTCTGGTGGATCTAACTGACAGCCAAGTAATTAGCATCAGGCTAAAAATCTTTTACTGCAAACCAGTTCAGGAGTTGGAAGAAATGATCACTTTGGTCCTTCATCAATACACAGAAAGGTCTGAAACAGTGTAGAGAGCAGTATATCTCCACCATGATTGTTTAGTCAATGGACCACTAATTTCAGCCATTGTGTTGAGAAAATGTAAGACTCTAAAGAGCAGCAAAGCATGCTAAGATATCCAGGGAATAGGACTGCACAGCCAAGACACACCAAGGCTTCTATCACATCTCGAAACCGATAACTGCCAGCAAGCAATTAGCAGGGCCTGCATCATACAATGTGTTAATTATCTATCAATATGGCGTCTATTTAGCACATTGTCGCACAGGCGGAGAAAAACGCCGGAATCTAGGTGTCTTTTTAGGCAGAGGTGCCAGACACTTCTGAAAAAGATCAAATGACTTCTAGAGAGACTCTACTAGATCCTCTGGGCATTGCACTGTTATTGATTTACCTAAAACGACACTTAGGAGGCCACTAAGGATTTCATTGAGGCATTTAAATACAATTTTAAAGTCTCCGAACGTACAAAGATTGTGAAATTGACCTGTTCCCACACACATGAAAAATGTTCCAGTTGTAAAAATATTTGTAATTCTGTTCCGATGCTCTTGTGACAGCCGTGCCTCTCTGTGCAGTCCCTTGTATGATGACAAATGTTTGTGGATTATCTTTAAAGTGGAACTAAACTCTCTCAATCAACTATTTGTAATCCTTATGCTGCTAGCATTAGTAAATAGATAGAAAGGTATATTACATTTACTTAACAAATTAAAGGTGTTAACCTTTTCCTTGTTTTGGGCCTAGGCCAAAATGATGTCATACGAGGGGGTGCTGATAAATACTGAGCCTTATCCAGAAAAAAATAAGTGAGGAAGCTGTAAATTGCAGGATGTACTGTCCAATTGTTCTATATTTAAAAGGTGCAAAAATCAACTACCTATGATTTTAACTTTTTTTTTTTCAGGTCCAGATTGAACATGGCAGCACCTCCAGAAAAATTCAATGTGGAAGAGTATAGGACCATAATCAAGTTCCTGTTTCTCCAAGGGAAAGGTGCGCAGCAGATCCATGATGAAATGTCACAAACTTTGGGTGACAGTGGCCCTTCATATGCAACAGTTAAATTTTAGGTTGCCAATTTTAAAACTGGCCATTTCGTTGTTGAAATTGAGAAAGCCAGTGGAAGGCCTGTTTCTGTCTCTGTGCCTGCAAATGTGAAAGTCATGTAGGACCGCTGAATATCAGCCAAAAGTATTGCTACATATCTGGGAATATCAAGTGAGAGAATTATTCTCCATTATCCACAACGACTTGGAAATGAGAAAGCTTGCAGCAAAGTGGATCCCAAAACTTTTGACTTTTGCAGACACAGAGACAGAAACAGGCCTTCCACTGGATTTCTCACTTTCAACACCGAAATGTCCAGTTTTAAAATTGACGATCCAATGTTGCATATGAAGGACCACTGTCACCCAAAGTTTGTGACATTTCATCATGGATCTGCTTCGCACCTTTCCCTTGGAGAAACAGGAACTTGATTATGATCCTATGCTCTTCCACATTGAATTTTTCTGGAGGTGCTGCCATGTTCACTTTGGACCTGAAAAAGAAAGATAAGTTAAAATAATAGGTAGCTTATTTTTGCACTATTGAATATAGACAAATTGGCCAGAACACCCTGCAATTTACAGCTTCCTCACTCAATTTTTTCTGAGTGCGGCTCAATATTTATTAGCACCCCCTCGTATATCCCAGGTGTTTTCATTGACAGTTTGTTTTTCTTTCATCTGAAAAGGGGAGGGGCTTTCTCAACTAAGCACACCCTCCTGTCTGCGTGCCTGAGCTAAGGACAGATGGATTCCAGGAAGTAAATGGTACATGAAATATCCGCCCTTAGTCAAGATGGCTGCAGAAATGCTAGGGGGGTGTTTTCTCAACAAAATAAAGAACAACGAAAACAGATGGATGGGTGAGTTTGCTTTCAGTACTTAAAAAATTATTTATAAAGCATTTTCAGTTTATGGTGCTCATAAGCCTTTTTCTGACACTTGTTGCTTACAAGTAGAATCAGTATTTTTTACTAGAAAATTACTTAGAACCCCAAATTTTATATATATTTGTTAGCAGAGACCCTAGAGAATAAAATGGCGGTCATTGCAATATGTTATGTCACGTTGTATTTGCCAGCGGTCTTTCAAGCGCAATTTTATTGGGAAAAATACACTTCAATGAATTAAAAAAAAAACCTAAACAGTAAAGTTAGTCCCAATTTTTTTGTATAATGTGAAAAATTAGGTTACGCTGAGAAATATGAGAGAATCGTGATCTTTATATTAAGAAAAATGGCTTACTATATCTCTAGAGGAATCCAGCAGTAGGATCTCCCTCAAACGCATACATCTTAATAACAAAGTCTCCAAGAGAATTAGGAACCAATGGAATGCTTCCCTCTACAGCCCAGCGTCATTTCTAGGTGAACCTCTGTTGCTTCCTAAAAAAAATATCTAAAGAATAGTTTATACAATAGAAGCCTCTGAATGCTACTTCCCAGGCAGGGGGTGAGTGCGGTGTTCAAGCGCTAAAGCCTCCAGCAGAATCTCTAGATTTTGACACTTCCTGGAGTGTCGGAGGCCTTTGTTTTTCCAACACATGCAGTACTCCTATCTGCCAGCCACCCACTGGAAAGGTAAGTATTCAGAGGCTTCTACTGCAGAGAGCATGATTTTATTATTAATTTTTTTTAGAACGATAGTCTCTTGTAGGTGTCAACCATACAGGGAGTGCACATTGTTTTCAATGAACCGGCTGATAATCTTTTCACTGTGAGAAAAAGCAATAAAGCACAACCACTCTTTAGCAGTGCAAAGCTGGAAGTTGTACCTGCGTATGTAATTAGAAAATATGACTGTCTCCATGTACATAGATGATCACACATGATATATTTACACTTACCTGCCACTTTATTAGGTACACCTGTTCAATTGCTTGGTAACACAAATTGCTAATCAGCCAATCACATGGCAGGAATGCATTTTGGCATTTAGACATGGTGAAGATGACTTGCTGAAGTTCAAACTGAGTATCAGAATGAGGAAGAAAGGAGATTCAAGTGACTTTGAATATTGCATGCTTGTTGGTGCCAGACGGGCTGCTCCGAGTATTTCAAAAACTGCTTATCTACTGGGATTTTCACGCAAAACCATCTCTATTGTTTACAGAGAATGGTCAGAAAAAGAGAAAATATCTAATGAGCCTTGTTGATGCCTTGTTGATGTCAGAGGAGAATGGGCAGACTGGTTTGAGATGATAAAAAGACAACAGTAACTCAAATAACCACTTGTTACAAACAAGGTATGCAGAATACCATCTCTGAACGCACAACACATTGAGCCTTGAAGCAGATGGGCTACAGCAGCAGAAGACCACACCAGGTGCCACTCCTGTCAGCTAAGGACAGGAAACCGAGGCTACAATTCACACAGGCTCACCAAAATTGGACAATAGAAGATTGGAAAAACGTTGCCTGGTCTGCAGAGTCTCGATTTCAGCTGCGACATTCAGATGGTAGGGTCAGAATTCGGCGTAAACAGCATGAAAGCATGGATTCATCCTGCCTTGTATCAATGGTTCAGGCTGGTGGTGGTGTAATGGTGTGGGAGATATTTTCTTGGCACACTTTTGGCCCCTTAGTACCAATTGAGCATTGTTTAAACACCACGGCCTACCTGATTGTTGTTGACCTTGTCCATCCCTTTATTACTACAGTGTACCAATCTTCTGATGGCACCTTCCAGCAGGATAATGCACCATGTCACAAAGCTCAAATCCTCTCACTAGAGCTGCACGATTCTGGCTAAAATGAGAATCATGATTTTTTTGCTTAGAAGATAGATCGCGATTCTCTCACGATTCTCGCGGCATAACATCTTTCACATTGAAACAAAAAAAATTGGGCTAACTTTACTGTTTTGTTTTTTTTTTTATTCATTGAAGTGTATTTTTCCCAAAAAATTGCATTTGAAAGACCGCTGGGCAAATACAGTGTGACATAAAATATTGCAGCAATTGTCATTTTATTCCCTAGGGTCTCTGCTAAAATATATAAAATGTTTGGGGGGTTCCAAGTAATTTTCTAGCAAAAAAATATTGATTTTAACTTAAGAAACAAGTGTCAGAAAAAGATTTGGACTTTAAGTGGTTAAACTTCCTGCGTTTACACACAGAAGTTTGACCTAAGAAGGAAATTAGTTACAATGTTTCATGTTGTTAAAAACTTGGCAGACTGTGGATTTTTTTCTTTACACACACAGAAGTTTATCCCTTTGATCTAAGAAGGAAGCATTAGTTACAATGTTTCCTGTTACCTTGGCAGACTGCCCAGATATTTTCTTTTGACAGCTGAGAAAGCAGATAAAGTCTCTCCACTTGTTATATGAAAGAATCTTCAAATTCTGCATTGGAGATAGTCAGGGGGGTTCAATCGAGATCACGATTTTTTAACGATTAATTGTGCAGCTCTACCTCTCACCACTGGTTTCTTGAACATGACAATGAGATCACTGTACTCCAATGGCCTTCACAGTCACCAGATCTCAATCCAATAGAGCACCTTTGAGATGTGGAAGAATGGGAAATTCGCATCCTGGATATGCAGCCAACAAATCTACCGCAACGGCGTGATGCTATCAAGTCAATATGCACCAAAATCTCTGAGGAATGTTTCCAACACCTTGTTGAAGCTATGACCAGAAGAATTAAGTTCTGAAGGCAAAATGTCCAACTTGGTACTAGCAAGGTGTACCTAATAAAGTGGCCGATGAGTGTATATGTAAGCAAGGTTTATAAAACTCTAAATACACACACTGATAGTTCATTACCGTTACATGCTAATCTAAAAACACCAAGAAGACTACACATTACCTTTTGTGAAAACCTATACTCTGAGAGAATATGGTGGAAATCTTTTTTTGAAAATGCCAATTGTCTAGCTGTCAAGCAGATGTAATAGTTTTAATGCCTAGAACAAGTACACAGATCAGGAGATCTGACTTCACTGGCTGCATACTTGCTCTGGTTCTCTGACTCAAGGCATTCAGTCAGACAGCTGGGCAACTAGCATTTAGAAGAAGGTGATCATCATACACGCTTCAGTATGGCATTCCTCCAAACTCCCTCTAAACAGAGTGCCTTTTCCTCAGGGATTCCCCAGGCTGATCACATAAGAATAACAAACATCTCATCTGTTGATTTCTCCATCAAGTGACTTTGATGTTTTGCTAGTTTAGCGCTCAGAATCCAGGAAGGACCTGCGGGCTGTGCTAGAAGACTGATGAAAGTGGCAATGTCCTCGATAAGACGTAGAGACAACTCTGGGGAAAATGTACCACTTACTGCATTAATATCTAGAGCAAACAAAGTCAAATTCAGAATAAAACTTGGCTAATGTGGCTTAAAGGGGGACTCCACTACATAACATTTAATCAGGATAATGTGTGATGGTCTCAAACTTTGTAATCCCTACTACATTGCACTGGCCAGAATACCACATCCCAGTATTTTGCCCACAGGCCTATTTCAGAACTGCAGAGGAAAGAGTTTCCCCTTCAGAGTTCCCAACCAAACCCTAAAAAGTCTCCACTGACTACTCAGCTCTGCCTAGGATGAGCTCATGGTGAAGCCATATCTGAAAGTCCTAGTGCTGAAGATGCCATAAGATGTAAGAAGCTGGGGAGAATTCAAACAGAATAGAATGAGCTATTGAATTACTGGCCATATCAGTAAGACCCAATACACAACTCTGCTATAGAGGACAAAGCTAACATAATATAATACTCCAGGTAAAACAGAAACTCCCTAAGTCGGTCTATGCCTTTGCGAACGAAGAAAAGTCCCAAAAGCCGCACATCACAACAAAACCCTATGTATGGAAAGCGAAAACAGCCTCAGCTTGGGCTCCATCCAAGCCACACACCTACAACGTATATTGCCCCACCCACAGGGATTAATCAGTAGGAACACCTTTAGCTTTTGGCATCGGTCTATTCCTTTCTCACGATGTAAAATGCATTGATCTGTTTTCTTCTCCCCTCAATAAGTTGCTGCCATCATCTAAGATTGAAGGTAGTAGTATACATTGTTTCAGTTATGAAGGTTCAAAACTTTAGAAAGGGGGAAACTAAAGTCCACCAATGAAGCCCCACATCTCAACTACCAGTTCACTAGTTCCACCCAATTTTATACTGCTGAAGGAGGTTGGGTTGTGTAATAGTTTGTTCTCACTGGAAACAATGTTCTGTAATGCCGAATCCCAGCTGAGCCTGTTAAACCCAACTCCTTCAGTCTAATCTCCTAACACTGCCATGGTTAAAAGGTAGCCAGCATGGACTTCAAGAAAAACTGGCCTTAAAGGAAATCCTTGCTAAGAAAGAGATACAGAATCTTCCATCACCTCCTAAAAATAGATTGGCCCTCTCATGTCAGTACTTTCTGAATCTTTGACCTGCAGCTATTGAAGTTACAGCAAATTCAGAACTACTTTTTCTTTAGTTCTATATTTCTCTAGTTTACTGACATTACACATTTCATAATTACTTGCTAACTAATGTACAGTAAGCAGTTTGGAAGAATTTGAAGTGCAGTGTTTAAAGTGGATGTAAACCCTAAAGCTGACACACAGATTTCTCTTGTTTAGCCCGTTGCATTTTCATTGCAGCCTTCACCCCGTCAGCAACATCACCGCAGCCAGAGTGGCACAGCCTCCATTCTATCACAGCGGCTTAGTCTCTTTGCCCAGGTTATTTAAACTCAGAGCAGTTCACATCTCACAGTCCGATCAATATTATCACTGGCTGCTGCCATGCCACTAGTGAGCTTTCTTGTTATGCATCTTGCATTCTAGTCCATTAATTCCTTTGTTCCACCTCTGGCTAGTTCTTTGTTAATCGTGTCTGCTACCTGCTGGCTAGTTCCTGGTTATCCCGTCTGCTACCTGCTCTGACCTCTGGATAGTTCTTTGTTATTCGTGTCTGCTACCTGCTCTGACCTCTGGCTAGTTCCTGGTTATCCCGTCTGCTACCTGCTCTGACCTCTGGATAGTTCTTTGTTATTCGTGTCTGCTACCTGCTCTGACCTCTGGATAGTTCTTTGTTATTCGTGTCTGCTACCTGCTCTGACCTCTGGCTAGTTCCTGGTTATCCCGTCTGCTACCTGCTCTGACCTCTGGATAGTTCTTTGTTATTCGTGTCTGCTACCTGCTCTGACCTCTGGCTAGTTCCTGGTTATCCATGTCTCCTGCATGCTCTGACCTCTGGCTAGTTCCTGGTTATTCGTGTCCACTACCTGCTCTGACCTCTGGCTAGTTCCTGGTTATCCACGTCTGCTACCTGCTCTGACCTCTGGCTAGTTCCTGGTTATCCTTTTCTGGTACCTGCTCTGACCTCTAGCTTGTATCCTGGCTGTCCATGACTGCTGTCTGCCCTGTCCTTTGGACTGTCACCTAGTGGCCTATTTCCGTCTACTGTTAACTGCAGTTCACCTATCTGCTCCAGACTTACTACCCAGCATCATTCCGACTCATGGTCTGTGGTGCTAAAGCTTAAGGGTTGTGACTTGGGGTCAGTACCAGCTGCAAGGGGTCCCTGGTCAATACTGGCCTCAGAATAATACTCTGAGCTCTTGGGGATCCTGCACCGCCTCCTCTCATGGGGCTATCCTCATACTTTGGTAAGTCCTGGGTTAAGTCCCAGGTCTTATCTGCTCCAGCATGATCCTGATTCCAGGTTCACATCAAGCACAATGTTCATCCTGACTGTATTATGAACAATTACTACTTTTTTTAACACTTTTTCTAACCATTTCCTCCTTTGTTGAATCCCAGCACTCTTGATCTCCAGGCATTATTTTAATGAAAGCTTCGGATATAAAAATAAAAATGGGCATCGATCCCCAACCCTTGAGACCCCCATCACATCCCTATACCTGACACGCTCCATAACCCCCCCCCCCAATATTTCATGACACTACCTGGATCACCATCATGATATACATTACCACCTGTTACCACCCTTTACTCATAATGGATATTCTACAATGGTGCCATAGGCGATCTGCATATTGAAGCTCATCTTTGTGTTGATCACATATCCCCTACCCTTTCTCCCATTTTGTTATCTATTCCTGCTATTACTATATTAATAAACCAGCTAAATGTTTCAGTCACTATTGGTTTCTTTCTATGTATATGGCCGTTAGCCTATATTTAGTGAGCCTGCCTTTGCAATTTACACGCTTTCTTTCATTTTGTACAACATACAAACTGATTGTAGGCTTATTGTATCCTCTGTACTTTGAAAAATTTTAACTTTAATAAACCTTTTGTAAAAGAAAATAATAATAACATTTACATTAGATGTTAGAAGGTATATGAGATTTTAGGTATTAATACTATCATTTTTCCATTTTGGTAAGTGCAGCACACTCCAGTCCTCAACACCCCACAGATTAAATCTGCAATTCAAACAGAAGGAACTCTAAAGCAAGTTACATTTTCTTGAGGGGACCTGAAAGTATACACTGCATTTGACTTTACTTCCATGTATTAAATATAAGATCTTTATCAGTGTTAATAAGACAATTATTTAACAGCTTCAGAACATTATGGAATATAAAAAAATTTTATATTAAAGTGATTGTAAATGAAACGATCACCTTGTAAAACAACCTATTCAGTTTGAAATAGAAATGAAAGGCAAAACATTTTTGTATAGATATAAAAAAAAATACCTTTTTTATAAGTGATCACATTCCCTCTGTTCTCAGATGCATAAGAGTTGGGGGGAGGAGAAGCAGCAGCACACCAAGCTTCCCACTGAATGGCTGTGCAGCGGGAGCGTGTCAGGACAAGTCTGATCATTGGAAGAGAGTAAACCGTGTTCCCAGCATAGCTAGAGAACTGGCCATGGTGTGCTCTCCTGCTTAGTGTGGACAGTTTTTAATAGGAAAGCAAGGGGACTAGCAGGGAGACCAGGGATTTCACATAAAGGAAGCAATACAAAGAGAACAGGAGACTTTCTCATACAAGTACATGGCACAGCAGGCACATATCAGCAATATGAAGTTTTGGGGTAACAAACGCTTTAAGGGATTATATGGGAGGCCATTTCCTATACACAGCTGATTATGCCCTAGGGGTCTTTAACCACTTCCGGAAAGCCCACAGTTGTTATACGTCGGTAATTTGAAGAGGCGTATTGTTGTTATAGCAACAGCTAGCTGCCATAACCCCGGTAACCTCTTCTTCAGCGGGCGGTCCGCTTCAAGATAAAAGTAGTCTCTGCGGCGGATTCGCCGCAAGATCACTTTTATCGGCGGCGAGAAGGGGCCCCCCCTCCAGGGCTTACCGGATCCTTCTCCTCCCCTGACATGGAGACAAGTGAGGGGAAGATGGCCCCCACCAGTCTCCATATCATTGCAGGGCGGAACCGACGTCAAAACGTCACTTCTGCCCATAGCTCTTTTTTTTTAATTTTTAAATTTTTTTTAATGACAATTTTTTTTTTTTTTTCTATTGCATTTTAGTGTAAATATGAGATCTGAGGTCTTTCTGATCCCATGTCTTATATTTAAGAGGTCCTGTCATGCTTTTTTTCCTATTACAAGGGATTTTTACATTCTTTGTAATAGGAATGAAAGCAACACCATTTTTTTTAACAGAACAGTATAAAAATAAAAGGTAAAATAAATAAAAAAAAGAACGTTTTTTTTAAACGTGCCCCGTCCCGCCGAGCTCACGTGCAGAAGTGAATGCATACGAGCAGGCGCAATTTTGAAGCGCGACATGTTCGGTATCAAATTTACTCGGCGTAACATTAGCTTTCACAATATAAAAAAAAATTAGGCTAACTTTACTGTTGTCTTATTTTTTAATTTAAAAAAGTGTATTCTTCCCAAAAAAGTGCGCTTGTAAGACCACTGCGCAAATACGGCGTGACAGAAAGTATTGCAATGACCGTCATTTCATTCTCTAGGTCTAGGGTGTTAGCAAAACAAATATATAATGTTTAGGGGTTCTAAGTAATTTTCTAGCAAAAAAAAAAAACAGCTTTTAACTTGTAAACAACAAATCTCAGAAAGAGGCTCAGTCCTTAAGTGGTTAAAAAAAAAAAGAAAAAAGGAAACAAAAATACATTTACCATAAAATATCAAAGAACAGAGAAGACCAGCTTCAAAAGTAAGATTCATAAATGTCAAACTTCTCATTTGTGGTAACACAGAGGCACACCCACTTTCACATTCTATGGAATGCTATTAATGGTGCTTTCATATAAAGAAAGGTTTTGATGTTTACTGGTCTTTCAAAGGAATAATAAGAATAATTAGAGGTTACCTCTGCCAAGTACTGGGACTGCAGGCCATGACCTGAGGTCTATATACTTTCTTAGATACACAATGTATAAATGACAAAACCTGCAATGCAAAAACAAACTGTTTGTTTAATAGAACTACATAGCTAAGGAAATAGATAAAAGTTCTATACAAACGCCGAGGCTCCGTTCACACATATCCGATTTGAATTCGTTTTCGCAGGATTCGTTTGCGATGTAATTATTTCTTAATGGCGCCCTAAACATGATGAGATTTTGCCATAATTGTTGCGTGACAATTAAACAAGTAAATAATATAGAATATAGAGGAATTCAAGAACAGAGCAGGCTTTAAATCAGGGGTTTCAATCTGAAGAGCACGTGTCATTGGTTGCGGGTCCCAATGAAACAAAATGGTTCCGAATTTTTTAAATTTTATTTTGACTCGCATAATCAAGATTTTAAACAATCAGAATCATCATTTTCCATGGGACCAATCCTGTTGGATGTTTAATCACAAAAATCACATACAGTATCTCACAAAAGTGAGTACACCCCTCGCATTTTTGTAAATATTTTATTATATCTTTTCATGTGACAACACTGAAGAAATGACACTTTGCTACAATGTAAAGTAGTGAGTGTACAGCTTGTATAACCGTCTATATTTGCTGTCCCCTCAAAATAACTCAACACAGCCATTAATGTCTAAACCGCTGGCAACAAAAGTGAGTACACCCCTAAGTGAAAATGTCCAAATTGGGCCCAATTAGCCATTTTTCCTCCCCGGTATCATGTGACTCATTAGTGTTACAAGGTCTCAGGTGTGAATGGGGAGCAGGTTTGTTAAATTTGGGGTTATCGCTCTCACTCTCTCATACTGGTCACTGGAAGTTTACCTCATGGCAAAGAACTCTCTGAGGTTCTGAAAAAAAAATTGTTGCTCTACATAAAGATGGCCTAGGCTATAAGAAGATTGACAGGACCCTGAAACTGAGCTGCAGCACGGTGGCCAAGACCATACAGAGGTTTAACAGGACAGGTTCCACTCAGAACAGGCCTCCCCATGGTCGACCAAAGAAGCAGAGTGCACGTGCTCAGCATCATATTCAGAGGTTGTCTTTGGGAAATAGACGTATGAGTGCTGCCAGCATTGCTGCAGAGGTTGAAGGGGGGGGGTGGGGTCAGCCTGTCAGTGCTCAGACCATACGCTGCACACTGCATCAAATTGCTGTGCATCGCTGTCGTCCCAGAAAGAAACCTCTTCTAAATATGATACACAAGAAAGCCCGCAAACAGTTTGCTGAAGACAAGCAGACTAAGGACATGGATTACTGGAACTATGTCCTGTGGTCTGATGAGACCAAGATAAACTTATTTGGTTCAGATGGTGTTAAGCGTGTGTAGTGGCAACCAGGTGAGGAGTACAAAGACAAGTGTGTCTTGCCTACAGTCAAGCATGGTGGTGGGAGTGTCATGGTCTGGGGCTGCATGAGTGCTGCTGGAACTGGGGAGCTACAGTTCATTGAGGGAACCATGAATGCCAACATGTACTGTGACATACTGAAGTAGAGCATGATCCGATCCCTTTGGAGATTGGGCCGCAGGGCAGAATTCCAACATGATAAGGACCCCAAACACACCTCCAAGACAACCACTGCCTTGCTAAAGAAGCTGAGGGTAAAGGTGATGGACTGGCCAAGCATGTCTCCAGACCTAAACCCTATTGAGCATCTGTGGGGCATTCTCAAACAGTAGGTGGAGGAGCACAAGGTCTCTAACATCCACCAGCTCTGTGATGTCATCATGGAGGAGTGGAAGAGGACTCCAGTGGCAAACTGTGAAGCTCTGGTGAACTCCATGCCCAAGAGGGTTAAGGCAGTGCTGGAAAATAATGGTGGCCACACAAAATATTGACACTTTAGGCCCAATTTGGACATTTTCACTTAGGGGTGTACTCACTTTTGTTACCAGCGGTTTAGACATTAATAGCTGTGTGTTGAGTTATTTTGATGGGAGCAAATTTACACTGTTATACAAGCTGTACACTCACTACTTTACATTGTAGCAAAGTGTAATTTCTTCAGTGTTGTCACATGAAAAGATATAATAAAATATTTACAAAAATGTGAGGGGTGTACTCACTTTTGTGAGATACTGTATTTAAATAATCAGATCACCAATAATCCCACTCTCGTGCTCAGGGGTGACCAGACAAAAAGAGAAGGTCAGGACAAGTGTTACAGCCTTAACTATATCAGGGTCTCTGCAGCTATCCCTTAAATTGCCAAAACAAGGACTGGACAATTTAAACAAAAACCAACAGACCAGGTAAACGCATACCCTAGTAGTGCAATAAACTTCTTTATTAAGCAAAGATAAAATGACACGTAATGCACTCACATGCTCTCGGAATGACACCAAGATCATCACACAACTGTGAGAATCCACCATCAGAACCCCTGTATGGATGCCACTAGATGCAATCCACTTGGCTAAAGGCTCCTCTCCCGTGTCTGTGTGTTAGGAAAGAAAGAAAAGAGCAGGGAGCCAGCCACAATAGTGGCTTGTGTATGACAACCATCAGGATTATGGAGGAACAGTAATCATTCAGTAGAGCGGTGTGCATCCAAAGGAGGCTGTGTGGGTTGCCGTAGATTTGAGGTTGCCGTAGATTTGAGGTCACAAACCACATCAGACGGCTTCGCGGACCACGGGTTGAGTATACCTGCTTTAAAGGCTAACTCCCCCTTTAAGACCATCTTACACCCATATAGGGAACATCTAGAAATGTTGTCTATGCCTAAATTGTACACAGAAAATTTGACTTTTATTCTTAATTTGCACCTGAGAAGCAGTAGTGCACTTCCTGTGCCTGGGCACTCTTGCACTTACAGGCTTCTAGTTGTATATTTGCAATATGAGAAGCACTGCTGTCTCTGATGTCTAGCTTTAAGAGATTATTGATGTCACTATTGTGCAGACTGTTTTCCTTGCTGGAGAGAAATCTGCTGTACAGGAATCTCCCTGCTCCTGACCCATCTATTCTGAGAATCTGTTCTTTCTGCACCTTTCTTGATGCCTTTATCTACAATCCCAACTTTTTAGATGTTGACCTCTATGAATAAACTCAAATCAGAGTGAAACTGTCAGAGGGGAGTGGCTTAGGGAGGAGACTATGTCTGGAAGCTGGCACCTGGGACAGTAAACCTGAGAATTATACACAGAGACTAGAGCAGTGCGATCTTGCCCTGAATTTCTACCATAAAATACTGGTTATTAGGGATAGGCTCAGGCGTGTTTGGATCCTAGTCTCAACCCTTCCCGCCAGGAAGCCGTCACTGCACATCGCCAATCATAGGCAGCTGCACATACACACGCTGCTCATGATTGGTGGTGTGCAGTGACGGCTTCCTGGCGGGACTGGTAAGGTGGGTTGGGACTAAGATCTGAACGCACCTGAGCTCATCCCTACTGGTAATTAGGTCTTTGACCTCTGCCTGTTTTATTGGGCCCACAGCTTTCACAGGTCAGTTCCACGTTATAAATCAATGCAGCCAAAAGATGGGATTTAGTTATTGATGAATCCGAATTACCTGAATTACTACTGGACATTCTAGTAAACAATATCCTCATTGCAGCTACTAGCACTGCACCAATTAGTATAGAAATATAGACAAATAGAGCACAAGACCAATGATAAAGTCCAAATAAGGAAGTGTAAAGATCCAATAGCAAGCCAACGTGTTCCGGAGGCTATAGGGACCCCTTCATCAGGGCTATAAAACATGGAAATACATAAAATTCACAATAAATGGGTTCTTATACATCATGCAAAACGAGAGATATAACACCACCAATAGGTTTACTTTGTAACAAGTGATCTAACCAAAGCGCTGGATGGCCTTTATCTTTAAATATTCCACTTCCTAAATAAAAGCATCTACCCCTCTTGCAACCCGTCCTCACACTACTGTTTTTATTTCTACAGTACAAGTACACAAAGGAGAACTAAAGCAAAAATAACAAAAATTGATAGACTTTAAAGTTCTCTACTGCAAAAAAAAACCCCAATTGATTCTGCTATTACAATAAAAGCTCCAAGGGCCGCACCAGACCAGATAAAGTTCAGCCTAACCAGTAAATTTCAGGACACTGTTTTACTAACTGTCAAGCTTCAGCAAATTAAAGCCGCATAAACACTATTAGATTTTCTGAAACTCTTAAGGTTTGACCTCATATTATATGGTTTTGGTAAATCTGAAAACAAAAATCTGCAGAAAATCTAATAGTGTGTATGGGGATTTAAGGCATCGGAATGTATAGAATTGGCTTAAACCAGTGTGTCTCAATTGGGTTCTTCCTGGGGTTGCTCCAGATTCCAGTGATCAATCATAAATTGATCTCAAAGTTACACTGACCAACAATGCAAGGATCCTATTTTTTACTAACTACCAATGTCAAAGGGTCACTCCTATACTGACCACCAAAGTAAGAGGACTATACCATCCACTAATATTAGAGGACACAACCATTTTTACTGTCTGCCTTTCTTTTCTGCCATTATTACTGATTTCAAGACATCAAAAGTTATTTTGTTAGGGGTTAGTAACAAAATGATCTTCCTTGGGTGTCAAATATGATACCACATTATTTATTCTTTTTATTTAAAACATTCGTCAACTTACAGATCACATTAATGTACCATGAGCTGCAGATACAATCCTTTTTAGAACGGGTTCCCTTCTTGAGGGAGAAAAGGCTGAGAAAGGTTGGCTTAGACAGTGTTGTCCATAAGAACCTGGTGAAGTCTTCTCCTCATTTTCCAGTGCTGGACCAGATAAAATATTTTGATTGGTCAAAACAGGCTGTCTGATACATTTTTGTTAAATCTCAGATACGTAAAAATTGAGGGTTACGGTCTTCTTATGGCATTTTAATGGAAAATTGATTAAAAAAAAATCTGACTTATTCACCCTTCTAACCTTGCAATGAAGACTGTACATGCTGCCCTTTGTTTTGGCTTGCTAGCTACAGTATGTACCAGGCCCTGGGCTGAAGTGGTGTGTCCTTGTTCTGGTAAATGTAATTTCATGTGAAAACATCTTTCCAAAAGGCACCGTGATCAATTAATGGTAAAAATCTTCCATTGCCTGAAGACGGAGAGGCCGCACCTTATATCCACATATATAACACATTGCCCAGAACACCCACCGCAACCAAACTGAAGTTTCCTTCAGTAAGGGGAAAAAAAAAACAACTTTCCGCTGGCTTTTTGGTTTTAGATGCTTTTACATATGAGCCAGGGACCTTTTCTTAATGCAGTGGGCCTATGTGCAACATAATACTTGACATGGCATAAATAGGCATGGTTATAGTCTAAGATGACTTGCATAGTACAGAATGAGTTGGTGCAAAAAAGGGAATGTACAGTGCAGTGTACAAAAGGAGGCGGCGTGGAATTACAGTACAAACAGCGCAGGGTACAGAACGAGTTGTGGATAGAAAGCATAGCGTTAAAAATTAGGTGCTGTGGAATATGGAGCGTACAGCATAACTTACAGAATGAGGCGGTGTGGAATATGGAACCTGCAGGACAGAGTACAGAATATGGAATTTTCAGCACGGTGTACAGAATGAGGTGGTATAGAATATGGACTGTACAGCAGTGTACAGAATAAGGAGGTGTGGAATATGGAACATACAGGAAAACTTACAGAATGAGACGTAGAATACAAATGTACTGCACAGTGTAGCCTACACAATGAGGCAATGTGCACTATGGACCATACAGCACAGCAAACAGTATGAGGCCGTGTGAAATATGAATGTACAATACAGTGTACAGAATGAACTGGTGTGGAATACGGAGTGTACAGCATAACTTAAAGAATGAGGCGGTGTGGAATATGGAACATGCAGCACACGTACAGAATGAGGTGGTATAGAATATGGAACATACAGCACAGCGTACAGAATGAGGTAGTGTGGCATATATGGAATGTACAGCACAGCATAAAGAACAAAGGTGGTGTGGAATATAGGACATACAGCACAAGCTACAGAATGAGGAGATGTAGAATACAATTGTACTGCACAGCGTAGCGTACAGAATGAGGCAATGTGCATCGTGGATCGTACAGCACAGCGAACAGAACGAGGCCGTGTGGAATATAGATGGAAAACATAGTGTACACAACAAGACGGTGTGGACTAAGAAACACACAGTAAAGCCTACAGAACGAGGCAGTGTGGAATACGGAGCATACAGCACAGGGTATAGAATGAGGTGGTGTGGAATAGGGAATGCACAGCACAGTGTTAAAACATGCATTGTGATGGAAATGACCCCCTGTAGGTTAAATACTCTGTACCACCAGTCAGCCAGCAGAGAGTAATCCAACCCTTTTAATACTGTGACGGTAAAACAGAATGATTACAGGGTAGAAGATTCAATTATTTATCCTTCCCTCTACCATTCTATTTCTCCACAGTCTCTCAATTCATAGGGCTGAGTAATTGTAAAGTGGTACAATATGTTATTGGAGAGGCTGTCATTAATACAAATGTCATCACTCTTGTGACTGTCCAGTAACAGATAGCATAGCTGCCTTTGAAGCAATCTTACCAGACTGCTTACATTTGAAAGAGCTGACATTCAGCCTTGTAAGCCACCAATGAAATCTCACCCCCACACAGACCCCCGCCTGTACCCGCTGTCTCAGGCCTCTGTGTCTCTTACATTTGGTAAGTGGCACTTACGTTTCTGATGCACATGCAGCAAGGTGAGTAACTAGGGTTGACTATATGTGGTGTACCTCATTTCAGTCTGTGACATATGATCAGCGTTATCACTGGCACTTTCCTCCTTCAGAGGGCAAGAAGTGCCAGCATATACAGAATGAATCTCCTTGGAGCTGTAGCCACAAGGGATAGGGGAGACTGCAGCTCAAAGGATGGCATGGTGGCAACAAATGTAATCCCTAGTGCATGTGCATGGAGTGAGAGCACAGGAGGCCCAGACCCTCCTTGGAGTACATTTTAATGCAATGCAATAAAAACACACTAAAAGCTGCATTATGCGCTTTGAGGAAAATGCATGGTTATTCCCTGAACATGAAGGTATGAACAGACCCTTTCTGTTTGTTCTGGAGGCCAATGTAAGTGGGAGAGAGTTCACAGTTTACAATTGTCCGGAACAGGGGGTTGCAATGGGGACACTTGTGTTGATGACAACTGTCTAGATTTACTCCTACTTCCTGTTATATATCTAGGAGACTCTCCTACACTTAAAGTGATTGTAAAACATTTAGTTTAAAATAGAAATGAAAGGGAAAACATATGTGTATAAATATTGAAATGTTTGTATATATATATATATATATATATATATATATATATATAGTTTCCCATTTTGTATAAGTGATCACATTCCCTCTGTTCTCAGCTACATAAGAGCTGGGGAAAGGAGAAACAGCAGTACACTGAGTGAATGGCTTTGCAGGGGATTGCGTCAGGACAAGTCTGATCATTGGAGGAGAGCAGACTGAGTTCCCAGCATAGCTAGAGAACTGACCACGTTGTGCTCTCCTGCTTAATGTGGTCAGTTTTAATAGGAAAGCAAGGGACTGGCAGGAACACCGGGATTTCACATAAAGGAAGCAATACAAAGAGAACAGGAGACTTTCTCATACAAGTACATGCTACAGCAGACACATATCAGGAATGTGAAATGTTGGGGTAAACAAGCAGTTTAAATGGTTAACCTAGCAGAGCTCCTTTTGAAAATGCTAGCTGTCTGGCTGTTATGCTGATCTCAGGACTTCAAAGCAGAACTGAGTCACCGACCTGGGACAAGTAGGAAGAGCATATGTCAGGAGGTCCTTACCTGCATACTTGCTGTTGGTTAATGATACCAAATATTAACAGGTAGAGAGAGGTTCAGCATGACAACCAGCAATTATTGCAGGGGATCAGCAATGGGAGCACTGGGAAGGTGAAAAGGACATTACACTCCGTTAGATATTAGTTATGTAACAGGGGATGCTGGTAGAATGAAACGCTTCCCCGCTTTCTGTTGTTCTGCTGTCCATCATCCCAGCACATAGACAGGGCAGCGCAGACATTAAATTAGATCATTTGCATAATATCAGGTGCTGCATAAACAATGAAAGCATTGATTTGCATTTAGAGATTTAAAGTTTATGTTACCCAAATATATATACATATTCCTGATATGTGCCTGCTGTACCATGTACTTGTGTTAGGAATTATCCTGTTCTCTTTGTATTGCTTCCTTTCAGTGAAATACCTGGTGTTCCTGCTAGTCCCCTGCTTTCCTATTTCAAACTGACCACACCAGGCATAAAAGCACATCTTTCCCAGCATGGTCAGTTTTATGGCTGTGGCAGCCTGCCTGTCCTTCATTGGCTGCATCCTGCTGACACGGCACCCCCTTATCATGTAGATCTCCACCCAAATATCTAAGCCCTTTATGCAATTTGAACAATGGTCATGTGATCACTTATAAAAAAGAAGAAACAAAAAATGTACACACACGTTTTGCCTTGCATTTCTTTCTTAATTTTATTTTTTTCATATATATTTTTGAACCATTTCTTCACTACAGCTTCCAATGATTAGGAGTCATCTCTTAGAGCAGGCATCACTAAATGGCGGCCCGCACCACTGTTTCATCCAGACCCCCGTGGTTGCGTCATTCAGGAGCAGTTTCCTTCCCCCAGCCTCCGCCGCTATCCTAATCACAGCAGAGATCGAGAGGCAGGACAATTGTGGACTAAGTGCAGGAGAACGTTTCATAGTAATCAGCAAATGATTGGTTGCTAGGACCGCTCTGCATCCTAGCAACCAATCACCTACAAGTTAACTTCAAAAGTTAACCCTGGCAGCTCCCGCCCTCTGCCCAATGCTGTGCCTCCTGCACTCAGTCCACAATTGTCCTGACTCTCGCTTTCCTCTCTGTCTAAGGTAGGAGAGTAAAGGGGGACAGATGACACGTGTGTGTGTGTGTGTGTGTGTGTGTGTGTGGGGGGGGTGTTGTAGTTTATAGAAGGGGGCAGTGCTGTGTGTTTGGGGGGGGATGTCAAGAGGGCAGAGCACACTATTGTGGTGGTGGTGGTGGGGTGATGTGAAGGGGGCAGTACTGTAGGGGGTTGATGTAAAGGGAGGGGGTTTGTGATATGAGAGGGGGGGGGGGTGGTATGATGTGATGGACCCGAGTTATCGCACAAAAATGTGATTTGGCCCTCTACTGGAAGAAATTTTCACTGATCCGACCTACGTGAATTTTAATTCAGTGCCCCTGTCTTAGAGTGTCCCGCCACTTAAAACAGCACAGTAGCTAAGTGGTTGGAACTTCCACCTGGCAGCACTAAGGCCATTCACAACCAAAGCACTACGTACCTGGAGTTTGCATGTTCTCCATGTGCCTGTGTAGGTTTCCTCCGATATACACAAAGAAATGATGGTAGGTTAATTGGCTCATGTATAAATTGCTCCTAGTATGTGTATGTATGAATGTGAGTTAGGGACCTTAGATTGTAAGCTCCATGAGGGTAGGGACTGATGTGAATGTACAATATATATGTAAAGTGCTGCGTACATTGACGGCGCTATATAAATACCTGTAATAAATAAATAACAATAATAAACTCAAAACGTCAGCATCTAAGTGACTCCCGGCCCTGCACACTTCCTTTGACCATTATAAGGGGATCCTGGGGTCCCAGCTAGTCTTTTATTCATTTTTTATTATGAAGAACAGGAAGTTGGAACACACAAAGATTATCGGGACCCCCGAAGCTCTCGGGACAGGGGAGTGTATCCAAGAAACACAAAAAGCCGTTATTCAACAAGCAGGGTTCCCAGCTCTCGCTTGTTCAGCCAACGCACAGCCGCAACCAGGATGAAATGCCAAATGTCTACAAAAGGTGGAGGTGTAAATTCAATTAATACATCACATGCTGAATGCCTTTGTTTTGGAGGAATATTATACTGTATAACTTTGAATCTTTACATGCAGCAATTATACAATCCTCACAGGGATCAGCTTGTAGGTATGACGTGTTTACAAACGGCTGACATTTAAAATAGTTGCAAAGGAAGTTATTGTCTGGCAACCAAAAATATCTCATCTATTCCTTGGCAGCCTTCCTATTCACCCCCGGCAGCAAAAGCGGGTTATAAATATAGATGACTGCATAAACCCCCTAAGCTGTTTATGGCATGTCACTGTCCTTCACTGTGACCAAGATTGCCTCATCTATCTTCTGAATGACAGGATCCATAATAATACTCTGAAAAACTTAGAAAAACTCCACAAAACACCAACAAACTCACAGCTACTCTCAAATGCTCTCTCCTCTCTCTCTCTCCAAGCAAAATGGTACTGACACATGCTATTTAACATATTGTAAAACACACAAATACCTGTGCTGTCAGAGGAGAGGAGACATGTTGTTTGTTCCTAGTAAGTAGGAACAGCGAAATGTCTCCTCTCCTACTCAGTCCTATCCCCATACAGTTAGAACACATCCAGGGAACACACATTTAAAGCCTTGATCTCCTATTGTTAACCCCTTCCCTGCCAGTGACATTTACACAGTAATCCGTGCATTTTTATAGCACTGATCGCTATATAAATGTCAATGGTCCCAAAAATGTGTCAAAAGTGTCAGATCTGTCTGCCGCAATACTGCTAAAAATCGCAGATCACCGCCATTACTAGTAAAAAAAATAATAATAATAAAAATGCCATAAATCTTTCCCATAGTATGTAGATGCTATAACTTTTCCACAAACCAATCAATATAAGCTTATTGCGATTTAAAAAAAAAAAAATATGTAGAGGAATATATATTGGCCTAAGCTGATGAAGAAATTTGTTTTTTCAAAACATTTTTGGGGATATTTATTATAGCAAAAAGTAAAAAATATTTTTTTTTTCAAAACTGTCGCTCTTTTTTTTGTGTATAGCGAAAAAAATAAAAACCGAAAGATAAATACCACCAAAAGAAAGCTCTATTGGTGGGGAAAAAAGTATGCAAATTTAGCTTGGGTACAGCATTGCATGACCGCGCAATTACCAGTTAAAGCGACGCAGAGCCAAACTGTAAAAAGTGCTCTGGTCAGTAAGGGGGTAAAACCTTCCGGGGCTGAAGTGGTTAAGCGGGATTCCGGCCATCGAAATTTTTTTTTAAAAGTCAACAGCTACAAACACTGTAGCTGCTGACTTTAAATAAGTAGACTTACCTGTCCTGGGTGCCCGCAATGTCGGCCGCCCGAGGCCGACCCATCCCTCGGCTCTCGGGTCCCAGCACCGCCATCCTAAGTAAGGGAAACAGGCAGTGGAGCCTTGCGGCTTCACTGCCAGTTTCCTACTGTGCACGAGCGAGATGCGCGGCGCTATGTGTTGTGGGACACACACAGTTCCCATAACACACCGCACCCCATTCCCCAGAAGACAATGCGGGGAGCAGAAGACTGGAGATCACCGCGGTGTAGGAAGAGGCAGATTAGGAAGACTGCCTAGCAACAGCCATTTCACGTAAGTAAAACTTTTTTTTTTTTTTCTTCCATTTTTTTAGGTATTTTTTCATGCAATTTTTTGTTTTTTTAGGGTGGACCTCCAATTTAACGCCGCTTTTTTCTGGCGTCAGAACTAGCTTTGCAGCTAATTTTTCGAATGCCCCGTGTGCATAAGGCCCAATAGTCATGGTCATACAATGTATGACATTTGCTCAGCGGGGGGGCCCTTTTGGCCACTTCCTGCCTGACATCACTCCCTTGAAAAATCAAAGAAACCTGTCAGAAAATTCTCAGCCACAGCGGCTACATCAAATCAGATCCAGATGCCGTTTGGGTATTTTGACAACCCTTTTCCTCCAGGGCCAGGTGTCAATGAATGTACAATAATAGGAGAGCCCTGTTTGATAGCATGGATAGAATAATCTGTGTTTTTTGTGTTCAGCTTGCAGGCAGAATGAAAAAAAAAATGTCCAGCCTTAGAACATTAAGATTCTTGCAGGACTGAACAAGAGAAAGCACTCCATTCCCCATCCACACTGGGAAGCATGGATAGAGAAAACTGCAATGGCGGCTATAGTATACTGACAGTTGTGTGTGTCTGAATACCTGAACAGTGACTGTATCTGATTGGATGCAGGCGCTGTTTGGCTGAGAATTTTCTGCCCGACTCCATCAAAAGTTGACTGAAAAAAAATTAAAGTGGAAGTCCATGCTAAAACTACAGCCACCAAAATTCGAATGCCCCGTACACTCGGTCGGATTTTCCGATGGAAAATGTGTGATAGGACCTTGTTGTCGGAAATTCCGACCGTGTGTGGGCTCCATCACACATTTTCCATAGGATTTTCCGACACACAAAATTTGAGAGCAAGCTATAAAATTTTCCGACAACAAAATCCGTTGTCGGAAATTCCGATCGTGTGTACACAAATCCGACGGACAAAGTACCACGCATGCTCAGAATAAATAAAGAGATGAAAGCTATTGGCCACTGCCCCGTTTATAGTCCCGACGTACGTGTTTTACGTCACTGCGTTCAGAATGATCGGATTTTCCGACAACTTTGTGTGACCGTGTGTATGCAAGACAAGTTTGAGCCAACATCCGTCGGAAAAAATCCTAGGATTTTGTTGTCGGAATGTCCGAACAAAGTCTGACCGTGTGTACGGGGCATTACACTAACCTATCTAGCCCTGTAAAGAAAAAAATCAGTATACATACCTTTTCTGCAGGCGATCCGACCCGATCCCACGCTGAGCTGTCAGCTGCGGCTTCGCTGTGGAGGGGGGTGCAGAGGACACGTCCGACAATGGAAGCCCCATAGTAAGTCTACGGGTGACGTCACTCCCCATTCATTTCACAGCCAGTGTCGGACGTGTACTCAGCAGAACTTCCGCCACTGGAGATCGGGTCGGATCGCCTGCAGAAAAGGTATGTATACTGATTTTTTTCTTTACAGGGCTAGATCGGTTAGTGTTAGAATGTTGGTGGCATTAGATACAGGATTTTAGTTTTGGTATGGACTTCCACTTTAAGGGCCGATTCACACTGCTGCAAATTCTATTGCGAATTTGAGCCATTGCGATCTCTCAAATTTGCAAGTCATTTAAATAACATAGTTTTCCATTAGTGCCATTCACATCAATGTGTTGT
Organism: Aquarana catesbeiana; assembly: GCF_042186555.1. Taxonomy (NCBI): domain Eukaryota; kingdom Metazoa; phylum Chordata; class Amphibia; order Anura; family Ranidae; genus Aquarana; species Aquarana catesbeiana. The sequence goes on along the minus strand of NC_133332.1, from coordinate 232,504,967 downwards.
GAATCTAATAAAAAGGGTCCTGTGCGAGTTTGATCCGTGTGCGATACGAATTCAATGCAATATTTGCCGTAGAATTGCAGTAGATTCGCCAGAACACAAAAAATTCACAATAAAAATTTGCAGTGCAATCGGACCAAATTCGTGCAAAATTTGCACCGCGGCAGTGTGAACCGGCCCTTAGACTGCTCTAAACCCCTGTTCACAACGATGCAATTTGAAAGTTCCAAATCAAGCATGACAAGTCGCATCCCATTTCCGGCAATGAACCGCTCATGTAGCAGCAATTAAGAAAAAAGGATTCTGCACTACTTTTTAAGGATTTCATTGTGACTTCCGTTAAATGAAGTTGCAAGCCGCAATGAAATTGGCTTTGAAATTGCGCTGCAATAGCCCGATTTCAAAGCCGCACCAGTGTAAACAGGGGCTAAATGACTGCATTTGTTATTTTGAAAAGACCGTACAAAGGAAATGTAATGTGGAAATAAGCATCTGTAGGTTTAACCAGTAATTATTGTGTATTATTTCTTCCTGCTACATATAACTGAAGATACAACAAGGGTGTGTCCCCTGTCTACAAACATTTTCTCGAAAGGTGTTGCCCCTTTCATCTCAAAGCGGTTAGAAAGTTTGGTAAAACTGCAACTTGTGCTACCTAATGCGACATACATCAATACATGAAAAGGTATGTCGTATTTAAATAAATATTTCTATACCTTAGATTGTAAGCTCCTTGAGGGCATGGACTGATGTGCGCTGTGTGAATTGTTGGCGCTATATAAGTACCTGTAGTAAATATCTTATATATAGGCAGTCCCCAACTTACAAACAATCCAACCTACATACGACTAATACTTACATAGGAGGCAGTGTGACGTCACGCTGGTCCTGGAAACCACCGGGTGGCCATGTTGTTGCTCATCACATGATGCCACCTACTGTTTGGTGGACCTGTCAGCAATCCCACATCACTGCATGGCCAAGTAAACATTCCCTATGCTATCCAAGATGTAAACATATTTTTTTGGCTGGAGTTTGAAATTTACCTGTTTGACCTTACATACAAATTTAACTTCGGAACAAACCTTCAGACCTTGTTCATACCACGGGGACTGCCTATAATTTTATATATATATATATATATATATATTATTTTTTTTTTATTTTTTTTTTATTAACATGGAAAGTTCCAGCTGGTTGACAGTCATTTAGCTGTATCTTCCAGGACAGATCTGTAAGCGGATTAAAGGTCTTATGTTCAGGCGCACACGGCAGCCCGCGTGGATTGGGTACACTGACCAGCTGTGCCCGCTCAGTGCCTTCCATGTGCTGGGTAGTGAGAGTGGCGTGTCTGTGATCCACAACACAAGATGTACTCATCACTGATTAAAACCATCAATAAGAACAATGATCTCAGACAATGGTTGATATGCACAGAGATGAGCAGTGTGAGTACTGGGAAGTTTTTTTATAATAGCAATTTATTTCCAGATTGTATTTAAAAAAAAAATCCATTTTAAAAGCAAAGGACAATCCTATTTGAACTTCGTATTATTGCGTCAGACTGCTTTATCTTTATACATGGTCATCATCTAAACTTTTTTCCAGTAATTGGCTAAGAAAATTAAGATTTGGCCAATTCCTAAACCATACAGTGCCTTGTAAAAGTATTCATACCCCTGAAATTTTCCACATTTTGTCATGTTACAACCAAAAAAATAAATGTATTTTATTGGGATTTTATGTGATAGACCAACACAAAGTGGCACATGATTCTGAAGTGGAAGGATAAATTGTTTTCAAAATGTTTTACAAATAAATATCTGAAAAGTGTGGCGTGCATTTATATTCAGCCCCCTTTACTCTGATACCCCTAACTAAAATCTAGTGGAACCAATTGCCTTCAGAAGTCACCTAATTAGTAAATAGAGTCCACCTGTGTGTAATTTATCTCAGTATAAATACAGCTGTTCTGCGAAGCCCTCAGAGGTTTGTTAGAGAACCTTAGTGAACAAATAGCATCATGAAGGCCAAGGAACACACAGGTCAGAAATAAAGACAGACAGGTCAGAAATAAAGTTGTAGAGAAGTTTAAAGCAGGGTTAGGTTATAAAAAATATCCCAAGCTTTGAACATCTCAAGGAGCACTGTTCAATCCATCATCTATAAATGGAAAGAGTATGGCACAACTGCAAACCTACCAAGACATGGCCAACCACCTAAACTGACAGGCCGGGCAAGGAGAGCATTAATCAGAGAAGCAGCCAAGAGGTCCATGGTAACTCTGGAGGAGCTGCAGAGATCCAAAGCTCAGGTGGGAGAATCTGTCCACAGGACAACTATTAGTCGTGAACTCCACAAATCTGGCCTTTATGGAAGAGTGGCAAGAGGAAAGCCATTGTTGAAAGAAAGCCATAAGAAGTCCAATTTGCAGTTTGCGAGAAGCCATGTGGGGGACACAGCAAACATGTTGAAGGTGCTCTGGTCAGATGAGACCAAAATTTTACTTTTTGGCCTAAAAGCAAAACCCTATGTGTGGCGGAAAAGGAACACTGCACATCACCCTGAAAACACCATCCCCACCGTGAAACATGGTGGTGGCAGAATCATGTTGTGGGGATGCTTTTCTTTAGCAGGGACAAAGAAGCTGCTGAGAGTTGATGGGAAAAGGGATAGAGCCAAATACAGGGCAGTCTTAGAAGAAAACCTGTTAGTCTGCAAATAACTTGAGACTGGGGCGGAGGCTCACCTTCCAGCAGGACAACGACCCTAAACATACAGCCAGAGCTACAATGGAATGGATTAGATCAAAGCATATTCATGTGTTAGAATGGCCCAGTCAAAGTCCAGACCTAAACCCCATTGAGAATCTGTGGCAAGACTTGAAAATTGCTATTCACAGACGCCATCAATCCAATCTGATAGAGCTTGAGCTATTTTACAAAGAAGAATGGGCAAAAATGTCACTCTCTAGATATGCAAAGCTGGTAGAGACATCACCAAAAAGACTTGCAGCTGTAATTGCAGAATAAGGTGGTTCTACAAAGTATTGTTTCAGGGGGCTGAATACAAATGCACGCCACACTTTTTACATATTTGTTTGTAAACAATGTTGAAAACCATTTATAATTTTCCTTCCACTTCACAATTATGTGCCAATTTGTGTTGGTCTATCAAATAAAATCCCAAAATTTAAAATTTCAAGGGGTATGAATACTTTTTCAAGGCACTGTATAGAGAGAACATTTCTAAATAACAGTGATAAATATCAGGGACCTTGGGTTGGCTCCAAGCGCCTGTACTGGTCTTCACATGCAGCCCTTGGTTCCAGACTGTACACAGGGCACTGACCTGTCTCTTGTTCTTGCCTTGGATACAGGGTGGATAAAAATCAATGATTTAAAAAAAAAATAACTAAAAAAAAATATTTTATTTTTTATTTAAATCAGATTTTATTTTTTTATTTTTTTTTCAATTAAATTTATTTCAATAAAATGCTTTTGAAGAGAAATGCTATCTAAAGATAGTTTTATATTCAAGATACATTCATAATTTAGTTTATTCAGCATGAAATGGAGCTTAGTTATGTAGCATGAGGCTGTATATTCTGCAATATTTACATTTTTGGTAAACTCATTCAATGAATCCAAGCTCTGCAAGCTGGGATAACATGCACTGCATTGATGCATTCACACAACCATGATATAAAACAAAGTTCAGGGATATTTCTTTATCCCATTGTTTTGCAAATCTATGTACACTACAAACTGTATGACTGAATCGGTTCTGATATCGCTGTTTTACTAACCTGACAGGTTATTATTCTAAATAAGAAACCTTCATTTTGTATGCAAATATTAAAGATTCTAACTACCAGCAAGAATAGGTCCTTACATTTAAAGAGCACCTGTCATTTCAGACCCATCAAGGCAGCGCCTGTTAGTGGGCATCCATTCACCTGCTGCCACCACATCCCTCACCTTGTTGTGTCACTGCCGCATCACCAGCCGTCCCATTAAAGTGAATGAGACTGTCAGTGAGTCAACAGTGGGTCAGAGGAGGAGGCGCTGCGGGACAGAGATGACAGGTGCTCTTTAAAAATTATGATTTAAATCAAGCCTTTTTTAACCACTTGACCACTGGGCACTTAAACCCCCTTAATAACCAGACCAATTTTCAGCTTTTGGTGCTCTCACATTTTGAATAACAATTACTCAGTCATACAACACTGTATCTATATGAAATTTTTGTCCTTTTTTTCACACAAATAGAGCTTTCTTTTGGTGGTATTTAATCACCGCTGGGTTCTTTATTTTTTGCGCTATAAAAGAAAATCTGTAAAAAAAATGCATTTTTCTTCATTTCTGTTATAAAATTTTGCAAATTAGTCATTTTTCTTCATATATTTTGGTCAAAATTTATACCGCTACATATCTTTGGTAAAAATAACCCAAATCGGTGGATATTATTCGGTCTTTGTGAAAGTTATAGAGTCCACAAGCTATGGTGCGAATATCTGAAAATTGATCACACCTGAAGTATTGACGGCCTATCTCATTTCTTGAGACCCTAACATGCCAGAAAAGTACAAATACCCCTCAAATGACCCCTTTTTGGAAAGAAGACATTCCAAGGTATTTAGAAAGATGCATGGTGAGTTTTTTGAAGTTGTCATTTTTTCCCACAATTCTTTGCAAAATCAAGTTTTTTTTTTTTACTTTTTTTTTTTTTTTCACAAAATTGTCATATTAGCAGGTTATTTCTCACACACCGCATATGCATACCACAAATTACACCCCAAAACACATTCTGCTATTACTCCCGAGTACAGTGATACCACATGTGTGAGACTTCTACACAGCGTGGCCACATACAGAGGCCCAACATGCAGGGAGCACCTTCAGGCGTTCTGGAGCACCCAGGCCAATTCTGACATTTCTCTCCTACATGTAAAAATCATCATTTATTAGCTGGAAAATTACACAGAACCCCCAAACATTATATATGCTTTTTTAGCAAAGAGAATACAATGGTGGTCATTGCAACTTTTTATCTTGCACGGTATTTGCGCAGCAATTTTTTAACGCTTTTTTTTGGAAAAAAAACAGTTTTGTGCTTTAAAGAAAAACAAAACAGTAAAGTTAGCCCAATGTTTTTGCATAATGTGAAAGATGAAGTTATGCCGAGTAAATAGATACCCAACATGTCGCCCTTCAAAATTGCACACGCTTGTGGAATGGCGCCAAACTTTGCTACTCAAAAATCCTCATAGGTGACGCTTTAAAATTCTGGAATCTGGAAGCCCCCTTTAACAAGATCCCCCCCCCAGATCCCGGGCCCCCCACCCTGTGTGAATGAGTATGAGTACCCATTCACCTAAAAAAAAAAATAAAAAGTGTCAAAAATAAAACACTGTACACATGTTTTTAAAGTAATTTATTAAGCCAGCTCCGACGTCTCTTCCGATTTCTTCTCCCTCTGCCGGTTCTTCTCCCTCTATCCGCTGTCTTCAGCCTCTGCTGGGTCTCCTCTCTCGGCTGTCTTGTCCCTCTGTTGTTCTTCTGATGTTGCCTCAAAGCGCTCTCCCGGTGTAATGCCAGGTCCACCGTGTGCAATGACTTATAAAAGACATGGGGCGGGGGCCATCCGGTGATGTCATAGGGAGGCCACGCCCATATGACGTCACCACCTGGGCATGATGGGGTGGTGATATCATAAGGGGGCGTGGCCTCCATATGACATCACCGGATGGCCCCACCCATGTCTTTATAAGTCATGGCACACGGCGAACCTGGCATTACACCGGGAGAGTGCGTCGAGGCAACATAGGAAGAAGAGCAGGGGAATTAGACAGCCGAGAGAGGAGACCCGGCAGAGGCTGAAGACAGCGGACAGAGGGAGAAGAACCAGAGAGGGCTAGAAGACATTAGCGGAGAAGAACCGGCAGAGGCAGAAGACATCACCGGAGGAGGCAAGAAATCGGAAGCTGCCTTAATAAATTACTTTAAAAACCCGTGTACTGTTATTTTTTAGGTGAATGGGCAGGGGTACAGTATACTCCATACTCATTTACATAGGGTGGGGGGCCAGGAACTGGGGGCCCCCTTGATAGAGGGGGGCTTCCAGATTCTGATAAGCCCCCGCCCGCAGACCCTGACAACCAATGGCCAGGGTTGTCGGGAAGAGGCCCTTGTCCTCATCAACATGGGGACAAGGTGCTTTGGGGTGAGGGGGGCAGGGCCCCCCTACCCCAAAGCACCCACCCCCCCCCCCATGTTGAGGGAATCTGGCCTGGTACGGTTTCCTGACCTGTTGGGCTGCATGCACGGATAAGGGTCTGGTATGGATTTTGGGGGGAACCTCCCACTTTGAGAAAACAATAGCGCAGCGGGAGTCACTGTGTTGACGGGGAAATTGAGCGATTTTCTTTCCTTCAACCTGTGGTTGAAGGAAAGAAAATGGGTAAATGTATGGCTTGCCTTAGGTTTTCATGTGGATTCGGGCAGCCTTTGCCTTGAAGCGCCTACTGCTTCAACATGCTTTTGTGATGTGTTTTTGATGCTTTAGTGGCGTTTCAGTGATGCTTTTTAACAGATTTAACCACTTGCCGCCCGCCCACTGTCAAATGACACCGGTGCGGCTCTCGTTCTGGGTGGACGTCATATGACAGCGCCCAGAATGGCCGCTCTCTCGCACGCCCCTGTGCTAAAACACGCTGCGACCTGCGCTGCAGCAGCTCTTTAACCATGTGATCGGCTATGTCCAATCACATCTGGTCACATGCAAACACGGAGATGCCGGTAATCGGCTCTCCTCGCCTCACACTGACAGAGTGTGAGGCGAGGAGAGCCGATCAGCGGCATCTCACAGAGGACATCTAGGCATGTAATCAGGGCACTGATAATCAGTGCCCTGATTACAATAAAGCGCCCACAGTACCAGAAGTGAGTACCCACAAGTGCCAGATGTAAGTGCCCACCAGTGCCAGAAGTGAGTGCCCACCAGTGCCAGCAAACAGTGCCCATTAGTGATGCCAGTCAGTGCTCGCTATCACTGCAGCCCATCACTACTGCCCATCAATACCTATCACTGCTGCCCATCAATGCCACCCATCAGTGCTGCCTATCTGTGGCCACCAGTGCCACCCATCAGTGCCACCTATCAGTGCGGCATATTTGTGCTTCCTCATCAGTGCCACCTAATCCATGCCCATAAGTGCCACCTCATCAGTGCCTCCTCATCAGTGCCCATCAGTGAAGGAGAAAAATTACTTATTTACAAAATTTACTGACAGAAACTAAGAAAAACTTTTATTTTTTTCAAAATTTTCAATCTTTTTTTTTTTTTTTTTTTTTTAAGGAAAAAAATAAAAAAACCAGAAGTGATTAAATGCCACCAAAAGAAAGCTCTGTTTGTGTGAAGAAAATTATAAAAATTTCACATGGTTACAGTGTAGCATGACCGCGCAATTGTCATTCAAAGTGTGACAGCGCTGAAAGCTGAAAAATGGCCTGGGCAGGAAGTGGGAGTAAGTGCCCTGTATTGAAGTAGTTAATGAAGCTTAGCAGATGCCCTGTGTGTGCTGATATCTCATTCCTGCAATTTCTCTAAAACAAAGCGAAGCTAAAACCTCTCAAAAGCTGCAGGTGCTTCAAGTGTGCTTTGTCACAGACTTCTATGGAGGCTTTGAAGACACTGTGAAGCACCACTAAAGCGACGTGGTATAATTTTTGGAGCAAAGGAGAAGCAAAGCAAACGCAAGGTATAAACAGGACCGTACGCTAACCATTTTATTTAGTGCCAGGGGCTTTGGCATTCAGAGAGCTTATAGAAAATACTGAAGCTGCTGGATCATCATGGCAGCCAGGATACTAGCATTTGTAGAAGGAGACGTCATCAATAGCAGAATCCATACTTTATCAATACACGTTCCCTTTAAGAAACCAGATTGGACCCATTCAGAAATATAGCTGTCTCCAGTTTACTACAGGAGGCCGAGCAGTTAATGGGAAAATATATACAACAAACCAAAGATAACAATTAGCGGAGTGCTTAGCTCTGTTATTAGCGGATCATGATGCCACTGTCACTGTCGCTGAATAATAAGCCAGAAAGCAGAGGCAGCTGGGACAATAAATATTTCAGAGGTCCCTGAGATTACACTTGGATTAGAAGACAAAGGTCTGAGCGGGTGGAAAATAGCTGCTATTATGGTGCTTATGTAACCTGCTGTACATCTCCCAAAGTACAGACAATGCCATGCCTCACACAAGACATTCAGGTTATGGCTTCATTTCCTTATGAACAATGGGCTACAGTACAAAATTACAAGAAAAGGCGTGTGTACATTTCTATCTTCTGCAGAATATAACCCAATCCAGAAATCTCTTCTGGTATAACAAGTAGATGGCAGAAACTGAACCTGTTCATTGAAGGGGGAGAAAAAGTAAGGCGAGTATGTAAGGCTGGGGAGGGAGAATGTAAAAAACAAACCTATTTCTTTGCCCTGCAAGGGGCGCTCTAGTTAGAACTGAAAGTCAAGCTGTGAGATGTATAAAAGGAGTACAGCCTTGTTCACAGTTCCTGCCTTTGATCCAGGTATAGGCAGAGCATACCAGTCGTCCACTGCACTCCACATGAGATCATGCAAGTAATGCTGGCACCCCTTTGCTTGCCAGCATTGGGATTAGAGCAGAGACTGTGAGCCAGGCCTTCTCGTCCAACATCAGGGCCTGGCCTCACAAGTGCGCTTCTGGAAGAATGGTCAAACATTCCCATAGACACACTCCTAAACCTTGTGGACAACCTTCCTAGAAGAGTTGAAGCTGTTATATCTGCAAAGGGCGGGTCAACTCAATATTGAACCCTACGGACTAAGACGCTATTAAAGTTCATGTGTGTGTAAAGGCAGGCGTCCCAATACTTTTGACAATATAGTGTGTGTGTATATATATGTATATATACACACAAACATATGTGTGTTTGAGCTTTGGGGTGCACACCCTAATGCAATAGGCTGCTCATGCCTTAGCTTGCCAGGTTGTAGTATAGGAGAGGTGTTCCTAAACACACCCGCTTGCAAGCTTCCTTCTGTATTTCACAAGCAGAGAATGTCTGATGCATCGAAGAGTTATTGGCAAGATGTCTCTCGCAGTCACCAATCAGATCCAGGGCTCATTTACACCAGATACAGTCAAATGTGTATTTACTATGAAAGCATGTGCAAGAAAAATGAATGCATTTCAATGAGTCTACGTTATACCATTAAATAAACAAAAACATTTTTGCTGCACTCGGTGTGATTCTTTTATACCTAGAGCCGCACCTATTTCACATCCAAATACAAAGATGAACAAAAATGTTGGATTGTTCCGATTTATTTTATTTTTATTTATTATCTTTTAGCACCTAATTATTTATCTTGTAGCGCACCTGTTCTATGTGTGTATATACTTTACACCATTGAAGTGCTTTCACTTGCGTTAAAAAAAAAAAAAAAAAAAAAAAAAGAAGGACAGCATGCTTAATTTTTTTGCACGCAAAAATACTGGCATGCACACGAACGCTCTATGACGCACGGAAATGCTACGCAGGGAAAAAAAAGTGCAAACGCATCATAAGTGTGATGCAAATGCATGTAAACGTGTAAGTGGAACTACACATTGGATGCAGAAAATGTGGTGTAAATCCATGGACAGGGCAGCGCAGACACTAAATCTGATCATTTGCATATCAGGTGCTGCATAAACAATGAAAGAATTGGATTTGCATTTAGAGATTTAGGGCCCTTTCACACTGGGGCGGTTTGCAGGCGCTATTGCGCCAATAATAGAGCCTGCAAACTGACCCGAAAGTGCCGCTGCTTTGATTCCAGTGTGAAAGCCCCGAGGGCTTTCACACTGCAGCGGTGCGCTGGCAGGACGGGAAAAAAAGTCCTGCCAGCAGCATCTTCAGTATACCGCTCCTGCCCATTGAAATCAATGGGACAGCGCGGCTATACCGTTTTTAACCCTTTCTCGGCCGCTAGCGGGGGGCAAAACCGCCCTGCTAGCGGACAAATACCGACGGTAAAGCGCCCCCGCGTGAAAGGGGCCTTAAAGTGTGTGTTACCCGAACATTTCATATTCCTTATATGTGCCTGTTGTACTTGTGTTAGAAAGTATCCTGATTTATTTGTATTGCTTCCTTTGTGTGAAATTCCCGGTTTCCCTATTTCAAACTGACCACACCATGCATAGAAGCACATCTTTCCCAGGAATAGGGAGGTTTCTGGGCTGTGCTGGGAGCAGGAAGGACAGACAGCCTGCTCGTCCTTCAATGTCTGACTACTGGTGACGCAATCCCCCCCCCCCCATGTAGGTCTCCAATATCTAAGCAGCTTTGAACAGTGGTCATGTGATCACTTATAAAAGAAGAAACTAAAAAAAAAGGTATTTAGAATGTGTGTGTGTATAAACATACATACACACACATACAAATATTTTGCCTTGTATTTCTATTTTAAACTGAATGCTTTTTTTTTTCTACTTTAACTATTTCTTCACTATGATATGTTCTGTTGCTTCCTTTGTGTGAAATGCCTGGTGTTCCTGTCAATCCCCCTGCTTTCTCATTACCAACTGACCACACTAGGCATGAGAGTGCATTCATCCCAGCGTAGTCAGTTTTCGGGCTGTGCTGGGAGCACAGCATGCCTCTACTCCAATGGCCAAGACTTGTGCCGACATGCTTCCCTACACAGCTCTTCACTGGGAAGATCAGTGTTCTGCTGTTTCTCCGCCTCCTTTTGATCACAATTATAAGCAGCTGCAGCCGATCCAGAAGATGTTTCTAACCAGCCTGTACGACAGAAGTGAATTGTTTGATCGACTTCTGTCAAGTGGGAGCAGCCACACCTGGATTGAAATTCAGCCAGTCCCTGATGAACTGCCTGAATTTCCATCCATCTATGGCCAGCTTGAACCGGTTTCTTTGCTCTGCATGGTTTCCTATAGGATAAAGTGTATTTTTTAAACTTACACTACATAATGCATAGCAGCAGACCTTTACCGATTGACCTTATTTCTTACATGGAATGATTTTGAAAACAAAACCAGACAAGTCTAAGGAGTCCACAGAGAGCAAATAAGAGAGCTGTCAGCTTGTGTGTTATAGACTTGTCAGGTACACCCAAGTACTGAGCAGCCACTCCCATCGCAAAGCTTATCTTGTACTGTATAGATAGACAATAACTACTTGTCAGGAGAAACTAAGGCCCCTTTCACACTGGTACGACTTGTCCTACGATTTGGGACTGCAAAGTCGCTTGACAAGTCATTCCCCATGATTTCCAATGACAACCATTCATGTTAGTACGACTTTCAAGTTGTGCCGACTTCAAAAGTAGTCCCTGCACTTCTTTGGTCCGACTTTGATGCTAGTTACACGGGCATTCCCTGAAATTGTGGCAAAATCGCAGCCGCGTTCTGGTGTGAACTGCCCTTTAAAGCTGAACTATAATAGCAGTTTTTTTTTGTAAATGTAATATATATTACAACACACATACACACATGCATACAGTTGTGCTCATAAGTTTACATACCCTGGCAGAATTTATGATTTCTTGGCCATTTTTCAGAGGATATGAATGATAACACAAAAACTTTTCTTTCACTCATGGTTAGTGTTTGGCTGAAGCCATTTATTATCAATCAACTTTGTTTACTCTTTTTAAATCATAATGGCAACAGAAACTACCCAAATGACCCTGATCAAAAGTTTACATACCCCAGTTCTTAATACCCTGTATTGCCCCCTTTAACATCAATGACAGCTTTAAGTCTTTTGTGGTATTTGTGGATGAGACTCTTTATCTTCTCAGATGGTAAAGCTGCCCATTCCTCTTGGCAAAAAGCCTCCAGTTCCTGTAAATTCTTGGGCTGTCTTGCATGAATTGCACGTTTGAGATCTCCCCAGAGTGGCTCAATGATATTGAGGTCAGGAAACGGCCACTCCAGAACCTTCACTTTATTCTGCTGTAGCCAATGAGAGGTCGACTTGGCCTTGTGTTTTGCATTATTGTCATGTTGGAATGTCCAAGTACGTCCCATGCGCAGCTTCTTGGCTGATGAATGCAAAATGTTCCTCCAGTATATTTTGAGAACATGCTGCATTCATCTTGCCAACAATTTTGACCAAATTTTCTGTGCCCTTGTAGCTCACACATCCCCAAAACATCAGCGATCCACCTCTGTATCTTTCATTGTAGGCCTTGTTGACTCCTCTCCAAATGTAGCGTTTATGATTGTGGCCAAAAAGCTAAATTTTGGTCTCATTACTCCAAGTGAATTTGTGCCAGAAGGTTTGAGGCTTGTCTCTGTGCTGTTTGGCATATTGTAAGCAGGAAACTTTGTGGCATTTGTATAGTAATGGCTTTCTTCTGGCGACTCGACCATGCAGCCCATCTTTCTTCAAGTGACCCCTTATTGTGCATCTTGAAACAGTCACACCACATGTTTTCAGAGAGTCCTGAATTTCACTTAAAGTTATTTGGGGGTTTTTCTTTGCATCCCAAACAAATTTTCCTGGCCGTTGTGGCTGAAATTTTAGTTGGTCTACCTGACCGTGGTTTGGTTTCAACAGAACCTCTCATTTTCCACTTCTTGATTAGAGTTTGAACACTGCTGATTGTCATTCTCAATTCCTTGGATATCTTTTTATATCCCTTTCCTGTTTTATACAGTTCAACTACCTTTTCCCGCAGATCCTTTGACAATTCTTTTGCTTTCCCCATAACTCAGAATCCAGAAACGTCAGCGCAGCACTGGATGAAAGATGCAAGAGCCTGTCAGGAGTCCAGAAACTCAGTGACCTTTTATATACCCACACTAATTACAACCAAACAGATCACAGGTGAGGATGGTTACCTTTAAGAGCCCTTTCACACTGAGCCGGCCCGGGTATCAGCGGTAAAGCGGCGTTATTTTTAGGGGTTAAATCCGCCAGCAAAACGCTGCTGCAGCGGCGCTTTGCCGGCAGTATAGCAGCGCTGCCCCATTGTTTTCAATAGGCAAGAGTGGTGGAGGAGCGGTGTATTCACCGCTCCTCCACCGCTGCAAAGAAGCTGCTGGCAGGACTTTTTTGTGACGCCCTGCCAGCGCAGCGCCCCAGTGTGAAAGCACTCGGGCTTTCACACTGGGTTTGCAGCTGAGGCATTTTTCAGGCACTTTGCAGGTGTTATTTTTAGCACTGTAGCACCTGAAAAACGCCTCAGTGTGAAAGGGGTCTAATAGCCATTCAAACCCCCTTTGTGTCAACTTGTGTGCATGTTATCAGGCTAATATCACCAGGGTATGTAAACTTTTGGTCAGGGTCATTTGGGTAGTTTCTGTTGCCATTATGATTTAAAAAGAGTAAACACAGTTGGCTGATAATAAATGGCTTCAGCCAAACACTATAAAATATTATATATATATATATATATATATATATATATATATATATTTTAATTACCATTAATATCAACTCATTACAAGCATCTAAAACAGGGGTTACCCATGAAAGTAGAGTGTTACGGGTTTTCTAAAGAAGCAGCAGTTTTCTTGCTAACCATCTTAGCTTTAATAGAGCAGTACAGAGAGGGCGAGTCACTTCTTGACTTATTTAGCTGTGTGTGTAATCTGAGCTTTACCTACACAGCTCTGTTCCCATACAAAACCATTGTATTTAAAGAGAAATTTCACCCCATGTACCCAAAATGAGATTTAATATTCCCAACACTTGCCCTGTATGGAAAAAGCCCCACATACTAACTAGTCAAAGGAGTCCAGAGTTGTCTTCCTTGCAAGCAAAGTTCTCTATCCACTGCTCTGCTCTTGGCCCACCATCTTAAGACTAGATTTGGCACATGCGTAGACACACTGCAGGTCTCTGTCAGGTCCCATAGACCTGTGGGTGGCCAGATACAGTGCCTTGAAAAAGTATTCATAACCCTTGAAATTTTCAACATTTTGTTACAACCAAAACGTAAATATGTATCTTTGGGATTTTATGTGATAGACTAACACAGAGTGGCACCTAATTGTGAAGTGGAAGGAAAATGATAAATGGTTTTCAAAATGTTTTACAAATAAATATCTGAAAAGTGTGACGTGCATTTATATTCAGCCCCCTTTACTCGGATACCCCTAACTAAAATTTAGTTGAACCAATTGCCTTCAGAAGTCACCTAATTAGTAAATAGATTCCACCCGTGTGTAATTTAATCTCAGTATAAATACAGCTGTTCTGTGAAGCTCTTAGAGCAGGGATCCTCAAACTACGGCCCTCCAGCTGTTGCAGAACTACACATCCCATGAGGCATTGTAAAACTCCGACATTCACAGACGTGACTAGGCATTAGGGTTGTCCTGATACCGATACTAGTATCGGTATCGGGACCGATACCGAGCATTTGCGCGAGTACTTGTACTCGCACAAATGCTCCCGATGCCTAAACCGATACCTTGGGAGAGACCCGGAGTCAGCGGGCGGAGCTGAGGGCGGAGTCAGCGGGCGGAGCGGAGGGCGGAGTCAGCGGGCGGAGCGGAGGGCGGAGTCAGCGGGTGGAGTGGAGGGCGGAGTCAGCGGGCGGGGCGGAGGGCGGAGTCAGCGGGCGGAGTGGAGGGCGGAGTCAGCGAGCGGAGCAGAGAGCCGAGTCCTTCGCGTCCTCAAGCAGAGAGTGCAGGGCTCGGCGACCAGAGTCGTCACATCGGTAATGGAAGTGACGCTCCATGTTGCTGCTACAACATCATCAGTGCTTAAAAATCCCAACGCCCATCTTGGTACACCCTGCCAGCAGCTGAACTATATGGGCTGGGTGTAACAAGATGTCTGCTGCTGCTTTATTGAGGCCGAGTGCATGGTGTACCAAAATGGGCGTCACAGAGGCAGCATAGAAAAGTAAATCGTCTCATGCCCATAAGTGCCAGCCATCAATCAATGACATCTGTTAGTGCCACTGCCAGCCATCAGTCAGTACCAGCCATCAGTGTGTGCCACCTATCAGTGCTCATCAGTGCTGCATAATCAGTGCCACCTATCAGTGCTTATCGGTGCTGCATAATCAGTGCCACCTATTAGTGCACTGCTCATCAGTGCCATCTATCAGTGCGCCTCAGTCAGTGCCAGCCATCAATGCGTGCCACGTATCAGTGCCCATTAGTGCGTGCCACCTGTCAGTGCCACCTATCAGTACTCAGCCATCAGTGTGTGCCACCTATCAGTGCTCATCAGTGCTGCATAATGAGTGCCACCTATCAGTGCTCATCACTCAGTGGCATCTATCAGTGCCAGTCAGTGCCACCCATCAGTGCCCAGCCCATCAGTGCATGCCACCTATCAGTGCCCAGCCATTAGTGTGTGCCACCTATCAGTGCTGCATAATAAGTGCCACCTATCAGTGCATATCACTCAGTGCCATCTATCAGTGCCAGCCAGTCAGTGCCACCCATAAGTGTCCATCCATCAGTGCGTGCCATCTATCAGTGCCCATAAGTTAGTGCCACCTATCAGTGCTGCTTAATCAGTGCTCATAAGTGCTGCATATCAGTGCCACTTAATCCTATCAGTGCCCAACAGTGCTGCACATTAGGGCAGCCTATCAGTGCCACCTCAGTGCAGCCTATCAGTGCAGCCTCATTAGCACACATCAGTAAAGGAGAAAAAGTACTTATTTACAAAATACAAAAAAAACTGTCACATGACATTAAAAAAAAGTATCGGTAATCGGAATCGGCAAGTACTTGAAAAAAAGTATCGGTACTTGTACTCGGTCTTAAAAAAGTGGTATCGGGACAACCCTACTAGGCATGATGGGAATTGTAGTTCCTGAACACCTGGAGGGCCGCAGTTTGAAGACCCCTGTCTTAGAGGTTTGTTAGAGAACCTTAGTGAACAAACAGCATCACGAAGGCCAATCAGGAATAAAGTTGTAGGGAAGTTTAAAGCAGGGTTAGGTTAAAAAAAAATATCCCAAGCTTTAAACATCTCATGGAGCACTGTTCAATCCATCATCCAAAAATGGAAAGAGTATGGCACAACTGCAAACCTACCAAGACATGGCCGTCCACCCAAACTGACAGTCAAGAGGCCCATGGTAACTCTGGAGGAGCTGCAGAGATCCACAGCTCAGGTGGGAGAATCTGTCCACAGGACAACTATTAGTCGTGCACTTCACAAATCTGGCCTTTATGGAAGAGTGGCAAGAAGAAAGCCATTGCTGAAAGAAAGCCATAAGAAGTCCCATTTGCAGTTTGTGAGAAGCCATGTGGGGGACACAGCAAACATGTGGAAGGTGCTCTGGTCAGATGAGACCAAAATTAAACTTTTTTGTCTAAAAGCAAAACGCTATGTGAACATAACACTGCACAACACTCTGAACACATCATCCCCACCATGAAACATGGTGGTGGCATCATCATGTTGTGGGGATGCTTTTCTTCAGTAGGACAGGAAAGCTGGTCAGAGTTGATGGGAAGATGGATGGAGCCAAATACAGGGCAATCTTAGAAGAAAACCTGTCAGAGTCTGCAAAAGAATTGACCGGGGCAGAGGTTCACCTTCTAGCAGCGCGACGACCCTAAACATACAGCCAGAGCTACAATGGAATGGTTTAGATCAAAGCATATTCATGTGTTAGAATGGCCCAGTCAAGGTCCAGACCTAAATCCTATTGAGAATCTGTGGCAAGACTTGAAAATTGCTGTTCACAGATGCTCTCCATACAATCTGACAGAGCTTGAGCTATTTTGCAGAGAAGAATGGGCAAAAATGTCACTCTGTAGATGTGCAAAGCTGGTAGAGACATCCCCAAAAAGACTTGTAGCTGTAATTGCAGTGAAAGGTGGTTCTATAAAGTATTGAATCGGGGCTGAATAAAAATGCATGACACACTTTTCACATTTATTTGTAAAAAAATTGGAGAACCATTTATCATTTTCCTTCCACTTCACAATTATGTGCCACTTTGTGTTACTCTATCACATAAAATCCCAATAAAATACATTTACGCTTTTTGGTTGTAACATGACAAAATGTGGAAAATGTCAAGGGGTATGAATACTTTTTCAATGCTCACCTAGGTGAGGATGAAGGGACTGGGGATAGAAAAAATAAAGCTATCTACCTAAAAAATGCACAATAGGGTAAGAGGAAGGAAAGAGGATGTAATTTAAATGGGTGAAGGTCCACTTTAAAGTTTGCTAAGTTACATGTTATTAGCCTAGGATTCTGCGAGTGACATTCATAATTGTATATCCCTGTCCTGGAAATCAGTTTTGATAAAACAATGTATGGTCAAAAAGCAGTTTGTGGAACAGTGGACTTGACTGTATGCTATTCATGTACAACTAGATTGGTATTGCTGCGAAATAGCATTGTAATCTTATATACTCTACAACAAGATCTTAAAGCGGGGTTCCACCCAAATTTTGAACAATATCTGTATGTATTCTCTTCCTTGCCTAGATGCTGACATGCCGTTTAAAAAAATTTAAATCGCCGTAATTACCTTTTATTTTTCTATTCTTCTTTGCACTTCCTGGTTCTCCTCCCGTGGGAGTAGGCGTGTTTCTAGCCTCTCCCAGACTCCTGGGAGCTAGTCTCAGGCTTCCCAGGATGCCACTGAGCATGTGCGGGAACGAGCGGTGAATGCTGGGAGCACAGCATTCACCACATCCAGGAAATAAATGCTTGTGGGCTTCAAATGCCCACAATGAAGATGGAAACCGCCTGCAGTGAATAATATAAGTTATTCTTTCCGACGAAATCTGACACAGGCGGACATATTACACACAATATGTGAGTATGTAATGCTGAGAAGAAAAGTTTGTGAATGAACTCAAAAAAAAAAAAAAAAAATGATAGATAGGTGGACCCACGCTTTAAGGGCAACTCCAGTCTGTGGTGACACCAGGACAAGAAAAGAGGGGACAGTGGTGTCACTGGGACAAGACAACAGACAGAGCAATGGAAATCTAACCGATCTTCTAAAACAAAATATATGTACTTGTGTTGGTGTCTGTCTCCATTATAGAGATCTCCAATCACTTCCAATGGGACAGGAGGTAGGGGTAAGTCTCTCTCATGGGACAGAGACAGGGTTAAGTATCTGACATTGGGTCTAACCCTTCCCCACTCTTTTCAAAAATATAAATATATGGCTGATGTTGGTCTTTAAAGTGCTACTAAACCCAGGAGCCTTCATTTACTATATCTGGTCTCCCACAGTACACAGAACATGGGAATGCAATTATTTTAGCAAATATAAACTGCTAAATACCTTTTCTCATCAGCAGTATATGGCAGTCTTGTGACTTTCATCAGTGTCTGGCCAAGCACTGGTTAAAGCTTGTAGGAGGCATTTTTATTCTCCTCTGACTGTCCTATGAGACTGCAGGACCTGGCCCAGCCCTTTGTTTGGACAGTGCTGATTGGCCCTGTGCTGATCACATGCACCCTCCCAAGAAAAAAAAAAAAGTCTCTAGCAACACACCAAACTGAGCATGTGCAGAGCGCCCCCAAGGCTCTGTACTATCAGCAGATGGATTGGGGACTGTGGAAGAAGGGGAGGAACAGAGAAAACAGGATCAAACAGCCTTTTTACACAATGCACAGGATTAATGCCTTAGGTTCCACAGTGAGTATAAGAAGCATGCTTTACTGCATAAACAGACTGATTTTACTGTTGTGGGTTTGGTAAAGCTTTAACAAAACGTATTTTCCCAGAAGGATACAATGCTGACACACAAAGATATTAGGTGTATTCTGAGTGTACACATCCTTCCATAGGAGCAGCAACTACTGGAAACAAAACCAAAGCATCCAGCAACACAACGCCCTCTGTAAACATAATTATACAGCACTATAACACATAGAAAGACTAATAAAGAGCAGAATTGGGAAGCACCATCACTGGGCTCTGCAATGAGGAGAATTAAAGGAAAACTGTTCATCTCCATCTGAACATGCTAACTACCTGGATGTCATACTGAACCTCTGGCTTCAATACCTTCAGAAAAGTGTAGATGGAAAGTGGTACTTTATCAGTATAAAAGATCATCAAATGTCCATAACAGTCCTGTGCTGGAAGATTGCTGTACTGTTCATCCCACAATATATGGAGTACATATTCCATATTCATTGCACCTTCTTACCACAAATCCAATCATTTATAATAGATAACATTTTATATTAAAATGTTTTAGCTGTGGTCCACCCCTCTTTGAAATATCTAGGTGTCCAGCTCACAGACCGACCAGACTCCCTATATTCACACAACTACATCCCATTACTCAAGAAGATCTCCCAAGATTTAGACACGGGACAAGGCGCTATTTACATGGGTTGGCTGGACGAACATTTTAAAAACGACTATACTGCCCCGCATCCTTTTCCTCCTGCAAATGATACCAATGCCTTTACCAAAGCGCTTCTTTATGGACCTGCACAGCCACTTTATTAAATTTATATGGGGTGGAAAGAAGCCACGTCTCGGTATGGCGACGCTACAAAGATCTAAGCTAAAGGGGGGATTGGGCATACCCAACATATTTCAATACTACCAGGGGATCGCCCTGCAGCGTATATTGAACTGGAAGTTCCACACACCCTTTAAGTTGTGGGTTCCCCTAGAGAAAACAATGGCAGGCCGGGATCTATCCTTTGTGCCCTGGGTCACCGCAGAGGATTAGGGGGCTCTCTGACTGGGTCTCTCCATTAACGGTACACTCCCTGAAAATGTGGGACAGAATGAATGTACGCTTAGCTTTGGCACCGCGGACATCTCCACTGACACCAGTAGGCGGATACCCGTGGTTTCCTCCAGGGGAGCAGATAGCTTCACTTGGAACTCGGACAATCAACGGGTTTGTTAGTCTGGCAAGATTCGTGGAAGGAGGCTTACTGACGCCACTTTCCACCTAAGGACGCTAAGGATAGCCATACACATTACAATTGTCCTCATTCCACCCCAAGGGTCAAAAACATTTTTAATAGTAAGAATATGGTTCAATAGTAAAGCTTGGAGAATAAAGCTCCCTGTTAAAGCGGAGTTCTAGGCTAAAATGCAACTATGTCTTGAAGAATAGACCACCCCACCCCCACTCCTTTTTGGATATGTCATTTTTTTTTACACTTTTTAGTTGTTTTGTACCTTTTATGATGTTTTCCATCTTGACATCCGTCCTACCTCGCCGCTGCAAAGTAAGTAATTTCCGCGTTCGCATCAGTCCCCCCTGCCTTCCAGGACCTGTGTGTCCCATGAGGGGACAAGACCATTAATATATTGCAGGGCAACTCGTGAATGTGCGATAGAAAACCAGCTTTGTAGCTTGAAAGCTTCACTGCCAGTTTCCCTTAGTTGTAATGCCGGCGCTGCACCCGAGCTGATGGACGAATTGGCTTTGGAGGGGGGGGGGGGGGGGTATACATCACGGGATCCCTGGACAGGTAAGTGTCCTTATAATAAAAGTCAGCAGTTACAGTATTTGTAGCTGCTGACTTTTACATTTTTTTTTTTTCTCTTAGAGGCTGGAACTCCGTTTTAATTTCCTGCATCAAATATGAAAGCAGTCCACAGCCTATTGCTCTGGATTTTATAGTCAATGCCGGGTGCTTAGTAACAACACCGCAACCAAACTGGAGACTGCAGTGCAGAGACTTTCACGTGGCGCCTGATTAGTACACATTAATGGTTTCATGTAACATGACCCTCCGATGTACCCTGTGTAATCGAGCACATCCACTATACTGTGGGCTGCTGTCAAGGCATTTCGTGTCCACAGAGGCATGACGAAGGAGGTGTTGTGTTTATGGGCTTATGGAACTGTATACAGATCAAGAGGGAGACAATGAAATACTGCAAGAAAAAGATTATTATAAACACCAGCCGCAGAAAAGAGAGGGCTACTTATCACGGCCATACAGTCCGATCTTTGCGAGTATCGCCTGTAACTGGGTAAGGATTAGGCCTAGAGGGGTAACCAATACCTCCAAATACTTTCTGATGCTTTGACCTCACATTGTGCATGCTTGTTGGGGGCTCAGAAAGTATTAATGTCAGAGACAGCCAGGATTGTAGCATTCTCAACAGTGCCATCCTTCATATTCTTACAGGTTCTCTTTGGTAGGTAGATTAGCCTTTTTAGATTTAAATTGATTGTAAAGGATCATTTTTTTTATTTTTAATAACAAACATATCATACTTACCTCCACTGTGCAGCTCGTTTTGCACAGAGTGGCCCCGAACCTCGTCTTCTGGGGTCCCCCCGGCGGCTCTCCTGCATCAGATAACCCCCTAGGAGAAGCGCTCTCCCGAGGGGGTTACCTTGCGGGCACGCTTCTGAGTCCAGCATTTACGTCCAGAGTCCTAAGACTAAAACTAAATCACAATTTGCTGCCAAAATTAACACTGGTTTACAACCCCTTTAAAATCAAACAGTAATGCATTAAAGTGTATGCATAGCCAAAACTTTTTTTTATTTTTATTTGTAGCACGGAAGGCTTACAACTCCTATCAAGTTACTTTTTGCTGTCTGTGTCCCCTTGGTAAATTTCACTTCACTTTCCCTTTTACCACCCCCCACCCAGTGCTCACTGGAGTGCTGGGCTGTGGAGGGGGCGGGAGGGGCTGGCTCAGGCTCTGATCGGCATGCCGGGAGGCTGAGCCAGCTGCCGGTCCAAGCATGTGGGTGGATCCCGACCATATAGTCAAAAACTTTTCAGAGCCTGGACCAGTTCTGTGACGTCAGTCAACAGCGGGCTTTAGTTGGCTAATACCAGGTCACAGGAGTGTAGAACGAACTGCACTCCTGTGTCCCCTGGGAGAAGTAAAGCCAAAACTAGCTTTGGCCATGCTTCTCCTTTAACCTCTTAGCGACCACCCTACACACATATACTGCGGCAGATCACATACCTAGTATGTTATTTTTACAAAATGAACTTTTTGCTTTTGGAACCACTTTAACTTTTTGGTAGAGACCAAGGCTGAATCAATGGCTGCTCGATCAACAGTCGGTGGCTGAGTAGGGTAATGTAGAATGATCCGCACTCCAGTTGTTGCTCTTAAAATTTCTTCATTTTATTGAATAGCCATAGTGAACAAACGCCGATTAAGTCAGTTGACGCATTTCAGCCTATAAGGTCTTAGTCATAACAGTTATACATACAGTTATATACTGTATCTCCAGGACTGCATGGTGCTGGTTTACTAAAACTGGAGCGGGCAAAATCTGGTGCAGCTCTACATAGAAACCAACCAGTTTCCAGGTTTTTGTCAAAGCTTATTTCTTCCCGGCCAGCCGCCACAGTTGTACTGCAGCAGGCTGGCTCCCCTGGGCCTTTTGACAACTAGGGGGCGTGTGTGCGCCGCCAGAGCCAATGCGCGTGCCTGGTGGTCGCGATGACTGTCGGGCACCCGCAATCGCTCCACACAGGCAGAACGGAGATCTGTCAATGTAAATAGACAGATCTCCGTGCTGTCAGGGGTGAGGAGAGCGATCTGTTGTTCCTACTAAGTATGAACAACGATCGCTCTCCTCACCCAGTCAGTCGCCCCCCCCCCCCCCAGTTAGAATCACTCCCTAGGGAACACAGTTAATCCCTTGATCGCCCCCTAGTGTTAACCCCTTCCCTGCCAGTGACATTTACACAGTAATCAGTGCATTTTTATAGCTCTGATCACTGTATAAAATGCCAATGGTCCCAAAAATGTGTCTAAAGTGTCCGATCTGCCTGCCATAATGTCACAGTCCCAATAAAAATCACTGATCACCACCATTACAAATAAAAAAAAAAAAAATAAAAATAAAAATGCCATAAATCTTTCCCCTATTTTCTAGATGCTATAACTTTTGCGCAAACCAATTAATATACGCTTATTGCGATTCTTATTACCAAAAAAATGTAGAACAATACATATTTGCCTAAGCTGAGGGAAAAAAATGTTTTTTTATAAAAAAATTTGGGATATTTATTATAGCAAAAAGTACAAAATATTGTGTTTTTTTCAAAATTGTTGCTCTTTTTTTGTTTATATCGCAAAAAATAAAAAACGCAGAGATGATCGAATACCACCAAAAGAAAGCTCTATTTGTGGTAAAAAAAGAATGTCAGTTTTGTTTGGGTACAACGTCGCACAACCGCGCAATTGTCAGTTAAAGCGACGCAGTGCCGTATTGCAAAAAATGGCCTGGTCATCGAGCAGCCAAATCTTCCGGGGGCTGAAGTGATCAGGTCCTCCTGTCAGTTTTTCAAGTGAACCTGATCGGACCCTGAAGTCTTCTCTATGGAGCAGTGGATGTCAGCGGACACATGTCCACTGACACCTGCCGCCATCTGATCCTGTCCACCAAAAACAGACAGATGGGGGAACTATTCGGATGGCATCGGATGGAAACGGACAGGCAGTCCCTTTCCATCTGATTGCTCCATAGAGGAGAGCAGGCAGTGTCGGAACCACAGGGACATAGGCGCCACCGCAGGACAGTAGACACAAGTATCCTGCTGTGGAGAATCTGTGTCCATGTTCATTGAGTTCTACTGCAAAACTTTGTTTTCTGGTCCTTGAATACCCTCTATGGTCACCTGTAGCTCTTGGTCTCCGTGATGTTTGCAGACATCCTGAGATATTCTTTGATTATAGCATACTACATTTCAAGAGACTGGGAAGGCTTGTACTTCACATAGACAGCATCCCCAGAGGAAGCCCAGGATGTGGGTGAAACATGTTGGGAATTCCATCTAAAAGTGCTGTATCCATCCATCTATTTTTATCTGTGTTTAAATAAAACATATATTTTTTATATATTACCTTTTGAGATCACTGTACCTTACTTGCACCTTAAAAATCCTATAAAACCTCCCTATACCTGTCCGCTCTGCATAGTGGAGCAGACTCGGAGCCGTCATCCGCCTGCTCAGTGGGGATCAGTGAAGAGATCCCCCGCTGAGCAAGAAGATCCCGCTTCACAGAGGCACCTGTGTGAAAGGGACTTAACTGAACAAGCTGATTGGCTACCATGCACATCTGTACCAGGTCTTGCACTCTCCAGTTTTAGTGAATCAACCCCACAGAGTCTGCACTGGAATTCCCAGCCCTGCCCTAAGGCTACAGCCATTACAAAGCCACCCAAAGGTGGTGGTCTCAGTTTTTATGTTGTATTTTCTAGAAAATAAATTTTAAAAAATTTTAAAAAAGAGAATAATTGGCAGTAAGAGAAAGATTCACTTTTAGCGACAACTAGCTAGAAATGGGAAATGTGGTGTTTAATTTTTCGAGAGAGGGAAAAAGTCGGTGAATGATTCAGCATAACCATATTTACCAAAACTGAAACCATAGTCTGGGTGGAGCTAGGGTTTAAAGGTAAAATTACTGGAGTTATAAAAGAAATGGAATGCGTTTACAAGGGGTTACCCACCTAGATTTCAATACACAATGACATAGCTAACCAGAAACAGTGAGCAACTGCAAAGAATGGCAAAAATGTCACCAATCATATCCGAGTGTAGAAAGTGTCCTTGGAGATTCCGTGTAAACTGAACAAACACACAGCAGTAATCATAAACATCTCTGTGTGACACAGGGGGACGGACAGGTTTTACTGGTTGGGGACATGCACGACAAACCAGAATCCCACATGGGAGAGGCCAGAGAAAAACACATTACTTTCATGGAGGTCAGCTGTCCAGTACAGGATATAGAAGAGATATATACAAGGCTAGAAGGGCCATGCTTCAATGTCACACGCAGGTCTAAATTAACGAAACTGCAACCGTCTTGTTTTATAAAGCTACTAACCTGTCTAAAAGAAAAGGTGGTCTCAGATAACCCTAGATATGTGTAGTGATGGATAATACCACCAAATGAACAATTCTTTCAATGCACGGGCACTGCAAAAGAACGCTGCTTAAGGTAAATGGCTTGTAGGCTATGCCTTACCATGGCAGGATCTTGTTTTAGCGCTTTCTCAGAAGGGAGTCAATTGGCTGAGCTAGATTTTTTTTCTGACCAGTTAACACAGTTCTCCTCCAAAATATGCCGGTACAATGCCTGGCTCTACAGTGCAGGGTCTACTACAAAGTTATATTGTAGTTATAGGTGGAGCCTGGTGAGCCGAGTCAGACCCGGATGTAGCAGATATTCCAATGCTGAGGTCTCTGGCTCTGGTCATTGGGTGTTCATACTCCTCCTGTTATACTACTCATAATATATTACAGATAGAAATCCAACAGGGACAGTGGGAATCCCTCATACCCATCAAATAAGATCCGAGGTGGTCCTCATGGTGATGGAGTAACAGAGGGCTCCAGACGCACAAAATGCTCCTTCTCAACCTGTAAATGAGCCCTTCTTTTTTTTACTTTTTTTTTTTTAATTTATTATTTTTTACAATGCTGTTAGGGGGGGGGGGGGTATTGGGTGAAATATCAGTGGTCTAAAAATAGCCTTGACATCTCTCCTTTGAGACAGAGAAAGTATTTGAGGACACAGATTCAACAATTCCTTTCTCCGCAGTCTCAGCTGCACTGCAGATGAATGAACAGGAGACAGAAGCTCCTGTTCATTCATAAGCTGAAGCATTGCAAACAGCTTACTATGCTTCCGTTATGAATAGACACAGGAGTGAACAGTACCGATCACTCACTGTGTTCATTCACTAAAGGAAGGGATCGGTAAATGACATACTAACTGGCCCCTTCCCCCACTCTCCGTCCTGCACCCCCCCCCCCATGTGCTCGCAGCAGCTAGTAGGAGAGAGAGGCAAGCACACAGGGGGGCCCATAGAGTAGGGGGAATCAAATTTGGGCAGGACAGAGAGGGGGATTTTAATTACAGGGACGATGACCTATGTGCGTCTCCCTGCAGCAGTTGAAAGAGAGCAAAGTGGCTTTCAGCTGCTGCAGAGAGAGACACAAGGCATCGTTCCTGTAATTGCCCCTCACAGCACCAATCCCCCTTCCTGTCCTGCCCACATCCCCCTGCTCTCCAGGCCCCCTACAGGAGGGCCGCTGGTACCCCCTTATCAGCGGCCCTGTGTGTATTTCATCTCAGAGGTGACCAGACAAGGGGTTCACATACACAAAGGAGGCATGGAAAACAACCGTAGCCACCCTAGAACAGGAAGTCTGAGAATAGCAGAAAAATGCTTGCATTTGAGAGATGAAAGGAAAGAGACAGAAGATACATTCTACTTCTAATTAGGTTGCTTTCACACTGGGGAATCGTCGGCAGTAAAGCGCCGCTATACCATCGTTTTTGGGGAGGTTTTCGTCCGCTAGCAGGGCTCTTTTAACCCCTGCTAGCGGCCGAAAAAGGGTTAAAATGACCTGCAAAGCGGCGCTTTGCCGGCGCTGCCCATTCATTTCAATGGGCAGGAGCGGTGTATACACCGCTCCTAAGATGCTGCTTGCAGGTGTTTTTTTTTAATGTCCTGCCAGCGCATCGCTCCAATGTGAAAGCCCGAGACTGCAGGGGAGCCGTTTTACAGGCGCTATTTTTAGACCAAAAGCGCTTGAAAAATGCCTCAGTGTGAAAGGGGTCTAAAACATATTGCTTTTATTTTAGTCAGTTTAGTGTCACTTTAATTACCTTCTAGATCAAGAGATAAATCAGTTCACATTGTTCCATCCACAGCTTGCCCATTATTGACAGCTTCTTAAAACAGATCTGTATCATGTGTGTTTATTTCTCCAGGACCTGTTCAACAGACTTCATTCTGATGATTGGTGTCCGGTGACAATGCTGCCACCGATGGGGAATGTTCCTTTCCAACAAGCAACTCCACCTCACTGCAAAGAAACTTATCATCCAACTTTAAAGCAAACAAATCCTAGCAATACATCCGGCAGACGTGGACTTGTTTAGGGTACTTGAGCATTCGGTAGCTGCTGAACACATAAATGGTTACTTTAACTAAAAGCCCGAAAAATCTTCTATCATATGGTATGGGGCTTCACCCACATTTTTGCTCATTGGGGCCAAATTACAACTAGACTGTCCACCTACCTGTGCCACTTGACCCTTTCTGTTTTGATGCTGGGTATTTATGATACTCTCCCTTTTCAGAAACATGATAAACTACTACTCTTTTATACCCCCCATTACACTAGGGAAGAAATTCTTAATGACTGGTGTTTGGCGAGCAGGGCTTTTCTCTGCATTACACAAGTCGGCATTTGTCATCACAAAATATTCTGAAACTACCACGGAATCCATCCAATAGTGTGAAGAAGGTGGAGGCAATTCCTCTAAAACGCGTTGCCGCGATCTGTACTTTCTCACACATTCAATATATGTTTGTATTCTTCCACCAAGAGCTGCAATATTTTGGAGATTGGGCGCTCCTTTCTTCTCAGTCAAGCATTGCTTCTACTGAAGCCTCAGCTCCATCGTACCAGTAAGGTAGCAGGCCAAACCTCCAAAGAGAGAATGGCACAAAGACTTACCCGTGGAGCCACCTAATACCCATCAGTAACTGTTTGAACCAGTCCAGCACAGTCTCTAGTCTCCTCTTAAGGGTCTGACATTTTTTGAATTGGTATACTGCAAATATCTTTACCCCAATGAGTCTATAGTATTTGTCTCGGTGAGGCCTACATGACTTTTCCTCTATGCTGTATAGGATTTGTGGTTCGACCTTTTGTAGGTTTGTTACGTTGTAACTGAAAAACTTTCAATAAAGCTTTTTACTGAAAAAAAAAAAAGAAAAAAAAAGAGATCTTTGAGCTGGGCTGCGCCAGCCCATCTTCTTCTAAGTTTGTGCCACCAATGCTGAGAATGCAAGTTGCCTGGCTGTCATGCTGACCCTCCGTCTTCAATTCAGAGTCATTGATTGACTCACAAAGCATTAAGCCTGAGACACACAACATCTAGGATACTAGGACAACAACAGCGGCCTCCATATACCTTAAAGCATTTTTAAGGCCAGTCCTTCATACACCCTTAACCATTTGACCTCCAGAAGATTTACCCCCCCTCCCCTTTATGACCAGGCCATTTTTCGTGATACGGCACTGCGTTACTTTAACGGACAATTACGTGGTCATGCAACACTGTACCCACATAAAACATATGTCCCCCCCCACACACACACACACAAATAGAGCTTTCTTTTGCTGGTATTTGATCACCACTTAGTTTTTTGATTTTTTGCGCTATAAACAAAAAAAAAAAAGATAGACAATTTAGAAAAAAAAAAAACAATTTTTTTCATTTCTGCTATAAAAAATATTCAATAAAATATTGAAAAAAATAAAATTTCTTCATAAATTTAGGCCAATATGTACTCTGCTACATATTTTTGGTAAAAAAAAAATCCCAATAAATGTATATTGATTGGCTTGCTCAAAAGTTAGTGTCTACAAACTACAGGATACTTTTAGTTATTTTTTTACTAGTAATGGCAGCAAGCAGTGACTTAGTGGGACTGCAATATTGCAGCGGACATTCTGACACTAACTGACACTTTGTGGGAACCAGTGACACTAAGGCCTCATGTACACTGCTGCTGGTAAAGGAACATTTAGGAGCAGTTGGGCATTTTTTTCAGCTGCCCCTGAACTCTCCTCTATGTTATCTTATCAGTACATGTACACAGGGTTGTTTATAGTCATTTTTAGGCAGTTGAGTTCAGAAGCATTTTTTGGAAAGCAAAAAAAATGCGTTCAGAACGGATGTTCAGAGGCATTTAAAACGCCTGTAACAGCTTGTAAACGCGGTAACTTATGTTTAGCCACGTTTCGTTTACAGGCATTTTTAATTTTTGACTAGTTAAAAAATAGTATATATATATTTTTTTTTAAATGCTCCTAGACGCAAATGTGGCAAAACGGACATTTTACACATCGGTTCCTATCTGTCAAATTAAAACATTCAGGAGAGGTTGTAAAACATCCTTTGTACATGAAGCCTAATACAGTGATCAGTGCTAAAAATATGCACTGTCACTGTACTAATGACACTGGCTGGGAAGGGGTTAACATCCGGGGCAATCAAAGGGTTAAATGTGTACCTAGCCGGTGTTTTACTATACCGTGTGAAGTGCTTTTACTAGGGGAAGAGATGGAATGTATTCCCTGCTTCACAGGGACACAAACTCCATCCCTTCCTTCCTGTCATAGCGACGATCTGCCTTGTTTACATAGGCATATTGCAGTTCTGTGTGTATGCCTGATGATCGGTGGGTGCTAGAGGACATCAAGTACTGGGCACCCGCTAATTGGCTCCAGCTGTGTGTAATCACAGCGAAAGCGAGCTGTCGGCAGCGCACACGCGTGCCCCCTACCCAGAAGGGCAGGATCATGTATCTGGCACACAGGTGCCATTCTGCAGCAGTGAAACTGAAACCTATCAGTAAGTGTGCAGAAATATATTAGTTATATATAGTGTCATGTTAGTTTTTTTAAACATCTTGTGTTGTGAATATTATTAGTTCTTGTCCTCCAACCGACTGTGCCAAAGTACAGTCTCTCAATCTCTGAGAGTCTCCCTAGTGATCACTTTGACTACACATTGTAATTTTGTGGCAACACACTAAGAGGCAACAGCAGGGGACAACCCGTGCACACTCAGCCAAGAACACAGACTGTGCACACAGGATTTACATGCCTGTGTCATCCATACGCCAGCATCTCACTGCAAAACATAGATACCGACTTAGGATGATGCCTGACCAAAGATGGTGCTGTCCAGAGAAGAAGAAAGATGAAAGCATTGTAACAGGAGAAGTAATAAACACCTTGTACACTTCCATATTACTTAGCATGCATGCTCCTAATATATATATATATATATATATATATATATATATATATATATATATATATATATATATATATATATGGCGGAAGGTCGACTTTAACAGCAACCGCATATGCCAGAATCTCAGGAAAAAGCAATGCTTCAACTTAATGCAAAATAAAAGTGGGAAATTGGGTCAAGACAATAGAGTAATGTTTTACAGGAAGGAACTGGCAGCCTGAGAGAGCTGGAGTGTTTATTTCTCAGTAAAATCTCCTTCAGACTCGATGAGCCATGACTAAAGATCTCACTATACAGTTTACAATGACAGGAGATGGACCTGGCACTCCAGCAATATGTCAGGAATAACTCATAAAGGCTCAGCAGTTAGCAATTCTTAGCATTGGTGTTCTGGGCTCACTTCCCTCCAGGGACACCATCCATGCAGACTGTACATGGGTTTCCACTGACAGTTCACAAAAATACTGGTATCCACTAAGACTAGACTTACTGTGCTGGAGACATTAGATTGTAAGCTTCAGTATTTGTCTGCTGCAGAGAATGTTGTGCCATATACAGTACAAGAAAAAAATAGCAGATGAGCAAGAATGACTCCAGTGTACCTATTAAAGGATAACTGTGTCATCCTGCTCAATCCTATAATGTTATGTAAGATGGGGAGATAATCAACGTTGTACACAGTTGATATGATCTGTAGTTCTACTGGAGAATACTCGGTAGAAATCTGGGGTACAACATCAGGACAACTAAGTAGAAATCTGGGGTACAACATCAGGACAACTAAGTAGAAATCTGGGGTACAACATCAGGACAACTAAGTAGAAATCTGGGGTACAACATCAGGACAACATTCCGTAGAAATCTGGGGTACTACATCAGGACAACATTCCGTAGAAATCTGGGGTACAACATCAGGACAACATTCCGTAGAAATCTGGGGTACTACATCAGGACAACTAAGTAGAAGTCTGGGGTACTACATCAGGACAACATTCCGTAGAAATCTGGGGTACAACATCAGGACAACATTCCGTAGAAATCTGGGGTACAACATCAGGACAACATTCCGTAGAAATCTGGGGTACAACATCAGGACAACATTCCATAGAAGATAAGACTCGTACTCAACGTCCAATGCGAGTCAGAATAGGGGAACATAAATGCAGTGTCATTAATTTAAGAGACAAATATCCAGTCCCCCGACACTTTTTAGAGGCCCATGAAGGGGACCCTGCAGGCATGAAAGTCTTTGGAATCGAGTCCATTGGAGGCAAGCTGGATACAGGAAGAAGACACCAGAGGCTATGTAAGCGAGAGGCCTTCTGGATCTTCCCCCTTGGCAGTCTCGCCCCCGGAGGCCTAAACGAAGACCCGGAAATACATAAAATAGTATAACAATAACATAGAATCAATGTAGTGAGCCAGCTACATGTCCATTCAACATTTTTAGTCAGACCATTATCAACTATTCATTATTGTTATTACCACTATTATTTTCCTTTGAACTCCTTCATTTATAGCATTTAGGTCATCATTAATCATCAAATTAAGATTTTAGGCAAATTATGAGATCTAGGTTTTAAAGATCGTATTAGTATAATGCCCTGTATACAAGACAGCCCCTTAAAAATAGGCAAAGTATGCACCTATTGTAAGACTAGATCAAAGCATACATGGGCTCATACATATGTGTATATATTCAGTGGCTCTATTTTATTCTATACACTTTTCTCACTAAGAAAGTATATTAAAACTAGCATTTGTATTTTTATTTCTATTTTTTATCTCTTTCCCTGGTGGATATGTATTAGCCTCTGTGTGTACACATAGGGGTACTCCAGCTATAGCAACACCTGAAATAATGTGCATAACATATACTGTATGTGGTTTTTAATAACCTTGTATGATGTATCGGTTGTGTACACAAGGACTGGTCCTGATACTACAGTCTAATGCCCCGTACACACGGTCGGACATTGATCGGACATTCCGACAACGAAATCCTAGGATTTTTTCCGACGGATGTTGGCTCAAACTTGTCATGCATACACACGGTCACACAAAGTTGTTGGAAAATCCGATCGTTTTAAACGCGGTGACGTAAAACACGTACGTCGGGACTATAAACGGGGCAGTGGCCAATAGCTTTCGTCTCTTTATTTATTCTGAGCATGCCTGGCACTTTATCCGTCGGATTTGTGTACACACGATCGGAATTTCCGACAACGGATTTTGTTGTCGGAAAATTTTATATCCTGCTCTCAAACTTTGTGTGTCGGAAAATCCGATGGAAAATGTATGATGGAGCCTACACACGGTCAGAATTTCCGACAACAAGGTCCTATCACACATTTTCCATCAGAAAATCCGACCGTGTGTACGGGGCATAAGTGTGCACACCTTTGCACATATATACGGACATTTTTACTACTAAGTTTTTATTACTAATTTATATATATTTTTTTTTTACTAATATGTTTTATTATATAATTATAGTGCACCTCTTGCTCATCTTTTTATACATGTGTACATTAGTCTTTCTAGCTATAGGTATATTCCTATTGCTAGCCACTATCGTTAATAGAGTATATTCATTCAAACACCCAATCCAACTTAATTTAATTCAATCAATTTGTTATGTGCCCATATCCACCAACATATACGTGCACACTCTGTGTACATGTATATCTTGTGCCATATAAGTACAGGTTATAGCTTTAGTGTTATAGTACAAGTTCTAACTAACTGCTATAAACCATATTACATAACGGCACATAGTCATACATGCACATGTATACATGCTTCTGCTATGTATACATAACATTTGCAAATCGGTTTGTCCATGCTCTTTCTCTCTCTTTTTTATAATGTTATGTACATTTAATATTAGACAATTATTTATTTAACCAATTTTTTTGCCCCCCTCAGAGGCTCCCCTGTGCTCCTTATGCTATCCCCCTAATACATTGCCTTGACGCTTTTGTCTGGCTTTGCCCTCTACCTTTTTCTTTGAGAAAATGGCGGCTATTGTTTACTACTGGACGGCAATCCCGTGCGCCAATGGGCGCACAGGAAGTGACGTCATGACCGCACTTCCACCCAGTGGACCGCAACCAGGAAGTGATGGCGTGGCGTGCGTTCCACCCGACAGCACATCGGGACATAGGACTGGATGGAAGCTGTCGGCTATGGACGCCGGAGCAGCTGTGGTTCCCGCAGGAGGGTCTTTTGAGAGGGTGAGAGCTGTGGCTTTCCTTTTGTGCTACTCGGTATGTTTTATGTGATATTTGGTGGTTCCCAATTGCTGTTTGGAATGCCCAGGATGGCTGGATGTGCGGTGTTTGCCGGCAGATCCTGGTCGGCTCACTGCTGGGTGCATGCACTCCCAGTGTGTGCACGCATGTGGAGTGGAGTGAAACTAATTGTAATAAAATAAAATATAATAATTTAACAAATTATCATTATGTAACAATGTGGCTAAGGTCCACCCCCCTTTGTAGGACCTCCCACTAATTAGGGGAGGGGTTTCAGTACCGATCTGAGATGTGATTCTCAGATAGACACATGTAAAAAAAGTTGTAAGAGATTAGCACTGATAAGGCTCTGATGAAGAAGGGAGACCTTCAAAACGCGTTAGCATTGGTTCGTACGTCCTCTTCCTAGGACCTGGAAACTGCTACCAGTGGACCAATCGCCTTGTGATTGTATATAGTGCGTTTTTTTTCTTCCTACCTTTGTGAGTAGATTTTAATCTTGGTTTTATTAAATTTACCTTAGGATAATGCACTAGGCTGGTGCACTCTCTTTTTTTCTTATCGTTTACTACTAGGAAAATCCCATCCTGGAGAGCAGCAAGGCCGAAATTCATTGTCCTTTCTGAACCCTTGGGATCATCTAGCTTACACACCTGTGCACAAGAGTATTTGCTTCTGTAGTACTCAACATTCCGTAGAAGTCTGGGGTACAACATCAAGACAACACTCGGTAGAAGTCTGGGGTACAACATCAGGACAACACTCAGTAGAAGTCTGGGGTACAACATCAGGACAACGCTCAGTAGAAGTCTGGGGTACAACATCAGGACAACACTCGGTAGAAGCCTGGGGTACATCAGGACAACACTCGGTAGAAGTCTGGGGTGCAACATCAGGACAACACTCGGTAGAAGTCTGGGGTGCAACATCAGGACAACACTCAGTAGAAATTTGGGGTACAACATCAGGACAACACTCAGTAGAAATTTGGGGTACAACATCAGGACAACACTCGGTAGAAGTCTGAGGTACAACATCAGACGTGTAGAATGGCTGTCGCAGGAACAGATGAGAGGCGGCAGCACCAGGACCTAAGCATTGGCTAATTGGAGGTTAAAGTAGAACTATGGGCAAAACTATTTTTCCCCATTTTGGATAGTGTACAATTCCCCCCTCTATTGCTTGCTGGGACAACCCAAAATTTGGGATTTTCTTTTACTTTCAAAGATAATGGTAAACAGGACAAATGAAGAGAGTGAATCTCCCCAACGGGGACACAGACATCAATAATAACTGACCGATGTTCTAATCCCTCTCCCCTCTATCCAAAAAAAAAACATTTTGCGTTTAGTTATACTTTTTGGCTCCATGCACACTGGACGTTAAAATAATGTTATAAAAATGCCAGTAGCTTTGCACTGAGTCTTTCAACGTATGTAACATTTTTGCAATAGCGTTTATTAGCTTTTTTCCGCGTCAGCGTTTTTCAGCATTTTTTTTTTTTTTTTCAATGGATCAAAAACGTTAAACGCTGGTGTGCCACGTTTTTGAGCAGTTGGCGTTTTTTGTGGTCAGAAAAACGACTCCTGAACGTGATTTTCTGGCGTTCAGAAAAAAGCCCATAAACTCCACTGCTGTTAAACGTCCAAAAACATCCATGTGTGCATGAACACATAGGATGACATAGAGGGGAATTTATGGGCTGTTAAAAAAAACGGCCAAACTCCCAAAAACGGCTGTTTATGAGCTTCAGTGGGCATGGAGTATTCTACTAGCCATTGCCACTCATGAAGGCCTTTTGGCAACAGGCACACACATCCTTTAACGGGTAAGCAACCACTAACTATAATGATTCTATTAAAAGAGGATACCCAAAGGATATCTGGCGGAAAACTAGAGGCTATAATGTTACCCCCAGCAATGCAATTTTCCTGACTCTTGGCCGAGATTCATAGTCCTGTCTCCTTCCCATGGGGCAGCTCTATTACATCATGCACTGCCATGTTGTCAGCTCTGACTGGGTGGCAAGGCAAAAAGTCTGATGGGGAAGGGGGGCTATGCCATTAAAGTCTCAGTAAACCCCAAATAAGGCCCATATAGCATCTACAATATAACATTGTATATCTTTTTTAAAATACTTAGTACTTAATAAAAAATATATGAAGCTACCCTGTTTGACTGGTTTTTGCATTTACAAACACTTTAAGGAACCATGGTTTGGCGAACACTCCTTTCCTGTATTACAGGAAACACATAGTGAGATAATTAGGTAGATTTATTTCCATGGCTGGACTCTCCTGAAAATTCTTCTTTGGCTGCATCAGTGACTCTACTGTCAGAAAATCCTGACAATAGCCAGGCAGCTAGCATGTTCAGAAGGAGGTAACAATGCCATATTTCTCTCACCATGGGTGTCCAGGATGTCATTTCTGAAAGAACAATGTGGATTTACATTTTCTTCATGGTATGCTGTAACCTGCATGTGCTTTACTATGTGACTAGAAAATTGGATTCAATTCTGCAGCCATTGTGTCCTCTGCAAATACGACTTTCCTGTCTGAATGGATTATACATCCAAACTGATCAAATCAGAGAAAGTGACCAGAACAGCCAAATGAGGAAGGAAGGTCATCAAAGATAACACTGATCCCGGGGTTTACAAGGAGTCTTTTTACCATTTTTAGCTATACATCTCATTTTATTGCAAAATAATCTCATCAGTGTGCCAAACCTACAGATTAGAATTATCTTTGTACATGGGAGAAGTCATCATTGCTCACCGCCTACAACTTGATCAGCTTACTTTGCCCCAAGCAAGTCTACCAGACCAGATCTGTCTGATTGAAAGCAATAGACTCTCTGCAGCCTCGAACAAAGTAAAATACCCA
The DNA here is from genome assembly GCF_042186555.1 of Aquarana catesbeiana. Taxonomy (NCBI): domain Eukaryota; kingdom Metazoa; phylum Chordata; class Amphibia; order Anura; family Ranidae; genus Aquarana; species Aquarana catesbeiana. The sequence continues at coordinate 232,469,052 of NC_133332.1, read as the reverse complement.
CAATGCTCTTGGCAGACCGATTTCAAGTGATCAAGGGAGCTCAGGGATGGCAGTTTTTTTTTTATATTGATGACAAAAAACTACTTTTTAAGTTAAAGAAAATAAAATTATGATTTTATATTTCCTACAGACACCCTGCTGATTCATGGGAAGTTTGAATTTTATTTTTTTTTAATAAAACATCCCATTTAACCTTTCGGAACATGTTACACCCATATTTAGGGCGGAACGTGTAACATGTTCAGTGTCTACCCCCTCTCCCCCTGACCCCCCCACCTATAGCAGCGGGGAGGGTTTCTGCTCCCTGACCTCACTGTCACAATTTGAAAACAGCGTGGCCATGCACAGCTCTGCTCATAGGGTCGCGTCATTCATTCAGATTCCTTTGAATAGATAGACTACAAGTACAGTCAACCATTGTGGCTGACAGCTTGTAGTTCTCAATGAACTAAGAGGGCACTGGTGGGTTTATTGATCTTCCTTCTCTCAAGTAACTGCCTACCCATACAGCGGGTACAGGCAGGCAGCTATCCTGAGAGTCTGCAGGAGCCTGGCATTGCACCCGTGATCTGCTGATTGGATGCAATTCTCTGCAGGCTCCTTAGAAAAATTGCACATTTTTTTTACTTGCGAAACCACGTGCATTTATTTATTTCTTTAAAAGGTGAACATATCCTTTAGAAAAACCCAAGTAAGAGATTTTTTTTTTTTTTAGCCAAGGTCCAAACAAAATTGGCAGCCAATGTACGTTTTTAGGCACAATGGAAGTCTGGCTCTAAGCCAGAAACCAATCAGGTTTTAGCAGCCATATTTCTAGTGCAGATTGGTTGTTGAAAACACATCTATTTGTCTTTCATTTCAGCTTTAAAAACACTTCCATTGTCCCCAAGTATATCCCTAACATTGGCAGTCCTGTTCATTATCATCTGATTATAAAGAGCAGAAAACAGAAAGGAAAGAACAATGATGGCTGAATAGCAGGAAACGAGATGGGGAAAAAAAAACCCTTTCCTGATGGAGCAAGCTGATCTGGGGAGAGGAAAGGCCGACACGGTATTGCTGTACAAGTTAAACAAACAGACGCAGACACACATGGTTTAAGAAAACAGAGAACAAGTTCTACACCTTTCCCATCTGACTCACCCGCACTCAGCGCCAATACCTGCCTCCCATACCATAGGCAGGCTGCCATGTGTGACAGGGGCTGGAGAGATGTCAAAGCCACTCTAAGGGCAAGTTCACCGCAATCTGCGGTGGATCACTTTTCATAGGGCAATACAGCAGCGGCTTCCAAACAGTCAGAAGATGAACCTTCCAATTCCTGAATCCCTGTTTTTGTTTTCTGGGGCAAATGCTATTTTTTTTCTTGGAAATAATGCTCAGCAACTTGGCTGCTCTGTCAGGTACTTTAAAATATGGATGGTCTGAGTGCTGGAAGACTGTAAGGGTTTTGATCAGCAATCCATGGGCAATATAGATAGGGTACTCTATGGAGAAGAGCTTATACATACCTAAGAGACAGGACTGACTCAGAGTGTCCCACTCCCCATTTAGACCCCATGCACGTTTGTGATGCTATTTTGGACCCCAAAGCACCCCTCCCCATGTTGAGGGCATGTGGCCTGTATGGTTCAGGAGGCGGCGGTCGCTCATCCCCTCCCCCCCTTTCCTGACCTGCCAGGCTGCATGCTCGGATAAGGGTCTGGTATGGATTGGGGGGGGGGGGGGGGGGCACGCCATTTTTTTTTTCCATTTTAGTGTGGTTACCCTTAAAATTCATACCAGACCTGAAGGGCCTAGTATGGTAGGGATGGGGGGGGGGGGGTTCATGCTATTGTTTTACATTTATTTTTCATTGCCAGCATTCTTTTGTTTACATTCAGCTGTCAGCGGGTAAAACCCACTGACAGCTGATGAGTCATTGCTTAAGGACGCAGCGACCAGCTTCTCGTCCCCCTCCTTAACAACCAGCTATTTTTCACATAGAATTCAGATCGGTCGATCAATCTGAATTGAAATTGTTCTGAAATTTTGGAATTCGTTAGAAAATGAAAAAACCAAAATGGAACTAACAATTTTTTCCATTCTGCACATGTCTAGCTGCTTTGTAGAGCAGAAACAAAATAATCACAATTTGTAACAAAGTTGCACTCATCCAAAGTCGCACAGTAAAGTTGCAATGGAAATCGCACGATTTTTAAGTCGCACAAGTGTGAATTAGGGTCAAAATACTTTCAACACTGCATCTATACTTCTCTTCTAAGGCTGGCCATAGATCGATTTTTTTTTTCGTTCAGCCAGCAGGTTGAACAAAACAAAAAAAAAAAGGACTCCTCCATCCGTACAATCAAGGTGTGGAAATATGCTGAATGCACACATCTTATGGTAACAATTTGGTTGAAACGGATGGTTTGGTGACAGGGTCACATGTTAATATGAGTGGTCAGGTTATAATTTATGGTTTTGTGAGGGGAGGATCTGCCAACCCTACCTTTCAGCGCAGGATATCAAATCAACAACAAGGTGCAAAATCCATTTTAGGCTAAAACGGCTCATCAGATAACAAACTGTCTAGTACCGCACACCAAACCATTCACAACAATGTCTTATTTATCTGATCTCCTGCAAATAGGAAATGAACATAGTATACAAAATCTACCCAAGAAACGCAAGAGCGGGCTCAACAAGGAACGACTTTCTGCTTATTAGGATATGTACAGTCCGCAGTCCCAAAGGGGAATAAATAGCTATGGATATGGACAGCCCGGTGATTGTGACTATCGGTGTCCAAAATACACAGAAGGAGAGGGAAATTATGTACAAGGAAATATTTTAGGCAGATCAGATATCAATCAGTTAGAGGAATACTTTCATTTTTCGATCTGAGAACAGTCGGGTTTCTGCAATAAAAGTGACAGGCATTGTACGCCTACAGTATATCAGATGTTAGAATCGCTTCCTGTATATATATTATATATACACACACACACACACACACACACACACACACACACTGAACTATAACTAGAAATCAAGAGATTAGGATGAAAGGGAATCCATATTTGTTAGTTATTAGATTACAAATGCAAATAGATACGATCTTATGGTTATAAATCACATTATTGCTGTGCAAAGCTAGGGAAACACATTGCAATTTGGACGCACAATCTCCTTTAAGTAGTTACTAAACCCAGGACTCTGCATTCACTATATCTGTTCTCCCACAGTACACAGAACATAGAAATGCAATAGTTTTAGTAAATATAAACGGCTAAATACCTTTCCTCATCAGCAGTATATAGCAGACTTGTGACATCTATCAGTGTCTGGTTAAATCTTGTAGGAGGAGTTTTCATTCTACTCTGACTGTCCTAAGAGGCTGCAGGACCCCTGACCCTCTGTCTGGACAGTGCCGATGTCCCTGTGCTGATCACATTTTATCAGAAAAATCTTGAAGTTGGTAAACTTTGTGAAGAATCCCACATATTTGCTTCCTTGAATTCTGCGACGCGTTCTCATTATGTCCTGTGTGTAGGCCGTGTCATGCATTTCAGGGTCTGCACAGCCAACCAGGATACAGCAACAAAAAGGCCAGCGCAGGTCATCTGTCACTTTGAGAAAGGGGACCTGTGTGTCTCGGAAACAGTGTTTTTTTATGTTCTTTTTTTCGCTGTATGATTTTGTTTCTGCAATGATGACCCCAGTAAAACTGAGGACCACAATCTCCTGATCTGCTGGTCTTTTATGTTGCAAGCTCTATTTTTTTTTTAATGATCAGGATTCTTTTTTGCACTTTTCAAGTAGATATAACTGAATACTTTCAGACCATAAGAAGACAAAAAGAGCAGTTCATTGTGAGGGATCCAATCACTAAAAAGTGTGCTTGTAACATATTCCCATTCATCACAGGTGAACGTCTGTACTGCACTTCCCAGGCTCAGCACAGCACCTAACTTTGTCTACTATATCTGGCCTTTTCTGGGAGCCCATTGATTTTCATTGCCCCCCTGCTAACAAAGCAGTTAAAAGCCAAGTGTAATGCCACACAAACAGGAGCATGCCTGGGTTGATAGTCACCTCAGGTGTCCACCACTCCCCCTTTGGATACTGGTAGATCAATGCCATTTTGGCTTGGCCGCCAGCATCTTAGCAACCAATGAAGCTGTGTGTCACTGGTTGCTAGGACAGTGTTATTTTCTTGTTACAAGGTGGGTGCATAACTGCCAATGATATGGTGCGACCCAGCCACCAGCATCCTAGCAACCAGCTTAGTAACAATGCCCTGTGTATACAGAGCAGTGTCACTGAGCTGCAGTGAGGACAGGGTGTTTGGTATGGACACTTCATCCTTAGTGCACCACCTGAGACAGTCAACCCATTTCCTCTCATGAGGCAGTATGCCCCTGCACCCAGAGTACTCCTGCATCCAAGCAGGATCTACATAAATTGTTGGTTGGTTTACAGGAGTCTACAGTCCAACTGAAACATGTGTAGTAAGTTTAAAGTGGTTCTAAAGCCTATTCATTTTTTACCTTAATGCAGTGGTCCCCAACCCCCGGGCTGCAGACCGGTGCCAGTCCGTGACCTGTTGGGGGTTGGGCTGTGTGGTGGGTGGTTGGTGGTAGCTTGATCCCTTAAGGCGGCTGCTTGTACTGCCACCTGGGCTCCGCCTCTTGTTGGTCGGCAGCAGGCAGAGACCCCAGGGCATCAGAAGGAAAAGAGCAGCCCCCACTTATTGACAGGGGGTGAAGCTTCACTCGCTCAAACCCCTGCTGTGCGGTAATTGAATATAATAGCCCTGCATTGCAGCCGCACAGCAGGGGGTAAGTGGTGGGCGAACAAGTGAAGTCAATAGGTGGCAGCTGCTCTCCTCCTTCTGCTTCCCCGGGGCACAACAAACACATGAAGGACTTGGAAAAACCCAAGGAGTAAGTTCAGGAGAGATGAATGGATGCAGAAACTTGGTGATCTGAGGTGCTCTGTGAGCTCTGTGCAGTGATCCACTCACTGATAGTGTTTCCATAGGAGTCTCTGTGCAGTCAAACCTCTCTGCTAATGATCTGTAAATACACATAATTAGCAAAGAGGTTTGACTGCACAGAGATTCCTGTTAAAATCCTATCAGTGGGTGGCAACAATATCACCCAGTCCCATTACCACTAACCACAACCCCCATTGCACAGAGCTGGTAAGAATATAGAGATCTGTTTTTCTTTCTTTATAAAATCACTTTAAGGCTGGGTTCACACATGTGCGGTGCGAATTGAAGCTCCGTTTTCCCAGCTAATTGACAAAGTAGTTTTTCAGCGTTTCACGTCAGTTTTTGATCAGGATCAGGTCAGGATTGCATTAGTATCAGGTCAGGTTTACATCAGGATCAGGTCAGGATTTTATCCCGTTCACAACAGAATGCATCTGCGAATCAGATGCGTTCCCATAGAAGATAATGTGTTTGCAATTCGCACCGCAATGCCCAGGCGTTTTTGTGGGCAATGCGGAGTGCGAATACAACCCACATATGTGAACCAGCCTCATTCAAATGAACGTATTTTAAAATGTCATGCGAACTGGATGTGGTGCAAGCTGCATCCAATTCACACAGGTGTGAACCCAGCCTAATGCCGTGTACACACGAGAGGACTTTTTGACAGCAAAGGTCCGATGGAACAAATCCACCAGACAATTTGATTGTGTGTGGGCTTCATCGGACCTTTGCTGTTGAAAAATCAGATGGACTTTAGAAATAGAACATATTTCAAATCTTTCCGACGGACTCGAATCCGGTCGAAAACTCCGCTCGTCTGTATGCTAGTCCGACGGACAAAAAGGGACGCAAAGGCAGCTATTGGCTACTGGCTATGAACTTCCTCATTCTAGTCCGGTTGTACGCCATCACGTTCGAATCAGTCGGACTTTGGTGTGATCGTGTGTAGGCAAGTCCGTTGCGTCGGAATTCCGTTGAAAGTCCTTCGGAGTTCAGTCTGCCGAAAGTCCGTTCGTGTGTACACGGCATTAAGCTTACCAGCAACTGTTGTGCAAGATCTAACTCAAACAATGCATTCAATTTAAACCCAATATGGAAGACCAACTCACTACACAGTTCTAGATAAATGTGTGCAATCAGATGGGCACAATCAAATTGCTAAGTGAATTGTCAGCTTGTGTTCATCTGGCTACACAAGTAAAATTATATTCAATAATCTTTAGCTTTATTTACAAATATGACACGTTTGAAGGGCCAACCTGATTGTACATAATTCCAATAGATTGTTTAGATAGGCCCTTGCATTACATGGTCATTTGTAAATCTGAAGAAAATTGCTCTGAGGTTATACAATCAGATTGTAATGAGTGTGGTCCAATGCCATCAAACCACAGACTGACAGGTGTCATCTGACCACAAGATTTGTCCGCCCGCCTGAGATCTGAAAGAAGCCAATCATACGCACATTTTGTAAGCACCAACCAGCTCAACAGCCATCAACTGAAAAATCAAAGGAGCTGATTGGAGAATTTTTGGTCTAGACAGTGACTGCATCCAATCAGCTGCAGCCATGCTGTGTACATGCAATAGCTGGCAGTGAGAGCTTTCTCCTTACTCGCTATTAGGCCTCATGCACACTGATGTTTGGGCTTCTCTCCTAGACGCCTTTCCTCCTGGCAGCAGTTTTGGCATAGAAAAAAACATTTGACGCTGCGTTCAGGCACCTCATGCGCTTGGGCCTCATTTTATTGGCCAGAAAAATATTTTTTTCTGGCCAATGAAATGAAGGCTCAAGCACTAAACGTGCCTAGTGTCAACACGCGCCAAGCGTTTTTTCTGCCAAATCACTGCTGCTCCTGGACACACTGTCAGTGTTATATTTTTTTCTGCCTCTGAACGCCTATGTATGCATGGACACATAGGCTAACATACAGGAGCATTTAAGGGCAGAAAAAAAATGCCAAACCCTCTAACAGCCACATTAAAAACATCCAATGTGTATAAGGCCTTAAAATGATAAAGGCTAATTTTAACATTTTTTAAAATAAACATGTTATACTTACCTCCTCTGTGCAGTTGGTTTTGCACAGAGCAGCCCAGATCCTCCTCTTCTCAGGTCCCTTTTGGCTGCTCCTGGCCCCTCCCTCTTATTGAGTGCCCCCTCAGCCAGCAGCTTGCTACAGGGGGCACCCGAGCCAAGTCAGAGCTCCGTGTATCCATTCAGACATGGAGCCCTGACCTAGCCACGCCCCCTTTCTCCCCTGATTGGATGATTGACTTTGATTGACAGCCGTGGGGGCCAATGCTCTGTCTCAGCCAATCAGGAGGAGTGTCCTGAGTGGCTGAGGGGATTGTGGACATCACTGGAGAGAGAAAGGGCTCAGGTAGGTAATTAGGGGGTGCTGGGAAGGCTTCTACACATAGAAGGTTTTTTTTATCTTAATGCATAGAATACATTAAGATAAAAAAAACCTTCTGCCTTTACAACTCCTTTAAGTGTGGATGGGAGAATCTATAAGATTGGAAAAATGAGATGCAAGAAACCTATTCTAGTCATGTAAACATCTGTTCCCGGGCTGGCTAGTCAATCTGAAACTTTTTACTGATACAACTAAACCCAGACTCACAAACGGCAATCATAACACAGACCAACCAACTTCAATTGCAGTCCTAAATAACTCTCAGCATCCTGGGAAAATCACCGTAAAGGTTGACAATGTCCTCTATCTAGACTTACTTTTTCTTAACATGGTGAAACAAGTACTAGCCAACCGTTGTGTTATATATTACCATACATACCGTAACTATACAACTATAACTTCACTCCTGTACAATGCCCAGTCCCCAGTTTTAGGAACTGAAGTGGTCTGGTCCTCCCACTTGGCTGAGCCACGGATTGCACATTCATGGGGGTGATGCTGAATTTTCATATACATTGATCATACTCAATAATATAAAGCTAGTCATATGCATTACCATCCCTTCGTAAAATCTAACATCCTAACTTTAAAATTATTTTCTAACAGTAAGCCAATGACTATATAATCTGCCAACACTATATAAATGGCTGTAAAATTATTGTACACACATATAAATACAATGCAATGAAATTGCACAATACAACCTAATGAGAGCCCGCAGACATCTCTGGCCTAAAACTGGCTATAAACTAGTCTTTTGAGTAAAAAATGTATTTAAAAAACATTTGTTCAATTTTCTAATTATTATTTGGGTCAAACCAACATTTGTTTTCCACCGCAGTGATGAGAAAATTCAAAAGGTGCAGGATGGAAAAGTTTTCCCTAACACATTTTTAGCAGAGTGTGTAGCTATTGCTCTGGAAATTACATTCATTCCAAAATCAAATGTTAAAAGAAAACAACATTTCAACGTACTTTCAAACGATATTTGTCATCAAATGTACAAAGAATTTTCGTTGTATTCATTCGCAGTTCTAGCAGTGTACTGTGGTTCAGGTGCGTTTTTACATCCATGCCCATATAGCAACCTTTCTCAACCAGGGTTCCTCCAGAGATTGCTAGGGGTTCCTTGAGCTGTGACCATTGGTGGACCTTGATCTTCCACCTACACTGGCTATTAGTTTTGGGGGGCAAGTTCCCACTACCATTCAACGTAAGGGGGGGTCACTTCTACGATGGTCAACAATGTAGCAGGGGTACTTTTCATTGAACCAGTAATGTAAGAGGGCACCTTGCAATGGACCACCAACATAAGAAAGCACCTTTCAATTAACCACCAACCAAGGGCACCCGTCAATGAACCACCAAAGTAAGAGGGCATTTTTCAAAGGACCACCAAGGTAAGAGGGCATCTTTCAAATGACCATCAATGTAAAAGGGCATCTTTTAAAGGACCATCAACATAAAAGGGCATCTTTCAAAAAAAAAAAAACACCAATGTAAGGGGGCATCTTTCAAAGGACCACCAACGTAAGAGGGCATTATTCAAAAGACCACCAACGTAAGAGGGCATCATTCAAAGGACCACCAACATAAGAGGGCACCCAATATTGGATTGCCAATGTAAGAGGGCATCCTTTAAATGACCACCAATGTAAGAGGGCACCCTTCAAAGGACCACCAATGTAAGAAAGCACCTTTAAATGCACAACCAACATAAGAGGGCATTTTTCAAAGGACCACCAAGGTAAGAGGGCATCTTTCAAAGGACCACCAACGTAAGAGGGCCTCTTTCAAAAGGACCACCAACGTAAGAGGGCACCCTTTAATGGAATACCAACGTAAGAGTGCATCTTTCAATTGACCACCAACGTAAGAGGGCACCCTTCAAAGGACCACCAATGTAAGAAAGCACCTTTCAATGCACTACCAACATAAGAGGGCATCTTTCAATGCACCACCAACATAAGAGGGCATCTTTCAATGCACCACCAACGTAAGAGGGCATCTTTCAATGAGCCACCAATGTAAGGGGCACTTCTCTAACGATCCCTAGAGTAAGGGGACAATACAATTTTACTGTCTGAGTTCCTTTTCTGGCAAGCAACTTCAGGCATTTTTTCAGTTCAATGCCCCCGGAGGCTTCCTCGTCTGTATTCTTTTCCTGTCATGATTATTGTTGAAAATATTGTTGTCATGTACAGCAAGAGGGTGTGATCCACTCTGGGTGTCATTAGTGTCAATGATCTTGTGTCTTTCTGTATCTACAATTCTACTCATTTCTCCAGAGGTTGCTAGGGGTTCCTTGAGCTGTGACCGTTGGTGGACCTCGATCTTCCACCTACACTGGCTATTCATTTTGGGGGTCAAGTTCCCACTACCATTCTACGATGGTCAAGAATGTAACAGGGGTACTTTTCATTGAACCAGTAATGTAAGAGGGCACCTTTCAATTAACCACCAACCAAGAAGGTCATCCGTCAATAAACCACCAACGCAAGAGGGCATTTTTCAAAGGACCACCAAGGTAAGAGGGCATCTTTCAAAGGACCACCAACGTAAAAGGGCAACTTTTAAAGGACCATCAACGTAAGAGGACATCTTTTAAAGGACCATCAACGTAAGAGGACATCTTTCAAAGGACCATCAATGTATAAGGGCATCTTTCAAAAGGACCACCAATGTAAAAGGGCATCTTTCAAAAGGACCACCAATGTAAGAGGGCATCTTTCAAAAGGACCACCAACATAAGAGGGCACCCTTTAATGGATTACCAACGTAAGAGGGCATCTTTCATTTGACCACCAACGTAAGAGGGCACCCTTCAAAGGACCATCAATGTAAGAAAGAACCTTTCAATGCACTACCAACGTAAGAGGGCATCTTTCAATGCACCACCAACATAAGAGGGCATCTTTCAATGCACCACCAACGTAAGAGGGCATCTTTCAATGCACCACCAACGTAACAGGGCATCTTTCAATGAGCCACCAATGTAAGGGGCACTTCTCTCACGATCCCTAGAGTAAGGGGACAATACAATTTTACTGTCTAAGTTTCTTTTCTGGCGAGCAACTTCACGCATTTTTTCAGTTTAATGCCCCCGGGGACTTCCTCTTCGGTATTCTTTTCCTGTCATGATTATTGTTGAAAATATTGTTGTCATGTACAGCAAGAGGGTGTGATCCACTCTGGGTGTCATTAGTGTCAATGATCGTGTGTCTTTCTGTATCTACAATTCTACTCATTTCACATTAGCAGATCATTGACTGTAGATCCAGGTCATCATAGGGGCTCCCCTAGGAGCTCAAAATGATTGCAGGGGTTCCTCCGATGTAACAAAAGATGAAAAAGGCCACTATAGAGTTGAAACTGCACCAACGATACCACAAGCGGGATTTTTTTTTTAATGCACCAAAAATGTGACTGGACCTAAACCAGCTGTTATATCGTATTATGAGCAATCAATTAACAAGAATGTCCGCAGTGTAGCTGTACATCCCATTGTGAATGGAGTAACCTGTTGCCCCGTACTGCTTTACAGAAGGAGGAAATAAATAAGAATTGAGCCCCAAAAGTATTCACAGGGGACACAGTACCCAACAAGAAATCTGGAATGTTCTATATGACCCCTGATAGCTCACTTCACCAGATATTCTATATACTTAAGTATTTAACTCCCAAAACAAAAATATAATATATTGCCTATCAGTCCTTAGATGTAGTGGCTGCATTAGCTTTGTTATTTTTCTTTTATTCTCACCTGGTGATCCTGCCAGTAATACATTTCCTGTCCTTGGGTGACAACTAAAGGCTCATTCAGAAGAGCGGTCAGAACCATCTACACCCACTTCTATGGGCTGCCTACATGCAGCTCCAAGGTGGACCCACACACAGCGGCTCAGATCGGAAGACAGGCCTGATCACCAATCTGATTGAGACTGAATGATGAATTTGGGTTTGATCGGAACCCTGAAGGAAGCTGTCAGTATTGGGCCAATCAGCTATTGGCAGAGGATTCCCCTCCCAGAGTTGTACATAAACAAAGGGGCGGGGATGCTTGTGACATCACAGACCTAATACGGCCCCATATAGCAGAACTAAGCCTTCCTATCCTTTGCAGCCTCTTAGGCCTGGTTCACACCTATGCGTTTTTAGTGCGTTTTGCAGAAACACACTACAGTCCATTTAACATGGTTTCCTATGGGGCACGTTCACATCTGTGCATTTTTGGAAAGGGTCAGGGACTTTTTTTTCCTGCAGCAGGTTGCTTTTTGCGTGTAATAGACTTCAATGGATCCGCAGAAAAAAATGCAACTGTTGTGTTTTTAATGTGTTTGGCTATATAGATTTTTTCTAATAGGAAACAGTTCTGTTCATGTAATGCGACTTTGATTGCGCACTACATGAACAGAACTGTCGTACTTTCCTATTAGCAAAAAATTAAAAGAGCAAAACGCATCAAAAATGCAAAACACGCTGGAAAAAAAACGCATCAACTGCAACCTGCATAGATGTGAACCTAGCCTAAGACCCATACACACTATTAGATTTTCTGCAGATTTTTGTCTTCAGATTTACAAAAACCATATAATATGAGGTCAAACCTTAACCCCTTCCCGCTGACCGTACGCATATCTGCGTACTCGGCTTTCGGGGGTTATACCGGGATGATGCCCGCAGCTGCAGGCATTATCCCGGTACCGTTGTTTAGAGCGGGCGATCGGCTATCCGTATATAACAACCGATGCGGCTAAAAGCCGCTTGGCTGTTATACCGGAGGAGCGTGAGGGGACATCCCCCCCTCCCGCCGCCTCCCGCCACTCTTACCAGGCCTCCCGTGCGATCGGGAGGCCCGGTGTCCAATCGGGTACCTTCGGCGGCTGGAGGCGGGCTGGAACGAAGCTGTGGGCGGCTTCGTTCCAGCCTTCTCAATGTAAACGCGGAAGTGACGTCATGACGTCACTTCCCGTTTACTCGGCTGCCAATGGCGCTGAATTTTAAAAAAATACACAGTATTCAGAATCGCCGTTTTCGGCGATCTGAATACTTTTAAGTGTAAAGGAGGGATGGGGGGGTCTTTTAGACCCCCCATCCATCCATAAAGAGTACCTGTCACCACCTATTACTGTCACAAGGGATGTTTACATTCCTTGTGACAGCAATAAAAGTTAAAAAAAAACATTTTTTTTTTTAAACACCATTTATTAGTATAAAAATAAATAAAATAAAAATTTTTTTTAAAGCGCCCCCGTCCCCGCGAGCTCGCGCAGCGAAGAAAACGCATACGGAAGTCGCGCCCGCATATGTAAACGGTGTTCACATCACACATGTGAGGTATCGCCGCGATCGTCAGAGCAAGAGCAATAATTCTAGCCCTAGACCTCCTCTGTAACTCTAACCTGGTAACCGTAAAAAAAATTTAAAGCGTCGCCTATGGAAATTCATAGCTACCATAGTTTGTCGCCATTCCAAGAGTGCAATTATAAAGCGCGACATGTTTGGTATCTATTTACTCGGCGTAACATCATCTTTCACATTATACAAAAAAATTGGGGTAACTTTACTGTTTGGATTTTTTAAAATTCATGGAAGTGTCACTTTTCCAAAAATTTGCGTTTAAAACACCGCTGCACAAATACCGTGTGATATAAAATATTGCAACAATCGCCATTTTATTCTCTAGATTCTCTGCTAAAAAAATATATACAATGTTTGGGGGTTCTAAGTCATTTTCTAGCAAAAAATATGGATTTTAACTTGTAAACACCACATTTCAAAAATAGGCTTAGTCATGAAAGGGTTAAAGAGGGGTTCCCATTTAAAAAAAAAAAAAAATTAAAAGTCAGCAGCTACAAATACTGCAGCTGCTGACTTTTAATCGCCCCAAAGATGCTGCTTGTAGGACTTTTTCTAACGTCCCGCAAGCGCACCGCCCCAGTGTGAAAGTACTCAGGCTCCCGCACTGGGGTGGCATTTTTCAGGTGCTATTTTTAGCGCTAAAACGCCTGAAAAATGCCTTCAGTGTGAAAGGAGTCTAAAAGGCAGCAGCTAAAGTACGTGTAGCTGCTGACTATTAATTATTTGCTGTGGGGTGGGGTGTAACTCTGCTTTAAGCCAATAATGCTTAATGTATCCCGCCCCTTTGTTTACATGCAGCCACGGCATCCTGCAGGTGATTGGCTCAGTACTAAGGACCTACGGACACCTTCCTTTGAGACCCAGCTGACCACAGATCCAGATCCAAGATCATCCTTACATTACTCATCGTAGTGTCTCTATGGAGGAGCGGTCACCCAAGAGCAGGACTAGATAGCACCCCCCCTTTCTCTTCTCCATAACATAGAGGGGAGGGGTTCTGTAGTCCACAGAGATAGGCGGATAACTGCAGTACAGGCACAGCGTACAGGAACGCTTTAAGCTGATAAGATTTCAGGATCAGATTTGTTTTTACTCATCGAACAGATAGAAAATACTTCCAATGGTATATTAGTCCAGGTAGACAGAACGATCGGCCAAAAAAAACAAAAAACAAAACAAAAGAAAAAAAACAAACAAACAATCTGGAAAGGGAATTTGAATTGTCCCGAAATCATTTCCTTCTGTACAGATCCCGGGGCCGACACCTGCGGGGCCCCTCACCGGCCAATGTAAACAAACCGTCCGCCACCATAACATATGGAGGAAGGCCGTGTGATTGTATGCATGCACAGCGACCTCTCCGATCGCATGTCGATCAATGGAATCATACCGCACACTGCATGTGCAATACACACACTAATATATATATATATATACATACTAACAATATAAATTATATATACATACACACTAATATTTTATATAGGAAACATACATACACACATAGAGATACATAGAGAGATATATATATATATATATATATATATATATATATATATATATATATATATATATATATATATATATATATATATATATATATATATATATATATATCTCTATCTATCCCCCCCCTGTAAGGTGTCGGAGGGATGAGGTGTGGTGCAGACAGTGACAGGTCCCCCCCCCATCATCCATACAATGGTCTCCCCCTCACCTGGACTCGCAGCCCCCAGCCGGAGAAGAAGGAGGGGGAGGAGGAGCGTCACCCAGCAGCACAGTGCGGCCCCCGTAGGGATCCCCGATCTCCGCGATCCCCCCATGGCTCAGGCTGATCCGGGGAGAGGCTGCATCGCGTTCCCGGCTCCGAGCAATCACTGACAGCGCAGCCAGGGATGCGCGCGACTGCAGGAGGAGGCGCGCGCCTGCAGGGGGAGAGGGGGGCGCGCACGGGGAGGGAGAGCGGTGTGACATCGGGAGCGCGCGTCCCTGTGTGTGTACAGTGATGATGTCAGTGGCTGCTAATCACACACACACCTCACTATAATGTGATGACATACAATGATGATTTCACCCCCTCACAACACAGACAGATAGAGAATAATCCACTTCTTCTGGGTTCATTAAGTGTTCTTGCATAGCAAGACCACTTACTGTTATCTCACATATATATTATTCTTATTATTATAGCCAAATTTACCACCCTAACTCCTCCCACAGTTTTTACACTACATAGACAAGTAATATACCGAAACGTGCGGATTGTTCCCGAATGGTGTGCTATTACTTTGTGGAACGTTTCGCCGAATGGTTCACGAAATATCGTCGTTTTTGTGGTGAAATTGGTCCCATAGGAATGAATGGGGAAACTAGAGTGGGAGATGACAAAAGCTGGAAAATCAGAACATGATTTCTAAACTGCCGCCACTCCCTCATTTTCAAGCCCACCTACACAAATCTTATATCAAAACGTTCAGCTATCCCTGCTGCCACTAAACATGTCCACGGATAAGCCATAGTCCTGATAGTTTTCACAATATGACCATTTGTTTGCAACTCACGCCGTCCATTGACATTCATTGAAACTACACTCTAGCCCCCTCCAAATTTGAAGGGCAATTTCTAAACTGCGACTGTGCCTTCATTTTTAATATTTCAGAGACATACTATACATCAAAATCTAGGTCTGGGTCTTGTGATTCTCACAATATAAAGATCTTCGCTGTAGGATGTATAGTTTTTAAAATACGGCCATTTGTTTAGAGGTCATTTCAGGAAATTTTAGCCATTAATCAGAGTGTACTGTTAGTGTTTGTTTTGTTGCCATGGTTACCAAAGCTTCTGTTATACACAGGGGGGGAGGTGGCTGGAGCATCTCAGCTCTGATTACAGAGCCCGGGGGAGGGGACAGACACACCATGTACTGATTTATAATAGAGGAATATGATGGGGCAGTTTTGATGGGGTAATTCTGATGGGGCAGTTTTGATGAAGCAGTATTTGGGAAGCATAAACAGGGCATGAGCGTTGCTAGGAAACAGTGGTTGTAAACACAAGATGCTGAGACACACCAAATGCATGTGACTTCATCTGCTAGACTTGGTAATGCTTGTAGACTCCTCCCACAGTTTTCACACTACAGAGACAAATAATATACCGAAACGAGCGGATTGTTCCCGATTGGTGTGTTATTACTTTGTGGAATGTTTTGCCGAATGGTCCACGAAATGACGTTTTTGCGGCGAAATTGGTCCCATAGGAATGAATGGCGAAATGTTCAAAACTAGAGTGGGAAGTGACAAAAGCTGACAATCCCATGATCAGCCAAAACATTATGACCACCCCATGATCAGCCAAAACATTATGACCGCCCCATGTAAAAAAAAAAATATTTTTGAAAAAAAAAAATATTTTTGAAAAAAGTAAAAAAATAATTTTTGAAAAAAAAAAATCATTTTTGAAAAAAAAAAAATATATATTTTTGGAAAAAAAAATATTTTTGAAAAAAAAAATTATTTTTGAAAAAAAAAAATATTTTTGAAAAAAAAATTTCTTTTAAAAAAAAAATTATTTTTGAAAAAAAAATATATTTGAGAAAAAAAAATATTTTTGAAAAAAAAAATTATTTTTGAAAAAAAAATTACTTTAAAAAAAATAATAATTTCGAAAAAAAAATTATTTTTGAAATAAAAAAATTCATTTTTGAAAAAAAAAATTACCTTTGAAAAAAAAAATTACTTTTGAAAAAAAAAATCATTTTTGAAGAAAAAAAAATCATTTTTGATTAAAAAAAATTACTTTTGAAAAAAATGTTCAGCTCTTTCAGCGAATGATGGAACTTTTTTACTACTATTTATACTTTTTAAAATATTAAGCTTTTTAACACTTTTCACAGTTACTCAAGCCACTCCACCCCACCCAGTTACTCCGCCCACTCCAGTTGTAGAGGCAAGAACACTTTTCACAATTTCCCCAGAAATTGTACCTTTTCTAGTTATCATATATTGTCCTGTAAAATCATACATTCTTACCGCCAAAACATATCACACAGGTATGAAACTAACAATGTGTGAGAACAATTCCTGAGGTAAAAAAAGAACAGCTCCCAATTTGAAATAGCAATGTATTGTGTAGAATGGGGTTCATGAGGAGAACAGTTACAAAAATGTTTTATTATGAGGTAAAATAACAATTCGTGGTGTAAAATATGGAATGATTATTTCATTATTCATGAGATAAAATAACGATTCACGGTGTAAAACTTCGATACCTGACCTGCATCCACAGGCCGCATGCAGCCCCTTGGCGGTTTTTGTTGGGCCCTCAGGGGCCCTGCAGACATTCCTCTGTGTCCCCCCAATACCGGCCTAGGTTCACACGTATAGGAAAGCGTGCTAATCACACCCGCACTCAAAACACATTGCTCTTTTGAAATGGAGGTGGAGGTGCTATTAAGGCCTCATGCACACGGACGTTTTTACAGCCGCTTTTTTGAGCGTTTTTTTGCAGCTTAAAAACGCCTGTCTATGTTAGTCTATGGCTTCATGCCCACCTAGGCGTTTTTGAGCTGCAAATGGCATAGGCGTTTTTAAGCTGTAAAAAAAAAAAACCCAGGACCAGTGGGTTCTGGGAGACGTTTTTCAGCTGTAAAAACACTCTAACGCTGATAAACGCTCAAAAATGTCGCTCACCAACGTTTTTTAATGTTTTTGATCCATTGAAAAAAAAAAAAAAAATTTTGAATAAAAAACGCTAAAAAACCATATTGCAAATACGTTGAAAAAAGTTTTAAAAAAAAAACTCACTGCAAAGCCACTGGCGTTTTCATAACGTTATTTTAATGTCCCGTGTGCATGAGGCCTTATTCTTATAGAGGAACTGCAGTCTGCTCACATAATTTGTAATAAAAACATCTTTGCATACTTGTAATATGATTGTATTTTACATTCTTCTCATGCCGCAAAATTCTGTTTCGTGTTACCTGTTAACTTTTCATTTTTGCTTCTGTTAATGTGAAAAAATTCAATAAAAAACCTTTTTGAAAAAAAAAAAAAGATCTTTGCCATTCTGAAGCTTCCCTCCAACCACTTAGCATAATATATACATATGTAGCGCTTACCCCCGACGGAGCAGCTGATTAATTATTATATCCGTAATTCACGTTTACCACCTGACCCATCGCAGCCCATACAATCAGAAACAGTCCATATTGTATTTTTCTCTTGCTTTTATTTAAGTAACATGAACTGGGATAGGAGAAGGTTTCTTTTGTTGCTTTGTAATCTTTTCTTTGCCTCTCATGCAAAGACCTAGAATCACTGCGGATGATAGGAAATCACTCTATGTGATTTCTTCAATCAGGGAAGATGGAAGTAGATTTGATAGAGAATAATTGATAAAGAGTCACTCTGAATAACTTCTTCATCTGCATGACTTTTCAAGAACAGTCCGTATCTCTATATGTGTACTAGTAGCTTTACCGCCACCTCTTTACCACTACTTCCCATCTACATGGTACTTCCACGTTGAGCTAAAGAAAAGTCACTCTGAATAACTCCTCCCACTTGACTGATTGGAATCCCGGGGAATTGCTGAACCCAAAGTCACAGGCCATCACCATCCATGTCACTGACTTGCGTACCAACATCCCGCAGCCTCTGGTAGTACCCTTCCCTTGGGCTTTCACTCATGTGATCAATAGTCCATGTGCCACTCCTAAACGATCGATCGCCCTGTTTCCTTCCGCTTAGTTGCTACTTCTGCTGCAATGATTCTTTCATCCCTTTCCTCCTTTCTGGCCCGTTCCCTTCCCCGCAGGGGCGGCCAACAACACCAGCGACTGCATGCTGTACGGTGTCATCTACTCCTCTACGGGTGCCGGTGTTCTGCCGAATAAGTTCCGCTCGGCGGATAAGGACCCCCCCGTAGGAACCGGCGGAAATAGCCGAAGGGGAATAGGTCCAAATGAGCTGTACACGGCGCCTGTAAGAGGGCCCCTCGCGGGCTCGCTCCGCTCGCCACGCTTCGGGCACAGCCTCGCTGCGCTCGGCTCTTTTAGATTCCCCCTCTAGGTCCACTTGGATGGTAGGGAAGGAACCTGGACCCAGAGCGCAGGCGCCGTGTACAGCTGATTGTGGATTTTGAGCTTCGGATATCTCCGGCGGCTGTTAGTAGTTCGTACTGCGCAGGCGCTGCGCCTGCGCAGTACAGGGGGGGAACTTATTCGCCGAGGGAACTTATTCGGCAAGACACCGGTTCCCCACCCTCCACGCAGGGGGGGCTCCGTTGGCTTCCCGGAGGGGGGACCTCTCCCCTCCGGGAACCAGGCTGGGCTTCTCTCCAAACTCGAACTCCTCACTCACCATGTGGCTTGGTTTTTTATATGAGAGTCCCGCCCCTGCCAAACAAATTAATGATTGGCCAGAACTCGCATACAAACTACCTGTCACTCAAATCCCAAATAAACAAACAGGCCTGCTATCTGGTACAAGCCTGCCTAAATTTACCTGAAATTGTAAGCTAACAAAAAGGTCACCTACATAAAAGTAGGTGCCCGCTATATATATATATATATATATATATATATATATATATATATTCTGTGATTCTGTACTTGCCAAATATGCTGCAGAAATTTCCCTCCACTGAGTCTGGCTGCATCCATTTTAACTGTGGGCAGCTGAAGCTGCTGCTTGTTCACTTCCTGGACACACAGAGAGGAGGCACACCTCCAGCTCTGCAGCTCTCATTGACACTCTTATGACTCACCCCCCCCCTCCCTTCCTGGCAAACTCTCATGAGAGTGAAAGAGCTGTGCATGATGTCATGAGCCAGTGATGGTGAACCTTGGCACCCCTGATGTTTTGGAACTACATTTCCCATGATGCTCATGTACTCTGCAGTGTAGTGGAGCATCATGGGAAATGTAGTTCCAAAACATCTGGGGTGCCAAGGTTCGCCAACACCGGCCTAGGCTAATGACCAGACAAGAAACAGGAAGTGGGCTGTATAAGGTATTTACTGGCAGAAAAAAATGTTTTATTACCCAAAGTTTAAACAAGGGCAGAATATTTAATAGATGGAAAGTTGAAAAAATGACTGAAGTTCCGCTTTAATGACACCTCCACACATTGCAAAATGTGGCACGTGTTTGGGTGCGTGAAACCGCAAGGTGCCAAAGCACCATCCAGCTCCATATGGCCACATTTTTAAGGCTAGTTGCACACAGGTGTAATATTTTAAGCACACGAACATAAAAATAAAAATACCCCCAAAAAATGATTGAGCTTTGAAGGTTGTAGCTCGGTGACCTGGG
Organism: Aquarana catesbeiana; assembly: GCF_042186555.1. Taxonomy (NCBI): domain Eukaryota; kingdom Metazoa; phylum Chordata; class Amphibia; order Anura; family Ranidae; genus Aquarana; species Aquarana catesbeiana. The sequence goes on along the minus strand of NC_133332.1, from coordinate 232,448,972 downwards.
GTCACAGAGACCCCAGGTAGCTAAAGTCCTACTCTATTGCTGGTCAAAATTTGGGCCTCCTGCCACCTATAGTCTTGGAGTTACGGGGATCTTGTGTAGCTTATGACAGGCTACACTACGGAACGGCCAGTTTAAAAGAGAAGTAAAAAAAGTTTCCAAGTATTTCCAAATCTCTCTGGTGCCCCCCCCCTCTTCTGGCCACATGCGGTATTGCATGGAATAGAAGTCAATGTGGAACGAATTATCTTCGTTTCCATTTACTTCTATGGGGAAACTCGCTTTGATATGCGAGTGCTTTGGATTATATATAATGTGTTTTAACCCTTCCTTTAGAACTGTATCCAAAACAAAAAAAACAAAAAAAATGTAATTGCATTTAGAAATGCTTACAAAGAAGGCCTCAAATGATGATTTTTTTTTTTAAAGGTTCTAACACAAAACAGTTTTGACATTAGTTGCACTTTAATGCAGTAAGACCCCTTTCACACTGCCAACGGGCTGCGTTAGCTAAAACTAGTGGCGCTTTACCGTCATTTTAGTGACGCTTTTAACCCCCGCTTGTGGCCTGAAGAAGGGGTTAAATGCGCCCGAAAAGCACCGCTGCCGAGGCGCTTTGCAGGCACTTCTGCACACTGCCCATTCATTTCAATGGCAGGGGCAGTGGAGGAGCGGTGCATCCACCACTCCAAAAGCGCTCCAAAGATGCTGCTTGCAGGACTTTTTCTAACGTCCTGCAAGCGCACCGCCCCCAGTGTGAAAGCACTCGGGCTTTCATACGGGGGCTGCAGGGGAGGCGTTTTTCCGGGGCTTTACAGGCGCTATTTTTAGCCCTTTAGTGCCTGAAAAATGCTTTCAGTGTGAAAGGGGTCTTACTGTATTTTATTGAAGCATTTTATCCCCTTGACGCTGACATAACACATGTATGTGACCTCACTGGACTGGGCATATTTTGTGTATCTGTGTTTGTTCTGGGAGAGCGCCGCACAGCACGCTCCCAGCACAGAGACCGGGGGTCTAACCGAGAGCGGTGGGTCCCGGGAATTCCTGATTTCGGGTCACCTAATCGCTTTGGAAGCCTCTGATTGGCTACCATAGTGATCAGTCACTGTGAAGCCCGCCCCTGTGTTTCTCTCTCTCCTTGCAAAGAGAAAAAAAAATGTAAAAAAAAAAAATTAATAATAATAAAAAAATAAAATTAAAAATAAAGAAAAAATACCTACATCAAGGTTTTGATCTAGGTCAGGGCCAGGGTTAGTTTTTTATTTTTTATTTAATGTTTAGATTAGTGTCGGTATCAGTGTGTTTTAGGTAGGACTAAAAAAAAAAAAAAAGAGAAGCAAAATGCGCACTATTGTTTGCGACTGTACTATGGGTACAAACAGCAACTAACATACACAGATGTGGTGTCGCTGCGATCGTCCAGAGCAGGAGAATTTATTTTGGGTTGTTCTTTGGTGGTAGATTAGGGTAGTACAGTGGAACCTCGGATTGCGTGTAGTGCGGTTAACGAGCGTTTCGCAATACAAGTTATTATTTTTTTAAAATCCTGACTCGGTTTGCGAGTGTTGTCTCACAAAACGAGCAGGATTCAAGCCTCTGCGGTGTGCAGTACCGGTTCGGGGGCGCCGGTGACACTTGGAGCCGTTCTGAGCTGCTCGGAAATACTCGGAAAAACTCAGTTCCCGAGCCTTTCCGAGGGTTTCTGAGTGTATCCAAGCAGTCTCCGAGTATTTCCAAATCTCTCCGGCGCCCCCCACCTCTGGCCACATGCGGTATTGCATGCAATAGAAGTCAATGTGCAACAAATTATCTTCGTTTCCATTGACTTCTATGGGGAAACTCGCTTTGATATGCGAGTGCTTTGGATTACAAGCATTTTCCTTGAATGGATTATGCTCGTAATCCAAGGTTCCACTGTAATAAAAAATATACAGCTAATTTTTTTTTTTTAAAAGAAGTTTTTTTTTTTTTTTACTATTTTGGGCTAGTTTTCCTTTGATTAAAAAAATAAACAAAATCTTGGGGTATCCACAACTATTTACCACCAAACGAAAGCCCAATCTTTCCTGAAAAAAAAAAAAAAAAATGCGGTATAATTGACCTGAATGCACAAAGTAGTTGTGATGATATGTACGGTTTTACAAACACATGTCAAAGTTGCAAAATGGTGCTTAGGCATGAACATTTGTTTTACCCTTAGGCGGAAAGGGGTTAAAGATAGTGAAAGTTTTCAAATTTTTGACGTACTCTTTTATATGGCAGTACACCATCCTCTGTGATAAAAAAAAGGCAGCATTATGTGTTGAGTAACAACAAGCATGTACCTTTTGGAGTTTCTTCATTGACCGCCTGGAAATGTGGGGATTTGGTGTTCCAACTCCCTGTGATTATATAAGACTTTTCATCTGAGCTTTTCCCCATGGATTCCTAAAGAATTAAGATCATCTTTTAAATGACCGGAATATTTTCATTTACAAAACTTTTTTGGGCAACTTTCAAAAAGTTTACGTTAGCAAATTAAAGCCCCACGCGGGGCACCAAACAATAAACATAGAGACCCTTGCAGTGTGGCCTCCTTGTTCTGAAAGGGGTAAATGGTTAAGTGGAACATCACTCTCTCCCCCCAATTTCTTTTTTTCTTTTTTTAATCCCTGCTTACTTCATGCTGGGCTGTGCTTAAATTTAGATACTTACCCACTCAGCGGAATTAGCGTTGTCCTGCTGCGATCTGCTTCTCTTGCATGGAAACAGTTGATTCAAGCGTTTTTGAGTGTTTTAACGCAGTTGGTTGCACGTTTCTGAACGCTTTCCTGCTCAAATGCAATAATTAAATAAAAATTTCAAAAATAATTAATAAATAAATAAATAATAAAAATAAATAACCATAACCCCAACCCCTAATATTAACCCCTAATCCTAACTTTTAAAAAATGTATTAATAAAAATAAAAAACATAAATAAACATAAATAATCATAACCCCAACCCCTGATATTAACCCTTAATCCTAACCTAAAAAAATTATCCCTAACCCAAACCGCTAACCCCAATATTAACCTCTAGCCCTAATCCTCACCCCTAACCATAATATTGACCCCTAATCCTAACCCCTAACCCAACAAAATAAAATGTATATAAATTAATAAATACATTAAATAAAATACATAAACATAAATAAATAAAAAATATATAAATAACCATAACCCCTAATATTAACCCTTAATCCTAACCTAAATAAAATATGCCTAACCCCAACTGCTAACCCTAATATTAACCTCTAGCCCTAATCCTCACCCCTAACCCTAATATTGACTCCTAATCCTAATCCCTAACCTAACAAAATAAATAAAATGTATATAATGAATAAATTAAATAAAATACATGAACATAAATAAATAAAAAATATATAAATAATCATTGCCCCAACCCCTAATATTAACCCTTAATCCTAACCTAAATAAAATATCCCTAACCCCAACTGCTAACCCTAATATTGACCCCTAATCCTAACCCCTGACCTAACAAAATAAATAAAATGTATATAATAAATAAATTAACCCCTGACCTTTAATCCCTAACAAATATAAAATAATAATACATGAATAATAAGCAGTTGAAAAGCTGAAAAACATAGCAACAAAATGATGAAAGGGATGATATTTTTCTCTAGTGGCTAATAAAAAACTGCTGTATGAAAACGCTCATAAACGCCCATACAAACGCCTGAAAAAACTCTCAAAAAACGCGTTTAACTCTTACCATGCAGGGAGGCCCCACTGCAAGAGTACCATATTTTTTTTTGTAATTCTGGATTTCAGCTTTAAATAAACACTTCTTAAAAACATAAGCAAAGAGCAAAAATTTTTTGCAAATTACAGCCGGCGGGCGTTTGGGATGTCCCCAATGTGGTCAAACCACACTACTATAGTGTCAAGGAGGAGGTCATGAGATGAGCCCGCACCACCCCACAGATCCAGCTGATGGGACACCAGATTCAAATCCACGAGGACACCTCGCCCTTCACTATCCAGAAAAGGCGGCCGCTAAAGCCCCTTCTGATGGTCTCGACACAAAAGAATATCAAGTACTGGTGGCTTTTTCCTTTCAGCTTGAAATTTGAACTCAACGGCAAACCTTTCCGATCCTCCACATTCCAGGAAGGGGAACAACTGATGCAAAAACTGGGCCTTCTCCTTAAAGCGGGGTTCCACCCAAATTTTGAACAATATCTGTATGTATTCTCTTCCTTGCCTAGATGCTGACATGCCGTTTAAAAAAATTTAAATCGCCGTAATTACCTTTTATTTTTCTATTCTTCTTTGCACTTCCTGGTTCTCCTCCCGTGGGAGTAGGCGTGTTTCTAGCCTCTCCCAGACTCCTGGGAGCTAGTCTCAGGCTTCCCAGGATGCCACTGAGCATGTGCGGGAACGAGCGGTGAATGCTGGGAGCACAGCATTCACCACATCCAGGAAATAAATGCTTGTGGGCTTCAAATGCCCACAATGAAGATGGAAACCGCCTGCAGTGAATAATATAAGTTATTCTTTCCGATGAAATCTGACACAGGCAGACATATTACACACAATATGTGAGTATGTAATGCTGAGAAGAAAAGTTTGTGAATGAACTAAAAAAAAAAAAACGATAGATCCATGCATGACCAAACGTCCACCTCCATCTAGTCCTCTCACCTCACTCTGGCTAACACCCAGAAACAAGAAAGCCAAAGAAGGACTCCCCCCTGATTTTGAGGGGCTCCTCTCTCTTTCTATACAAATTTTTTTTTGGGTCAGGACCCCCGTAGACCCCTGGCTTTTATGCCCAACCGAAACCTATCCGCACATTGTTTGATCTTAAGGGACTACCCTAGCCGCTTATGCTTTTTTGCTTTTACCCTTTTTTCTTTTTGATCTGCATGAATAACCCGCTGGACTCCACGGACTTCCTGTACAACTTACGGGCCAGACCATCCGGACCTAACCAGTTTACTATAGAACACGGTCCACGCTTACGCCAGAGGACCTTTAACCCAATTGGTTGATTCTTGCTTCCTTCCGTCAGGCCCACTGGCGCTGCCATGGAGCATCCAAAGGGAACTGTTCGAGCTCCCTCCCCCAAGACAAGACCGGAGCAGTGTCTGGCCCATTAGGCTCCCCTTTCCCCATTCCTCTTTCCCTTCCCTTAGTTTGCTGGGTTTTTTTCCTTTGTTTTTTTCTTTTTTCCCGGACCGCCAATGCTAATCCTACTCTGGACTTACATTTAGTGGTCCCACATTTTCATTCTGTACTCCCTACTTATCTCGTTCATATCCTGTCACATCCCCAGTCCCGGTCCTTCCTATCTCAGTTTCTATGGGACATATATCCTGTTTGTTCACATTTTTTTTGTTTGTTATGAGCTGTTAATTAGGGGTGCGGAGGACGGAGCGGGTCCAATGCGCCTACTCCCGTAATAGGAGTTGTTAAATGTAGTATTTCACTGCTCCTGGTCGGGAACTCCCTCATTAATTGGGGGATACCATGGTTGTTTATCCGGGTGAGGTGGACTTGCTCTCACCTCTTACTCAGAACTCACTTCTTCTAGTTCTTCGTACTGTCTCCTCTTTCTTTCTTCTATCCCTCATCTCTCTAATTTTTCTTCCAGAGGCAGAGGTGGTCTCGCTCCTCTGCGGGAATAGAATGGATGACATGGTAAACATTCTCGCAGCATTCACAATGAGATCAGCCTTGGCAACGAAGGTAGGTGGTCGGAGATCGCCCGCTTTCTCCTCTACACTGCTCCATGGCTAACCTCACCACACACAGACCAGCTCTACGCATTGTCACCCACAACGTTCAGGGACTAAATTCCCCTGTGAAATGCAGGAAAATCTTCCAACATTATCATGCCCAAAAAATAGATATTCTGTTCTTACAGGAAACACACTTCCCTAAATCATATACCCCTTCATTCATTCATGCCAAATTCCCCAGATTTTTCCTAGCGAACTCTGACAATAAGACCAAAGGCGTTGGCCTGTTCTTTTCTCGCAACACTCAGTTCTCCCTGGTTTCAGAATTCAAGGTTTCAAGATTTTTGCTTGTAAAGGTCCTCATAGATGAACAACTCTACACCCTCATTTCATATTATGCACCAAACAAGGGGCAGGCGAAATGTTTCAAATACCTTTTCTACACCCTTGCACCACTTATCGAAGGCCTAGTCATTTATGGAGGATACTCCAACCTTGCCTTTGATGCAGGAATAGATAAAACTCGTCCCGGGTTCGTCCTACCAGGCAGAGTTTTAATGTGGCCAGACAGATATTCCATCACGGTTTGGTAGATATCTGGAGGGAAATGAATTGGAGGATAAGGGACTATACACACTACTCCAACCCGCATCAATCTTATTCTAGAATAGACCATTTTTTTATGCTACAACAACATATCCTGCTGGTGCTTAAGTCAGACATTCGGGACCATTCCCTCCTCCTACTGACTTTAAACTCGGACCAATTCAACGTTCAGCATTTCACTGGAGACTTAACGCCTCCATCCTCAGCAACCCCATTCACATTAGCGAAATTGAAAAACACATTCAGGAATACTTCCTTATGAATGATATTGACAACATCTCCCCATCCACTCTGTGGGCAGCTCATAAGGCCGCAATTAGGGGCGTCCTAATCCAAATCTCTTCTAGAATACGCAAAGCCAAAAAGATAAACTAGGATCTTTTTTAGCTAGACGGTTGAATCCTAAATTAAGATACCAGGCACCCCCCAAAATTAAATTGGGAGACGGGTCCCTCTCACAGAACCCCAAAAAAATTATGGAAGCCTTTCATGATTTTTATAGCAATCTGTATAGCAAGGTGGGGAAGGAACCCTCCCCCGACATCATTGATTCCTTTTTGGGATCAGTGAAGATCCTGAAGATAAGGGAACAGCACAGGGATGAATTAGAGGCCCCCATCTCAACGGAAGAAGTAGCATGGGTCTTTAAAAACCTTAAAAACAACTCAGCCGCAGGCCCTGACGGCTTCTCTGTCCCGTATTATAAGCATTTCTCTCCAACACTATCCCTTTACTTAGCTCGCCTTTTTAATTATCTCCGATCCGGGGCGCCCCTTGATAAGGCATCAAACTCGGCGTTCATTACAGTGATCCCTAAGCCAGGCAAGGATCCCAGTTGCACCTCCAATTATAGGCCCATTTCCTTGATCAACAATGATCTTAAAATTCTAACAAAAATTTTAGCTGACAGGATTTCCAACTTTATTGGCTTTTACATTCATAGGGATCAGATGGGCTTTATCACTGGGCGACAGGGGCCGGACCAGATCAGGAGGGCAATCAACATTATTTCTCTCTTGGGATCGGGATGGGACGGGGCCCCCAACAAAAGGGCTTCCTGCTCTCGCTGGATCTCATGAAGGCGTTCGACTCCGTCTCCAGGTCTTTTCTGGTCCCTACCCTGCAAAAATAGGGATTCGGGGAGTTTTTCTTGAACATAATAGGTGCTCTCTATTCTAATCCGGAAGCGAAAATTAAGATGCAGGGATATCACTTGAATTCCTTCCCAATCCTACGCGGTACAAGGCAGGGGTGCCCCTTATCCCCATTAATCTTTGCCATGATCATCGAGACCCTGGCCATTTCCATCAGAGACAACCCTGACATACAAGGGGTACAGTGCGGACTACAAATGTGCTTTATTTGCTGATGACATCTTACTCTTTATATCATCGCCAATCACCTCCCTTCCCATTATATGCAGGTTGCTAGATGATTTTGGCAGTCTCGGGACTCACGGTTAACTATTCAAAATCTTTAGCTCTCAACATTAATCTACCAGCTCAACTGGTCGCCCAGCTCAAGAACAACTTTAGATTCGGGTGGACCGAGACAGCGCTCCCTTATTGAGGAATTAACTTGACTGCAACTATAGACCAATTCTACTCAGCTAATTTCCCAGCAACCTTTCACAAACTGGAGGAAGATCTCTTAATTTGAGACAAACTGGGCCTTTCCTGGGTGGGCAGGGTGAATTCTGTGAAAATGACCCTACTACCACGCATCTTGTATCTCTTCAGATCACTACCCATCTCCATCCCTAAAGACCGTATCCGGAATTTCCAATCGAAAATCATAAAGTTCATTTGAGGTGCCAAAGGGCATAGAATTGCCAAGGGGACTCTATTCCGCAGTAGAGAACAGGGTGTGGTGGGTGTGCCAAATATACTCTGGTACTATCAAGCAGCACAATTATCCCAACTATCTACTATATACTCTAAAATCGCTCACCCTGATTGGGTGCATGTGGAAAGATGGGCTATCCCTCCACCACACTCTAGATTATATACCTTGGTGTCCAACCAAGACCAAACCGGCCATCCTAGCACCCACGCTTTCTCATTCCTTAACACTTTGAAATTCCCTTAAAAACAATTCACACTTGATCTCCCACTGGCACCCTCTATCCCACATCTTCAGAAATCCCCTGTTCCCACCTAGACAGGACATTAAAGCCTTCCAATGGTGGCTAGATAAGGGACTTTATAGGACTGGTCACTTTGTAAACCCGATGGGTCCTCTTACCTTCGCCCACTGTACCAGTAAACTTGACATGCCAAGGACGGAAAGGTTTAGACTCCAACAAATATCCCATTTTATCAGATCTCTAGGGCCCTCCATACACAAGCCTCTATCTATCACGGAATATGAACTTTGGTGTGGTCAGGCCATGGAGCAGAGGGGGGGGATAACGGTCATTTACCGAGCACTTGCTAAGGGTTGACTCTAAAATGCTTTTCATGCGAGACTGGGAGACTGAACTACAACAACATTGGACTGAGTAGCACAGAGCCTCTGTCGCTGCTTCAAAGGGCATCCTCAACATTGCATTAGTTGAAGCTAACTTGAAAATCTTAATGAGATGGTACATGGTTCCCTTGCGGAAAGCTAAGATCTACCCGAACGCATCCCCCTTATGCTTTCGTAATTGCGGACATATTGGTTCCATGATCCATATCTGGTGGGAGTGCTCCAAGATCAGGGATTTATGGAACAAAATATTCCATATTATTAGGAAAATTACAAATTTACCGGTCCCTAAAACTCCACAGTATGCATTATTAAACTTCTCCAATCCTGGGGTACCGAAATTAGCCCAAGATCTTATTAGGTTCATCCTTCTCGGAACTAAATTAACAATGGCTCGAGCCTGGAAACAGCCCACAGTCTCATTTATGTTAGTCAAAAGAAAGATATCCTGGATCATGGCCCAGGAAAAAACAGTCAGCATCCTTCTGGACACAGTAAAAAAGAATGACGCCATATGGGAACCCAGGACCAAATACATTTCCGGATAGCTGGTCCATGCTTCCTCTTCTGGTTGGATGCGGAGGAGCGAGTACCACTCTGTCTTATGTTGCTTCATCAACACCTCTCTTTCTCTTTCTCTTTTTCCTCCCTATTTTCTTTTCTGTTCTCTCTTTCCCTTTATTGCTTTTGTGAGCCCATTAGGTACAGCTTGGTTCTAGACAAGGTTTTAGATGTTATGTGCAGCAAACCTATATACGAAAATAGGGGATTGTACCCAATTCTACATCAATGAGCTTATAAAATAGGACTTCTCCAAACGAGCAGCCCTTGCTGGTCAGCCTGTAAACGAGCAAGGAATGATGGATTGGCACCCAGTAGGGGCGACACTCCCCGGACCCCAACACAGTTAGTTTCTGTTAGGGGTGTTGGGACTGAGGTGTTTCCTCCTCTCTCGGATAATGATGAAGTTTACTTGAGGTTATTACTCTGTTGGTAGGACCATGTATGTTAAGGCTTTGTTGCACCTGTGAAACACACTGTCTATTTTCTACCTGGTTGAAAACTGTTTTTGCTGTACCATGATATTTTTCCATTGTTGAAACTTCAATAAAAGTCTATTGAAAGAAAAAACAAAGTATTGACTCAGGGGGGCTGAATACAAATGCCCCCCACACTTTTCACATATTTATTTGTATCATTTATCATTTTCCTTCCACTTCACAATTATGTCCCACTTTGTGTTGGTCTATCACATAAAATCCCAATAAAATAAATTTACATTTTTGATTGTAACATGACAAAGTGTGGAAAATTTCAAGGGGTACAAATACTTTTTCAAGGCACTGTATATTAAATTATAGATCGTTCTTATATGACAAAATGTGGAAAATTTCAAGGCACTGTAACCATTATAAGTATCAGCTTAGTTTTTCTTACCAATTCTAATAGATGCATGTCACTGTTCCGTACGTCTCTGACTGGACTGAGAAGAAGCCCAAAACACCTGAAAACAAACAGTCGCAATGATTACAACTATGAAAAAGAAAAACAGGTAGAGCAACTTATGTGAAAAATGTGGAATTATGCTGCGCTGTCAAAAATTATTTAATAAAAAAAAAATTATAATAATACAAATTTGAAGAATAATGGTGTGTTGTCAGGGTGGATATAAAACAATGATTTTTTAAAAATAAATTAAAAAAAAAATCAGATTTTTGTGATTTAACTCGATTTTTTTTTTTTTTTTTTTTATCAAATTTATTTTAATAAAATGCTTTTAGAGTAAAAATCTACCTAAAGATAGTTTTCTTTTTAAGATACATTAATAACTTAGTTTATTCAGCATGAAATGGAGCTTAGTTATGTAGCATGAGGCTGTATATTCTGCAATATTTACATTTTTGGTAAACTCATTCAATGAATACAAGCTCGGCAAGCTGAGATAACATGCATTGCATTGATGCATTCACACAATGTCACAGTAACCATGAGATAAAACGGAAAATTTATATCAAATACTTACCGTAATTTTCCTTTCCTGATAGGCTCCATGGCAGCATACGTGTGGGTAGGCTCCGCCTCCATAACTACCCAATAGGACCCCCTCTCCCATAAATCTTTGCTCTAGGCTGCTATCCATGTTCCGTAACTAGCCTACTCCAGACATTTTGGGAGGGACTCCTGCTGCCATGGAGCCTATCAGGAAAGGAAAATTACGGTAAGTATTTGATATAAATTTTCCGCTTTCCTGACAGGCTCCATGGCAGCATACGTGTGGGAAATAACTCGCCCAAAAATACACACGGGCGGGCAAAAATGTTTGAGCAAAGAAACCAAATTTATTTTACATTGTCAACCGACAATACTTGTAAACCAAAATTAATAGATGACAGAGCCGCAGGCTCAACGCAATAATGAGAAACAAATGTGTTAATAGAAGACCAGGAAGCCGCTCTACAAATGATTTCAGGCGCGACATGCCGGGAAGCTGCCCACGAGGTCGAGATACTCCTGGTCGAATGAGCCGTCACTGCCTCTGGAGGAGCCAAGCCCTTTGCCTTGTATGCTCTCTGAATGGTCTGCACAATCCAAGAAGAAATTGACCTGACCGAAGCTCGCCTTCCTTTGTTTTTACCATGGAGAAGAACGAAAAGAAATTCCGTTTGTCTGAATGGACTTGTGACCTCCAGATATTGCTTTAGAGTGTGGCCTACGTCAAGTGGATGAACATCCTGATCGTCCGTTGTTCTGAAAGTAGGAAGTACAATCTCTTGATTTTCATGAAAGACTGAGGTCACTTTAGGGTTTGACCCAAGCATGGGAATCAACACTACCCTATCTGGAAAGAAGGTTAGGAAAGGTTCTTCTGAACCTAAATTTCTAATCTCTGACACTCTTTTAGCCGATGTCACAGCTACTAAGAAAGTGGTCTTGAGCGTGAGATCTCTCATGGAAAGAGGTTTGTCAGGATCTGATCCGAGATTGGAGAGAAAGTCCAAGACAATAGGAAGGTCCATTTGGGGAACCTAGGTCTTCTTTGAGGTTTAAGCCTGATAGCTCCTTTAAAGAATTGACGGACTAATGTGTGATTAGCCCAAGATACTCCTGTGAAGGCCGAGATGGCTGAAACTTGCACTCTTAGTGAGCTGACTGCTAACGATAGGTCCAGCCCTGATTGGAGAAAACTTAGAATGTCCTCTACTGCTGGAGACTTACACGGATTTGACCGGGAAGACATATGATCAGAGAATTTAGACCATATCCATTCGTATACTCTGTTCGTACTTCCCCTCCGGGCACTAAGAAGAGTTGGAATAGCTTCTTCCCGGACAGCCTAGGGATTCAAGCCTTTCCCTCTCAAGAACCACACCCTGAGGTGTAGGCAAGATGGGTATGGGTGTAACGTCGAGCCTTGCGACAGTAGATCCGGCCTGAGAGGAAGGGGAACTGGGTCTTGATAACTCAGGAGTGATAACAGAGGAAACCACGGCCTGTTGGGCCAGAAAGGAATCACTGCAATGATCTCCACCTTCTCTGTTCTGAGCCTCCGGAGGAATTGCAGAATCACCGGTACCGGAGGGAAGGCATAAGCCTTCTGAAACTTCCAATGATCTGAGAGAGCATCTATCCCGTAAGCCTGAGGGTCTCTGAACCTCGAATAATATCTGGGCATTTTGTGATTGCATGGAGAAGCAAATAGATCGACCTCTGGAAGTACTCCCAGGGTCAGAAGCCACTCGAACACCTCTCTGTGGAGAGACCACTCGTTGTTGTCCATTTGTACTCTCGAGAGGAAGTCCGCCTGTACATTCTGGATCCCCGGAATGTAAACTGCCGAGATGTTGGACAAATATCTCTGAGCCCAGCTCATTATTGGCTCCACTTCCTGTAGCAGAGACCAGCTGCGAGTTCCACCTTGCTTCTTTATGTAAGCCACCGCGGTTGTATTTTCCAACCTTAGCATCACAGATGAACCTTCTACTAGATGGCGAAATGACAGGAGTGCCTGAAAGGCGGCCCTCAGCTCCAGAATGTTGGAGACAATCCCTCGAGCAGGGAAAATCCATTGGCCTTGCGCCACTTCTGAAAGGCAGTGAGCGCCCCAACCTCGATTGCTGGCATCCGAAGTTAACGTGACCCATGAGATGGACATGATTGAATGGTGATTGCGCAGATTCTTCCCTTGAAGCCACCAAAGAAGAGACGACCTCATGGATGACGTAAGGTGTATGCGTTGGACTTGGCTGGAAGAATCCCATTGTTGAAGGAACCCTTTTTGGAAGGGTCGTGTATGCCATTGGGCCCACTTCACCATAGGAATGGTAGCTGTCATTGTGCCAATTACTTTCAGGCATTGGAGAGCTGAGAGGTGAGACGACGCAAGGGCCGCGTGTATTCTGTCTCGAATCACTCCAATCTTCTCCTCTGGAAGGGAGATGGTGCCTTCCAATGTGTTGAAGTGAGCCCCTAGAAACACCAGAGATTGTGTTGGCTCTAAATGGCTCTTCTCTAGATTCAGAAGCCACCCGAATTCCTGCAGGGTGGAGATGACTAAGCTCCTGTGCTGTATCAGTTGATCTTCGTTCTGAGCTAGGAGAAGTAGGTCGTCTAAATAGTGGTGGAGACGAACCCCCTTGATACGGAGTAGAGCCACAACCGACAACAGGACCTTTGAGAAGACCCGAGGTGACGTTGTTAGGCCGAAGGGTAGACATGTGAAATGCAGATGCTGATTGCCTACCGCAAAGCGGAGGAATTGTTGGAACTCTGTTGCCACTGGCACGTGAAAGTATGCATCTTTCAGATCGATTGAAATCATCCAATCTCCCAGATGTATTGAATGTTGGATCGTAATTAAAGATTCCATTTTGAACTTTTCTTTTCGGATAAAAGAATTGAGATGTGTTAAATCTATTACTGGCCTCCATGTACCGTTTTTCTTCTGTATCATGAACAGAGGAGAATACATGCCTTTGCCTTGTTCGTTTTCTGGAACAGGGACGGCTGCGCCTTGATCCAATAAACAGCTCACGTAGGTTAATAGGACCTGCTTTTTCTCTTCTGAACCTGGAAGAGCTGTGGGAACAAATCTGAGTCTTGGGGTATTGCTGAAAACCCACTTGTGACCGGAGGAGACCGTCTTGATGGTCCAGTAATCTCGGATTGAGGCCGCCCAGACATGCCCGAAGTGGCGAAGACGAGCCCCCACCTGGCATGCCTGAGCGGGCCCAATCTCAAAAGGACTTTGTGGCGTCCTGGTTGCCAGAGGAACCCCCTTTTGCGGGTTTCTTGAAAGAAGACTGCCTGGATTTCCAGGATCTAGAGAACTCCCGACCAGGTCTGTAGCTGTGCGCATCCCTAGCGCGATCAGAGTTTTGTCTTCTAGGAAAACTGCGCTTCTGATTTTGTAGGCGTCTGTCTTGAGGGAGGAAACCAGACTTCCCACCTGTGGCCCGGGTTATGGCACTATCGAGCTTATTGCCGAACAATGAAGAACCTTCAAACGGAATTCAGTACCAAGCTTGCTTGGAAGCTGGGTCCGCCAACCATGGACGGAGCCATAGGGCACGACAAGCTGAAACAGCTGCCAACATAACCCGGGACATCAGGCGGATGACATCAATAGATGCCTCCCCAAGAAAGGCTGCTGCCAGCCTGATCTCTTGGATAGGAGAATCCTTAGCTGTTTCAGTAGAGATACCTCTTAAGAACTCATCCACATTATCAGACCAAGATTCCAAAGCTTTGGAGACTGCAGCTATCGCAAGTACTGGCTTACATGCCATTCCTGACGTCAGGTAGATCCTCTTCAAATCCGAATCAATTCGCCTTTCCAAAGGATCTTTAAAAGATACAATGTCTTCCAAGGGAAGCGTTACATATCTTGCTAGTCTCATTAAAGCTGCATCCACTAATGGGGCTGATTCAAGGTGCTTTACTTCCTCTTCCTTGAAAGGATATAGTTTCAAGACCTTTGACTGCATGGAACTTTTCTTGTCCATTTTGCTCCATTCCTCAGAAATGACCTCACCCAGCTCAGAGAGAAAAGGAAAATACTGTCGCTCCTTATTGAGCTGCTTGAAAAACTTCCTCTGTTTTGGGGGGGAAGTAACTGGATCTTCCCACTTCAGGGCCTCTTTTACTGCCTTCACCAAAGAAGGAACTAAAGTGAACTCAAACCCCACGCCAGGATCTTCCAGATCCGATTCGCTGTCTGAAACAGGAGCAGAAGGGTGACTTGGTTGGGAAGAGTCCCATGTCTCATGCACAGAACCTTCACCCACTGGAGGGCATAATGGGTCTGATGGGGAATCACGGGGCTGCTGGGCTTCTCTCTCCTGTAGAGATTCTTTCACAACCCGCCTTACCATAGATTCCAAATGCTGGTCTGCACCATCCCTCTCATCTGCAGCTTTAGAGAAGCAGTGATCACAGAGAGATTTGTCTGTTGGAACAGGCATCCTACATCCCCAGCATGATTTTCCTGAACTCTCTTTAGAGTGGGATGAAGGGGGGTGAGAAGGATTTTTATTGCGCTGTTCAGATCTGGAAGGAGATCTATGATGGCTAGACCTGGAGGAAGATTGCCGGAGGTGTGATTTTGATGATCCACTTCCTTTATGGGAACTACGGTGTGGATCAGACCTAGTAGGGCTGTGAGGAAAGAAACACAGAGAAGATAGAGAAAGAAATCAGCTGGTGTCCTAAAAATCCTACTCTCAATCCTTGTACAGGCAGAAAAGCAAAACTGCAAACATACCTGCTACAAGCGGGCTGGCCACTAGGGGGCAGTGAGGAGTCCATAGTGTCAATACAATAGGAAGCTGCAGAGACAGATTCACAGGTTCAGCTGACTGACAACAGACCTCCACCCCCAGACAATAGAGATTGTCTTACCTTGAACCGCCAAGATAGTAGCCCCGGGAAGTCGCCGTATCCCCCACGATCATTCCCAGGGCTCTGAAAGCTTTCCACAGCTTTTAAAAGTGGCGCCCGTGACGTCATCGCCAACGTCAGACGCGAGACGCTCACGCGCATGCGCGAACCAAGCCTCGACTTCGTATTGGGTCCGCGCATGCGCAGAACGTACGCCGATACCCGGAAGTCATAGAGAGAGCGGCTGCTGGAATGCAGAGAGCGTCAGCGCCAATCTAGGACACCAGGAAGCAGGAAAAAAACACACAGAGGTATGATACACATAAACACTGCTGCCATATGTGAATGAAATGTAAAAACTTACCCCTCCACCTACGATCACCTGGGCCGAGAAACGCCATCCATCACACACACACCGGACTTGGCAGCAGATAATGGTCGCCTACAAACATTAGGCAAACAGACCGTGCGCACATAGATGAACCGATCCAATCTTCAGCGCTACTCTGCTATACACTCCATACCCTGCTTAACAGTCAGGGCCTATCGGAGGAATCTTTGGCACTCGGCATCATCGATCGTAGGGAGGTTTTATCTTCAGGTAGGAGAACCAACACCTGGTCCTACGGAGGAGGACAAAAAAGGAACATGGATAGCAGCCTAGAGCAAAGATTTATGGAAGAGGGGGTCCTATTGGGTAGTTATGGAGGCGGAGCCTACCCACACGTATGCTGCCATGGAGCCTGTCAGGAAAACAAAGTTCAGGAATATTCCTTTATCCCCTTGTTTTGCAAATCCATGTACACTACAAACTGTATGAATAAATCGGTTCTGATATCGCTGTTTTACTAACCTGACAGCTTATTATTCTAAATAGGAAACCTTCATTTTGTTTGCAAATATTAAAGATTCTAACTACCAGCAAGAATAAGTCATAGTCTTACATTTGAAGAGCACCAGTCATTTCAGATCCATCATGGCAGCGCCTGTTAGCGGGCATCCACTCACCTGCTGCCGCCACGTCCCTCACCTTGTTGTGTCACTGCCGCATCACCAGTTGTCCCATTAACCACTTATGGACCGCCCACCAACGTTATATGTCGGTACTTTGAAGAGGGATATCCTTGTTATGGCAGCAGCTAGCTAGCATAACCCCGGTATCCTCTTCTTCAGCGGGCGGTCCGCTTTCAGATAAAAGTGGTCTCTGCAGCGGATTCGTGCACAATGTGTGTAGTGTGTGCTACTTTTACTTTTCTATCTGCAGGGAGAAGAAACAGCCAGATCGCTGATCAGTGTACCTCGCCCTGTGTGTTTGTAAACACAGAGCTCTGTGCTGTGATTGGTTGCAGCCAATCACCAGGTCTCAGACATAGATCATTGGCCCGGGACCTGCTGACAAAATCTTGTTGTGTCCAACCACAGCGCGGGTGAGCAGGGGGGGCGTGTGCCTGCAAACCCATAAATCACTGGCGACGCACAAGTACGTGATTCAGTGGGGCTGTGCCACTGGTCCACTGTATGAACTACTATGGGTGGGCGGAAAGCAGTAAACAAATAAATACAGTATAATCAAACTAGGCTAGAGTCATGGGAACAGCGTGTTGCCTTCACAATATTTATAATGACTAGCGCACTACTTTCTATAATTAAAGTTACCTCTCAATGGTGAGTTCTTTGTTGGAAGTTTGCTGGACGTGAATGCCCTGACGCAGCCTGAAGCACTGCTTGTCCTTATCTTTAGAAACAGCACTAAGGAAAAAAAAAAAAGAAAAGAAAAAATAAATAAATGCAATGAAAAAAAATAAAGACAAAGCAATTCTATGATTATTTAACAGATGGACAACATTGTAATGCTGAAATCCACAAAAAAATGCTACATTAAACAAAAAAAAATAAAATAAAAAGTGTGTTGTCTTGCCGACCGCCTAACTATGAATGTACAGAGCATCCAGAAAGTATTCACAGCGCTTCACTTTTTCCACATTTTGTTATGTTACAGCCTCATTCCAAAATGGATTAATTTAATTATTTTCCTCAAAATTCTAAAACAATCCCCCATAATGACAACGTGAAAGAAGTTTGTTTGAAATCTTTGCAAATGTATTAAAAATAAAAAAACAGAAGAAAAACTCCCATGTACATAAGTATCACAGACTCCTCCCATGTACATAAGTATCACAGACTCCTCCCATGTACATAAGTATCACAGACTCCTCCCATGTACATAAGTATCACAGCCTCCTCCCATGTACACAAGTATCACATATATGTAAAGCGCTGTTTAAATTGACGGCGCTATATAAGTACCTGAAATAAATAAAATAATAAAATAAAATCACAGACTCCTCCCACGTAAATAAGCATCACCGACTCTTCTCATGTACATAAGCATCACAGCCTCCTCCCATGCACATAAGTATCACAGACTCCTCCCATGTACATAAGTATCACAGACTCCTCCCATGTACATAAGTATCACAGCCTCCTCCCATGTACACAAGTATCACATATATGTAAAGCGCTGTGTAAATTGACGGCGCTATATAAGTACCTGAAATAAATAAAATAATAAAATAAAATCACAGACTCCTCCCATGTAAATAAGCATCACCGACTCTTCTCATGTACATAAGCATCACAGCCTCCTCCCATGCACATAAGTATCACAGACTCCTCCCATGCATATAAGTATCACAGGCTCCTCCCATGTACATAAGTATCACAGACTCCTCCCATGTACATAAGTATCACAGACTCCTTCCATGTACATAAGTATCACAGGCTACTCCCATGTACATAAGTATCACAGGCTCCTCCCATGGTCATAAGTATCACAGGCTCCTCCCATGTACATAAGTATCACAGACTCCTCCCATGTTCATAAGTATCACAGACTCCTCCCATGTACATAAGTATCACTTTGCTCAAGCCTTTGCTCAATACTTTGGTGAAGCATCTTTGGCACCAACCACAGCCTCAAGCCTTTTTGAGTATGATGCTACAAGCTTGGCACACCTATTTTTGGGCAGTTTCTCCCATTCTTCTTTGCAGGACCTCTTCAAGCTCCATCAGGTTGGATGAGGAGCGTCTGTGCACAGCCATTATCACATCTCTCCAGAGATGTTCAATCTGGTTCAAGTCTGGGCTCTGGCTGGGCCACTCAAGGACATTCATAGAGTTGTCCCGTAGCTACTTCTTTGTTATCTTGACTGTATGCTTAGGGTCATTGTCCTGTTGGAAGATGAACCTTTGCCCCAATTTGAGGTCCAGAGCTGTCTGGAGCAGGTTTTCATCCAGGATGTCTCTGTACATGGCTGCAGTTATCTTTACCTCGATCCTGACTAATCTCCCAGTTCCTGATGCTGAAAAACATCCCCACAGCATGATGCTGCCACCACCATGTTTCACTGTAGGGATGGTATTGGCCAGGTGATGAGCGGTGCCTGGTTTCCTCCAGACATGACGATTGCCATTCAGGCCAAAGAGGTCAATCTGTGTTCCATCAGACCAGAAAATGTTGTTTCTCATGGTCTGAGAGCCCTTCAGGTGCAAACTCCAGGCAGGCTGTTATGTGCCTTTTACTGAGGAGTGGCTTCCGTCTGGCCACTCCACCATAGAGGCCTGATTAGTGGTGTGCTGCAGAGATGGATGTTCTTCTGGAAGGTTCTCCTCTCTCCAGAGAGAAACGCTGGAGCTCTGTCAGAGTGACCATCGGGTTCTTGGTCACCTCCCTGACTAAGGCCCTTCTCCCCTGATCGCTCAGTTTGGCCAGGCAGCCTGCTCTAGGAAGAGTCCTGGTGGTTCAAACTTCTTCCGTTTACAGATGATGGAGGCCACTGTGCTCATTGGGACCTTCAATGCTGCAGAAATTTTTCTGTACCCTTCCCCAGATCTGTGCCTCCATACAATCCTGTCTCCTGTCTACAATCCTGTCTCAGAGGTCTACAGACAACTCCTTGGACTTCAGGGCTTGGTTTGTGCTCTGACATGCACTGTTACCTGTGGGACCGTATATAGACAGGCGTGTGCCTTTCCAAATCATGTCCAATCAATTGAATTTACCACTGGTGGACTCCAATCAAGTTGTAGAAACATCTCAAGGATGATCAGCGGAAACCAGATGGGATTGCCCCCACTCGGCTCTATGCCCTTGAAAGACCAGAGCGAACTCCGACGTCACTTCGGTTGCTTTCACACTGAGGTACTAAAAATAGCGCCTGCAAAGCGCCTGTAAAGAGCCTCTCCTCTCCCTCCAGTATGAAAGCCCGAGTGCTTTCACAGCGGCTGAAAAGCTCTGCAAAAACGTTGCTAAAGCACCGCTAAAGATAGCGGTGCTTTACCGCCAATGCCCTCCAACCCCCCCCAGTGTGAAAGTAGCCTTTCTGTCCTCTGGCAGATAGACAGGATTTATTTTTTTCTTAAAGTCAAAATGACTTTTGCTTTTAAAGGTAAATGAGAGATCTGGGGTCTTTTTGACCCCCAGATCTCTCAATAAAGAGGACCTGTTATCCATATTTTTATTACAGGGGATGTTTACATTCCTTGTAATAGGAATAAAAGTGATCAAAAAAATAAAAATAAAAAAAAATAAAAGGGACAACGTAAAAAAAAAAAAAAAAGTAAAACAAATAAGAAAAAAAAAATGTACAGCGCCCCCATCCCTCCGTGCTTGTGCGTAGAAGCGAATGCATACGTAAGTCGTGCCCGCATATGTAAACGGCGTTCAAACCATGTGAGATATTGCTGCGATCGTTGGAGCGAGAGAAATATTTCTAGCACTAGAGCTCCTCTGTAACTCTAAACAGGAAACCTGTTAAAGTTTTAAACTGTCGCCTATGGAGATTTTTTAAGTACCGTAGTTTGTCGCCATTCCACGAGTGTGTGCAATTTTCTATTTACTCGGCGTAATCATCTTTCACATTATACAAAAAATTGGGCTAACTTTACTGTTTAGTTTTTTTTTTTCAATTCATTGAAGTGGATTTTTTCCCAAAAAAAATTGCGTTTGAAAGACCGCTGCGCAAATACCGTGTGACATAAAATATTGCAACGACCTCCATTTTATTCTGTAGGGTCTCTACAAAAAATATATATATTTAATGTTTGGGGGTTCTAAGTAATTTTCTAGCAAAAAATACTGATTTTAACTTGTAAGCAACAAGTGTCAGAAAAAGGCCTGGTCTTCAAGTGGTTATAGACTCAGTCTTTGGGACGTATGTCCAGAGAGCTAAACTGGTTATGGTCATACCTCATCAATACCTCATGCGTGCTTACATTTAAAAGTCTTAACCACTGCAGCCCCAGAAGGATTTACCCCCTTCCTGACCAGAGCACTTTTGCAATACGGCACTGCGTCGCTTTAACTGACAATTGCGCGGTCGTGCAACGTTGCACCCAAACAAAATTGACGTGCTTTTTTCCCCACAAATAGAGCTTTCTTTTGGTGGTATTTGATCACCTCTGCGGTTTTTATTTTTTGCGCTATAAAAACAAAAAAAGGCCGACAATTTTGAAGAAAAAAAGCAATATTTTATACTTTTTGCTATAATAAATATCCCCAAAAAATATTCAGATTTTTTTTTACCAAAAATACAAAATTTCTTTTTTTTTTTTTTTTGTTTCACAAAGAAAATTTCTTTCTCATTTTAGGCCGATATGTATTCTTCCACATATTTTTGGTAAAAAAAAAAAAAAAAAAAAATCGCAATAAGCGTTTGTGCAAAAGTTATAGCTTCTAAAAAATAGGAGATTTTTTATTATTAATTTTTTCTTATTAGTAATGGCGGTGATCTGCGATTTTTATTGTGACTGCGACATTATGGCAGACACATCGGACACTTTTGACACTATTTTGGGACCATTCTCCTTTATTCAGCGATCAGTGCTATAAAAATGCACTGATTACTGTGTAAATGACACTGGCAGGGAAGGTGTTAAACACTAGGGGGCGATCAAGGGGTTAAGTGTGTCCTAGGGAGTGATTCTAACTTTAGGGGGGATTGTTTTACTAGAACATGACAGAGATCACTGCTCCCAATGACAGGGAGCAGTAGATCTCTGTCATGTTGCTAGGCAGAACAGGGAAATGCCTTATATACATAGTATAAAATAAAACAATGAACTGCGCTAAACCAAAAATGAGATAATATGCATTGAAATATATATATAAGACAACCAATATATCAAAAAAGCAAATATCTGACAGTAATAAAGAAAGTATATAGTCCTGAGGAGTCAGATTAGGTAACGTAATTAAAAGATATTATAGTAAAACACAGTGTGTGAAAAAAGTTCCAGAGAGCCCAAATAGTATCCAAACGTAATTGCAATGAAGCTCATCAAATGGCACCAAGTGGAAGATCCACCACCAGTAGCAATGCACGCTTACCGGAGGCAAGCTACAAGACAGCTTGTAGGGAAATTGGATATCCGTTTAATGGAGGCGTCCTAATCCGACCTCACCGGGGAAGGGAGACAGGCAGGAAGGCTCCGTCCAGTGGATAGGGGTAATCAACAGGGAGGACCCGGAGGAATAAAAAATAGGATCTCCATAGTGTAAGTCAGTAGACACAATTTTATTAAAAAAGGGGTTTACACTTACGTAGACAACGTGAATATAGGCATAAACAAGGATAGAAAACAGCCGGCCGGCCTGCAGACACCCGTTCAAGATGAGATGACACCGATGACGTCAGCGAGTCAACCATCCGACGTACGTTTCGTCTTAGAAAGACGTCGTCAAGGGAACAGGCGATGCACTGACTCATCGCTACATATAACATTCACAGAAACCACGCCTCGTTCTGAAGCTCAAGTGGCAGCACCAAGACATTCTGAAAACAGGAAATAAGTAAAACCGTAATGGATGTATTAAAAATAATAATACTAAACGGGAAAAAACTAATAAATAATAAAGAAGAAGACTAAGATGAAAGTCTAATGGGGCATAAATAAATAAATATAACTGAAAAACGATATAAAATGTGGCGTTATAAAAAACAACCAAATAGATACATAGATGTCCCGCTATGCCATCTAGTTACGTGCTCGTTAAGCCTGACAGAAAGAGGGCGTTTAGTCCTTCCAACATATTGTAGCTCGCAAGGGCATTGGAGGAGATAAACAACCCGTTCAGTAGAGCAAGTAATGAATGCTTTAATCTCAAATTCTGCCAAGGTGCTGGTGGAAACAAATCTATGTGTTCTTCTATGTGTTCAACGACTAAGGGAGGACACTGTACACCTCCTACATTGAAAAAAGCCAGTCATATACTCAAAAAAACCCCTCTTAGCTGGAGGAGGATCGAGAACGTTTGGGGCCACTCTACCTCTAAGAGAGGGAGCACCCTTATAAATCACCTGTGGCTTGGCTGGAAGGACATTACCCAATACATGGTCATTCGTGAGGACATGCCAATGTTTTCTGACAAGTTTGGCCACATTTCTATGTTGTATGGAGTAGGTGGTTATAAAGGGAATAGATGGTACCCTATCCGGGTTAGGTGCTTTACTTTTCAATAAAACACTCCTATCTAGGGATGAAACCTCATCAAGCGTGTTCCTAAGGGAGGCCTCAGGGTAACCCTTCTCAAGAAAACACCCGATCAAAACGTCAGCCTGAAGTAAGAACTCGCCATGATCAGAGCAGTTACGTTTTAGACGTATAAGTTGACTTTTTGGCACCGACCTTAGCCAGGCCTCATGATGGCAGCTGTCAGTAGGTATGTACGAATTACGATCCGTATTTTTAAAAAAGGTAGCCATAGTAAACTGACCATCCTTGACCCCAATTTTCAGATCCAAGAAATTAATCTCAGCTTGGCTAGCTTCATAATAGAGCCGAATGCCACGATCATTGGCGTTCAGCTGACTCATAAAGGAATCCAAGTCCTCTCGGTCCCCATTCCACAGGAGGAGGATGTCATCTATGTATCTAGCCCATAACACCACCTGAGGCCTCCGGTGGACATAAATGACATCCTCCTCCCATAGGGCCATAAAGAGGTTCGCCAAACTAGGGACATACTTAGCCTCCATGGCGACCTCTCTATCCTGCCTATAAAACTGGCCCCCAAACCAGAAGTAGTTTCGAGTAGCCACAAAGTGAACATGACAGAGATCACTACTCCCGATGACAGGGAGCAGTAGATCTCTGTCATGTTGCTAGGCAGAACAGGGAAATGCCTTATATACATAGGTATCACCCCGTTCTGCCGCTCCGTGACACATTTGCGGGCCCCCGGCAGACATCAAGTTTGCGGGACCCGCAGGCACGCTCATGGAGTATGCAATGGGCGCGCGCGCCCACAATGCCGCGATTTAAAGGGGAAATACCTGTACGACCATTTGCCCAGCCGTGCCATTGCCATTTTGCCAACGTATATCGTCGTGCGCTGGTCAACAAGGGGTTAATCAGCAATATAGAAAAAAAAAAGTGAAATGGATACGACAAATAAAATACAGACCTGAAATACCCCTTCCCATCAGAGAGAAGGTGAAGATATCACTATCGGGGGTTTGAGGTGGGATGGAGGCAGTGAGAGGCATCTGCTTCAAAGAACGCTGAAAAGCCGTTGCAAAACTGTACAATATCCGACTCACCTACAGAGATACATGACACAAGCATGGTTAGTTTTAAGACCTCCAAATACACCAGACATACACTTCAAATGCAAAAGGATTTAAAAGCCCAACTCCGGGCAGTGATAACATAATTTAAAAGGATAAGTTCACCTTTAGTAACATGTTACATGCTACATCCATATTCCGGGTGTAACATGTTACTATGCACCTGCTGGCACCCCAACCAGATCCCTCAATGTGACAGTAGTGGGAGGGTCTTCTCCCCACACCCACTGTCACAAATCAATTAAAGACATATCAGGTTAAACCATTTGGTCAAACCTTTTATTTTGACTGCATCTCCTATCCTTATAAGGAACTCCACCTGATTAGGCGAGTCGGTAAACTGCCACCTGAATTGACCAATGATATTGGTCATCAGGACCCCGCCAATTGCATTTTTATTGCGATTTGTGCACAAATCAAATACTCTGCCCCCACACAGTCGCGTCATTTGTTCACAGAGTTCTGTAAATGAATGAACTACAAGTACTGTCGGCCATTGCGGCAGGTGGATTGTAGTCCTCCAATCAGCACTCTCATCGTTCATTGTCTTTCCTGGAGTTCAGTATCTGTCTGCCCGTAGGAGAGTCTACAGGAGCCTGACATTGCACTTGCAATCTGCTGATCACGGGTGCAATGCTTTACAGCGGAGATCGGCAAGCAGTCGATCCCGATATACCAGTCAACCATGGGCAGCCGACAGGTAGATTGGGAACACTGCCCTGCATTGCCAATCACCAACTTGTTCATGTGAAAAGTTAATTCCCTCCTTCCATCCAGTACTGTGACGCCTCTCTCTCTCTCTCTACTGCACAGTGTTCACCAGTGTAAGGTAGGAGACTACTACCTACACTGTGTGTGTTGTTGGGAGGGGCAGAGAAAACTACAATGGGGGTGGGGGTGAGGGGGGGCACAGGACACTATAGGGAGGGGTAAAGGGTAAGGGGGTAGAGGGCACAGGACACTGCTATGGGGCCACAGGGCAGAGGACACTATAGGGAGGGGTAATGTGAAGGGGGCAGAGGGAAAGGGGACACTACAGTTGGGAGGGGTGATGTGAAGGGGGGACAAAGGACACCGATATGGGGGGGAGGGAGAGGACACTATAGTTGGGGGGAGGGAGAGAGGACATTATAGGGGGGCAGAGGACATGAAAGGTGGGGGGGCAGAGGACACTAAAGGTGGAGGGGCAGAGGACACTATAGTGGGGGGGCAGAGGACACTATAGTGGGGACAAAGGACACTAGAGTGGGGGGGGCAGAGGACACTAGAGTGGGGGGGTCAGAGGACACTGATATGGGGGGGCAGAGGGGACACTACAGTGGGGGCAGAGGACACTGATATGGGGAAGGAGAGAGAGGACACTACAGTGGGGGGGCAGAGGACACAATATGGGGGGGCGACAGAAGACACTAATATGGGAGGAGCGGGGAGAGAGGACACTACAGTGGGGGGGGCAGAGGACACCGATATGGGGGGGCAGCTAGAGAGGACACTACAGTGGGGGAAGGGGGACTACAGGTGGGAGGAGGTTTTCTTTTGTTTTTTAGAGTGCGATTTCCCGCCTTACCCGGGGATCTTTGATTTCCTCCTGGTTGCCTGGGTAGATCCCAACCTCTGAAAGGTTGCCTACAAGATGTGCATTTATGATTTTATAGAGAACTTATCCTTTAAAGTGGTTGTAAAGGCTGAAGGTGCATTCTTTGCATTAAGATGAAAAGCCTTCTGTGTGCAGCATCCTTTCCAGCACCCCTAATACTTACCTGAGCCCTCTCTCTGTCCAGCGATGTCCACGAGTCCCTCGGCATTCCCTGATTATTTAAGACACAGCAGTGGCGCCATTGGCTCCTGCTTCTGTCAATCAAAGTCAGATAGCCAATCAGGAAAGGGAGGGGGTGGGGACAGACAGAGACACACAGAGCTACAGCTTGGCTCGGGTGCCCCCCATAGCAAGCTGCTTGCTGTGGGAGCACTCGACAGGAGGTGGGGCCAGGAAAACCGAAGTAGGACCCGGGAAGAGGAGGATTTGGGCTGCTCTGTGCAAAAGTATGTATATCAGGTTTGTTATTTTAGAAAAAACTAGGAGTTTACAATCACTTTCAGTGTTAGTTCACCTTTACAGGAAAAAAATAGGATTTTTATAACAGCTTACCTTTAAAATCCTTTTCTTTGAAGTACATCACCGGATGTATATACATAATTACTATGTGGGTTATAGGCCACCTTCAGGTGATGGACACTGGCACATACTAAACAGGAAGTTGCCTCCCTATATAACCCCTCCCAGACCTGGAGTACCTCAGTTTTGTAGCAAAGCAATACACGTGTATACCAGAAAGAGGGGAGGGACCTCTGTGTCCCATGATGTACTTCAAAGAAAATAATTTTACAGGTAAGCTGTTATAAAAATCCTATTTTCTTAATCGTACATCGCAGGACACAGAGCCATAGTAATTACTATGTGGGATGTCCCAGAGCAATGCCAACTGAGCGGAGGGAGACACAACAAAAAGTAGGGCATTGTGAGATCAGAAGACTTATACTGTTGCCTGCAGCACACTGTGCCCAAAGGCGATATCCTTATATGTCTTTTTGAAATCCACCTGATAGAATCTGGTAAATGTATGGACTGATGACCAAGTTGCGGTCTTGCAGATTTGAGCCATGGAGGCTTGGTGATGCACTGCCCACGAAGCACTAACAGCCCTGGTGGAGTGCGCTCTGATTTGAGAGGGTGGAATATACCTCTTTAAACCATAAGCTTGAAAGATTACATGTCGAATTCATTTAGAAACAGTAGATTTCTATGCTGCCTGTCCTCTTTTAGGACCTTCAGGCAACACAATCAAAACATCCGGTTTTCTAATCTGAGCAGTCGCCTTTAAGTAGACCTTGACTGTTCTCACCACATCAAGAGAATGTAGTGACTTTTCTTCCATGGAACAGGGTTCTGGAAAAAAATGAAGGTAGAACAATATCCTGGTTTAGATAAAAACCTGACACTACCTTTGGTAGAAAGTTAGGATGAGGACGCAATACTACCTTATCCTTGTGAATAATAAAATGGCTCTTTACAAGAAAGAGCAGCCAACTCTGATACCCTTTTTGCAGAAGATATGGTTACCAGAATAACTAGTTTCCTTGTCAAAAGGACCAAGGGAATATGTTATATCGGCTTAAAAGGCTGTTTCTGTAATGCCGACAGACCTAAATTCAAGTCCCGAGGGTTCAGGGGTGACCTAACTGGAGGATTAAGTCGCGTTATCCCCTGAATAAAGCTATGAACCAATGAATGCGAAGCAAGTGGTTGTTGAAATAATACCAATAAGGCTGAGACCTGGCCTTTGAAAGTACTCAAGGCCAGCTTCAATTCTAACCCCATCTGCAGAAAGTCAAGGATTCTACCTATGACATACTTCCTGGGGTGCCAACCCCTGGATTCACACCAGGAGACATATGCCTTCCAGACTCTATAATATATGATTTTTATAGGGTTTTTTATTATGTGTAATCGCAATAAAAAATATAAAAAAAAACTTTAAATATATATGTATATTTCTTCCTTTTTGGTTGCCTACAAAATCCCAAAAGGAGGTTCTGTATGGAATCTATATACGAGGGATGGGGGCAACCATTTTCTGCATTTGAAGGGATAATCTGCTGACTATCTCCTGTAGCATGCCTATAGTCTTTGACCATCTCCCGTTGCAGGTCTACACTCTCTGACCATCTCCTGTAGCAGATCTATAACCTTTGACCATCTCCTATAGCCTTCTACACTGTCTTTCCATCTCCTGTGCCATGCCTATAGTCTTTGGCAATCTCCTGTAGCCTTTTACATTCTCTGACCATCTCCTGTAGCAGGTCTATAACCTTCTCTCCTGCAGCATTTCTATAGTCTTTGACCATCTCCCGTTGCATGTCTACACTCTGTCCCTCTCCTGTAGCCTTCTATATAATATGTAGCCTCCTGTAGCCTTCTACATCCATCTCCTGTAGCATTCCTATAGTCTTTGACCATCTCCCTTGGCCTTCTACACTCTGGTCATCTCCTGTGGCAGGTCTAAAACCATCAACCATCTCCTATAGTCTACTACACTCTCCTATCGTGGCATGCCTATAGTCTTTGATTATCTCCCATTGCAAGTCTACACTCTCTGACCATCTCTTGTAGCATGCCTGTAGTTTTTGACCATTTCCTGTAGCATGTGTATGCAGTCTCTGAAAGGTTTATGTAGCATTACATTCACAATTACGTATGACCCTTTGGTGCAGCCACTTTTGAAGCCCCTTGTCTCAGGAGAGTTGACCACTACTGATGCAAAAGGTACAAAAGGTTTGTTTTTTTTGGATATAGTGGGTTATGCTGGCCATACACACAGATTTTCTTTTTTGTAACTAAACTTAAAAAAAAAAAAAAAAAAAAAACTAACAGATTTCCCCAACCATGCTAAACAGCACAGACTGACGAATCTCCGGCTTTGACTATTACATTCTGACAGCCGGCGCCAGTGGCTTGTGTTTAAGTAGCAGGTATAAACAGCAATTCAGGAAAAACACACTTTTTTTTTTGGTCACTATATTACTGTTTCCCCAACAAAGTTATAGCAGGACATCAAATAAAGAACACAGACACCAAATTTCTATTTATAGTTTTATTTCGGTAAAATCTTTTTTTATTGAAATATTTGAAAGATAAGAACAACTGTAATGATCCCACGCAGGGGATATAAACATGGCTAAGCTTAATAATGCAATTAAAAGAATATTTGATTGTAGAAGTTGTCAAACATCAACAGCCCTTCGGCCAAGGCCGGGGGTCAACACAGGGTAAATGAGCTTAATTGCTCAGGGGTTAAGGCAGGGGTAGTCCACAAAAATTTTGGAAAATAAGACTAAAATCGGGGTCTTACGGACAAAGAACAAAAATAGAAAAAAACACCAAGAGAAGAGAAAGAGAGAAAGAGAAAGAGATAAAGAGAAAGTGAAAAAGAAAGAGAGAGAAAGAGAATATATGGTGAAGGGGGACACAAGAAATAAGACGGAAAGACAGAGAAGGAAAAGGAGGTACAGAGCAGGAAGGTTGGGTAGGAAAAAGGTTCCCTCAGGTCGGGAGGGTAGAGGAGGTCAAATAGTGAGGTCTAGGCTGGTCGGTTGCAAAGTGGGAAGAGCATAGGACCACCACGGGCCCCACACCTTAAGGAACTTGACGTGGGAATCATGGAGAATACTAGACATATTCTTATTAATCATGAGAGACGTTAGGGTGCTCTTCACCTCTGCAAACGAGACAGCCGGTTTCTTCCAGGCCCTAGTTATTGTACGCTTCGCAGCAATAAACAAGTAGGTGGTCAGCTTTTGCTGATAAGAAAAGAGGCCTGGGAACGGGCAGTGGAGTAAGGCCAATTTGGAATCCTTGCGGGAGGGATTGTATGGAGGATGCTGCAGGATGGGTTTAATTTTGCAATACGGGATGGAACCAGGTACCAACGGAGGAGTACCCTTAACAAGGCTACCCTAGGCTGCCTCTAGGGTAGCCGTGTTAAAGGAGCATTTCGCAATATTAGAGCGGGCTTTGCTCCAGTTATAGTTTTATTTCAAAATGTCGAACACACATTTTTTTTTTTTTGGAACTATTTTTTTTTTTTTAAAGAGCCAACATAAGCTAAAAAAAAAACAAAAAAAAAAAAAAAAACATAATAAACATATTAAATTTTCTCAAGAGTCTGTAAAACAACACCAATTCTGCTTTGTATCTCAGGTATGAGCTGTCTCAGGTATTTCCGTTCTGTGTTGCATTGCCTCAGCTCAGCGCTGAATTGGTGCACCGTGATGTTATTCATAGTGGTTTCCGGTGTGATTTGCACTATTAGGAATAGAAACACAAAAACAAAAACTACTTAAATTTTTCAGCCATAAAGGCCTCTTCATGCCCCGAAACGTGTGACTTCTCCACTAGGGATGAGCTTGGGTTCATTCTGAACTTCATAACTCAGATGTCTGTGCTGGGCTAATGAGCTACAGGTGAGGGACTACCCGCCTTGCAGCTTCACGTACACAAAAGAGGCGGGGATGACATCATTGACCTTATAAGGCCACATGGCCATCTTAGGTCTAGGTCATTGACCTAATACGGCCGTTAGCCATATTTTATTATGGTCAGCAAGGTCAATGTCATTCACCTAATAAGGCCATGGGGCCGTGTTAGCTCAGCTAAGGCCATATTGGGTCAGCGATGGCCATGGGGCCATAAAAAGTCAGTGAAGTCATGAGCATCTTTGCCCTTCATACAGCGGTGAGGAGGGGTGAGAAATCCCCCCCCCCCACTCCACAGTTCAATAGCCCAGCAATAACAGCTCCCTCCTAGGTCTGGTTGAACTCAGATCGAACCAAAGCTCATCACTACTATATGTGGCCTTAATAGCTCAATGATTGACACATTAGGTTAAATGGTTCCACAGAAAATAATGGTCAGTACCGGGTCAATGAGCTGCGGGCGGGAGGATTCCCCATCCTGTAGCTGTATGTACACAAAAGGAGTTGGGTTGCTTGTGGCATCACTGACCTACCATGATCAGCGATGGCCATGGGGCCATGTTAGGCCAGTGATGGCCATGGGGCCATCTTAGGTCAGCAACGGTCATGTTATGTCAGCGATGGCCATGTTACGTCAGCGATGGCCATGTTACGTCAGCGATGGCAATGGGGCCATGTACCGTCAGTGTTGGCCATGTTCCGTCAGTGATAACCATGGGGCCATACTAGGTCTGTGATGGCCTTGGGGCCATGCTAAGTCAGCGATGGCCTTGGGGCCATGATACGTCAGCGATGGCCATGTTCGGTCAACGGAGGCCATGCCGCCATGTTAGGTCAACGGAGACCATGCCGCCATGTTAGGTCAATGGAATTATGACCATTGCCGTTTGTACATGCAGCTGTGAGGTGGTGAAACCCCCGCCACCCGCAGCTCATTGGCCCAGCAATGACAGCTGCCTCCTGGGTTTGGTTGAACTCAAATTCAGACTGAACCAAAAAGTTTACCACTACTCATCACATACAGTTGCAATAAAAAGTATGTGAACCCTTTTGGAATGATATGGATTTCTGCACAAATTGGTCATAAAATGTGATCTGATCTTCATCTAAGTCACAACAATAGACAATCACAGTCTGTTTAAACTAACACACAAATAATTAAATTTTACCATGTTTTTATTGAACACACTATGTAAACATTCACAGTGCAGGTGGAAAAAGTATGTGAACCCTTGGATTTAATAACTGGTTGAACCTCCTTTGGCAGCAATAACTTCACCCAAACGTTTCCTGTAGTTGCAGATCAGACGTGCACAACGGTCAGGAGTAATTCTTGACCAGGGGCATTGCTAGGGGGTGGCTTTTGGGGCTATAGCCCCGAATCTGAGGCCAATAGCCCCGAGTCTCTGCAGGGGTCCCCAAGGGGAGGGGAGGCTCTCTGGGGACCCTTATGTAAGTGGGGGGCTCTATGGGGACCCTGATGTAAGAGAGAGGCTCTCTGGGGACCCTGATTTTAAGGCCTAGGCTCTCTAGGGACCCTAATGTAAGGGGGCCTCTCTGGGAACCCTGATGTAAGTGGGGGGGTCCTCTGGGTACCCTGATGGAAGGGGGAGGCTCTCTGAGGACTCTGATGTAATGAGGAGGCTCTCTGGGGACCCTGATGTAAGGGGGGGCTCTCTGGGGACCCTGATGTAAGCGGGGGCTCTCTGGGGACCCTGATGTAAGCGGGGGGCTATCTGGGGATATATATACACCCACACGTATATTACTGTATATACATGTGTATGCCCGCCCAAGCATATGACTTTCTGTACTACGCTGCTATGGGCTCTAGCCCCAGATCTTTTGTAGACCTAGCAACGCCCCTGTTCTTGACCATTCCTCTTTGGATGTCTGTTTCAGTTCAGCAATATTCTTGGGATGTCTGGTGTGAATCGCTTTCTTGAGGTCATGTCACAGCATCTCAATCGGGTTGAGGTCAGGACTCTGACTGGGCCACTCCAGGAGGCATATTTTCTTCTGTTTAAGCCATTCTGTTGTTGATTTACTTCTATGCTTTGGGTCGTTGTCCTGTTGCAACACCCATTTTCTGTTGAGCTTCAGCTGGTGGACAGATGGCCTTAAGTTCTCCTGCAAAATGTCTTGATAAACTTGGGAATTCATTTTTCCTTCGATGATAACAATCCGTCCAGGCCCTGACGCAGCAAAGCAGCCCCAAACCATGATGCCCCACCACCATAATTCACAGTTGGGATGAGGTTTTGATGTTGGTGTGCTGTGCCTCTTTTTCTCCACACATAGTGTTGTGTGTTTCTTCCAAACAACTCAACTTTGGTTTAATCTGTCCACAAAATATTTTGCCAGTACTGCTGTGGAACATCCAGGTGCTCTTGTGCAAACTGTAAACGTGCAGCAATGTTTTTTTTGGACAGCAGTGGCTTCCTCTGTGGTATCCTCCCATTAAATCTATTCTTGTTCAGTGTTTTACGTATCGTAGATTCGCTAATAGGGATATTAGCATATGCCAGAGACTTTTGTAAGTCTTTAGCTGACACTCTAGGATTCTTCGTCACCTCATTGTGCAGTCTGCGCTGTGCTCTTGCAGTCATCTTTACAGGACACCCACTCCTAGGGAGAGTAGCAGCAGTGCTGAACTTTATCCATTTATAGACAATTTGTCTTACCATGGACTGATGAACAGCAAGGCTTTTGGAGATACTTTTATAACCCTTTCCAGCTTTATGCAAGTCAACAATTCTTAATCATAGGTCTTCTGAGAGCTCTTTTGTGCGAGGCATCATTCACATCAGGCAATGCTCCTTGCGAAAAGCAAACCTAGAACTGGTGTGTGTTTTTTATAGGGCAGGACAGCTGTAACCAACACCTCCAATCCCATCTCATTGATTGGACTCCAGTTGGCTGACACCTCACTCCAATTAGCTCTTGGAGATCTCATTAGTCTAGGGGTTCACATACTTTTTCCACCTGCACTGTGAATTTTTACATGGTGTGTTCAATAAAAACATGGTAACATTTAATTCTTTGTGTGTTATTAGTTTAAGCAGATTGTGATTGTCTATTGTTGTGATAAATAGCAGATCACATTTTATGACCAATTTGTGCAGAAATCCATATCATTCCAAAAGGGTTCACATACTTTTTATTGCAACTGTACCTGTGCCTGAAATCTCCTGCAGACATACAGGTATATCCTCCATCGTTGTCACAGGGATGTGCTCTGTTGGATATGAACTTTCTTCACACTCAACTTTAATGTCTTGGGACCCATGTTCACCTTGACCAGCCGCATCCTCAGCCTTTGCCTGCTGTTCTTCTGCAGCTCTTTCTCTCTTTTTGTCTGGGGATTACACAAATATGTTTTAGAAAAGTTGCATGCAAAAAAAAAAAATCACAGCAACATACGAGGGTTCTTCAAAAAGTTTCTGCACTTTTTTTAACTGGAATATAATAATAAAAGTGCGGAAACATTTTGAAGACAACTCGTACATTCAACAAAGTGGGATTAGCAATCACAAACATAACATGATGGAAGAATCAATGCAGGAGGGCTACCAGTGGTGATGAGCTTAGGATCAGGCTTGGGTTTGGTCCAAATCCAGAAGTTACCATTCCAGAGTCAATGAGCTGACATACATAAAGTGGTGAGGATGCTTGCGATATCATTGACCAGGGATTGCTTTGAATATAGGAGGCAGCTAACAAACCTTACTGGTAGAACTATGTAAGATGTTCCCGAAGGTGAACTTATACTTTAACCACTTCAGCCCCAGAAGGATTTACCCCCTTCCTGACCAGAGCACTTTTTACAATTTGGCACTGCATCGCTTTAACTGCTAATTGCGCGGTCATGCAATGCTGTACCCAAACAAAATTTGTGTCCTTTTCTTCCCACAAATAGAGCTTTCTTTTGATGGTATTTGATCACCTCTGCAGTTTTTATTTTTTGCGTTATAAACGGAAAAAGACCGAAAATTTTGAAAAAAAATGATATTTTCTACTTTTTGTTATAACAAAAATGTGCCAACATGTCTTTGGTAAAAAAAATGTCAATAAGCGTATATTTATTGGTTTGCGCAAAAGTTATAGTGTCTACAAACTAGGGTACATTTTCTGGAATTTACACAGCGTTTAGTTTATGACTGCCTATGTCATTTCTTGAGGTGATAAAATGGCAGAGCGGTACAAAACCCCCCCTAATGAGCCCAATTTGGAAAGTAGACACCCCAAGGAAATTGCTGAGAGGCATGTTGAGCCCATTGAATATTAATTTTTTTTTGTGATTGAATAATGACAAAAAAAAAAATTACAAAAAGTTGTCACTAAATAATATATTGCTCACACAGGCCATGGGCCATGGGCATATGTGGAATTGCACCCCAAAATATATTCAGCTGCCTCTCCTCAGTACGGGGATACCACATGTGTGGGAATTTTTGGGAGCCTAGCCGCGTACGGGGCCCCTAAATCCAATCACCGCCTTCAGGATTTCTAAGGGCGTAAATTTTTGATTTTACTCCTCACTACCTATCACAGTTTTGAAGGCCATAAAATGCCCAGATGGCACAAAACCCCCCGAAATTACCCCATTTTGGAAAGTAGACACCCCAAGCTATTTGCTTTGAGGCATGTTGAGTATTTTGCAGCTCTCATTTGTTTTTGAAAATGAAAAAAGAAAAGAAAGACAAGAAAAAAATTTTTTTTTTTTTTTTTTCAATTTTCAAAACTTTGTGACAAAAAGTGAGGTCTGCAAAATACTTACTATACCTCTCAGCAAATAGCTTGGGGTGTCTACTTTCCAAAATGAGGTCATTTGGGGGGGTTTGTGCCACCTGGGCATTCCATGGCCTCCGAAACTGTGATAGGCAGTGAAGAGTGAAATCAAAAATTTACGCCCTTAGAAAGCCTGAAGGCGGTGCTTGGTTTTTGGGGTCCCGTACGAGGCTAGGCTTCCAAAAAGTCTCACACATGTGGTATCCCCGTACTCAGGAGAAGCAACAGAATGTATTTTGGGGTGTAATCTCACATATTCCCATGGCATGTTTGAGCAATATATCATTTAGTGACAACTTTGTGCAAAAAAAAAAAAAAAAAAAAAAAAAAATTGTCTCTTTCCCGCACCTTGTGTCACAATATAAAATATTCCATGGACTCGACATGCCTCTCAGCAAATAGCTTGTGGTGTCTACTTTCCAAAATGGGGTAATTTGGGGGGGGGTTTGAACTGTCCTGGCATTTTATGCACAACATTTAGAAGCTTATGTCACACATCACCCACTCTTCTAACCACTTGAAGACAAAGCCCTTTCTGACACTTTTTGTTTACATGAAAAAATTACTTTGAACCCCCAAACATTATATATTTTTTTAAAGCAAATGCCCTACAGATTAAAATGGTGGGTGTTTCATTTTTTTTTTTCACACAGTATTTGCGCAGTGATTTTTCAAACGCATTTTTTGGGGAAAAAACACACTTTTTTAAATTTTAATGCACTAAAACACACTATATTGCCCAAATGTTTGATGCAATAATAAAGATGATCTTAGGCTGAGTACATGGATACCAAACATGACATGCTTTAAAATTGCGCACAAACGTGCAGTGGCAACAAAATAAATACATTTTTAAAAGCCTTTAAAATCCTTTACAGGTTACCACTTTAGATTTACAGAGGAGGTCTACTGCTAAAATTACTGCCCTCGATCTGACCTTCGCGGTGATACCTCCCATGCATGGTGCAATTGCTGTTTACATTTGACGCCAGGCGGACGCTTGCGTTCGCCTTAGCGCGAGAGCAGGGGGGGACAGGGATGCTTTTTTTTTTTTCTTTATTATTTTTTTGCTTTTTATCTTATTTTTAAACTGTTCCTTTCATTTTTTTTTAAATCATTTTTATTGTTATCTCAGGGAATGTAAATATCCCCTATGATAGCAATAGGTAGTGACAGGTATTCTTTTTTGAAAAAATTGGGGTCTATTAGACCCTAGATCTCTCCTCTGCCCTCAAAGCATCTGACCACACCAAGATCGGTGTGATAAAATGCTTTCCCAATTTCCCAATGGCGCTGTTTACATCCGGCGAAATCTAAGTCATGAAATGCTCGTAGCTTCCGGTTTCTTAGGCCATAGAGATGTTTGGAGCCACTCTGGTCTCTGATCAGCTCTATGGTCAGCTGGCTGAATCACTGGCTGCATTCTCAGGTTCCCTGTTGAGACAGGAGAGCCAGAGAAAAACACGGAAGACGGTGGGGGGGGGGGCATTCCCTCCCACTGCTTGTAAAAGCAGTCTAGAGGCTAATTAGCTGGTAGAATTGCTTTTACATGAAAGCCGACCGCTGGCTGAAAAGAATGATACCAAGATGATACCTAAACCTGCAGGCATCATTCTGGTATAACCACTCAAAGTCATGAATGGTGTACCTGAAGACAAAAAAATGGTTAACAATAAAGCACAGTAAACAGTAAAGTATAAAAAATTGCATACCTGAAAAGCAAACATGATAAAACATAATAACAATAAAACATTGCAGAATAGAATACAGTAAAAAAGAGCAGAACAATAGAGAGAGAATAGAGAGAGAGAGAACAATAAAACGACAACTATTTTTTTTTATTTTATATATTTTTTTGTGTTTTTTTTTTTGTTTTACACTTTTTTTTGTAACTGTAACTTTTATAACTGTAACCGGTTCCAGGTTTGGGTCTCTCAAAATGCGATGGCATCTTGGGAGACCCTGTGAAAGTGTGCCTAGTCTGTGCAATGCAGTACCCTATGCTAATACTCAACTAGTGCATGGTAGCGTTCAAAACATTCACCAATGCAAAGACCAGGATTGTCAGGACAGGAGGGACAATAATAGCGGGTGTCACGCCTATATCAGCGCTTGCTGTAGACACGACATATTTTTTTGGGGGGTTCGTTGGGTAGGGGTACTCGGGAGGACATAAAGAAAATGCCTCTCATGCAGCCGACTGCATTTGGTTGGGGATGTGAATGAGGGGAATACGGGCGCTGCAGAAGTGGTGGGTTCCAATTAGGATTGGCGAATGCAGCAGGAAGGGCATTATGGGCACGACAGGCCTGTGTTTGTCTTCTTCTTGGTGGCAGTGGGACACTACTTGTGCTTGCCACCTCACCAGCTTGAACTGCACTTATGGGACTCGCCACGTCACCAAGTGTTACTGCAGTGCTGGTTTGATTACAACCGGGGTGTACTAGGCCGCTGGCGCTTGCCAGTTCACCAAAACGCTACCAAAAAAACTGTTAGCGATCGCAGGGATCAGGCCTGACTCTGCAAACGCTGCAGTTATGCGTTTAGTGTTTTGTAAGTGTCAGTGATCGATCAATACTGCACTTGGGTGGGCCGGGCGGAGGGGCAAAACGCAGGTGCTAGCAGGTATCTGGGCTGACCCCGCTAACACTGCGTTTTCGGGAACCCTAAACTGCTGGGGACGCTAGTATAGATCTGATCGGATCAGATATTGATCCGTTCAGATACTATACCACTAAGGGAGGCGTATGCTGCGTGCGTGGGTGTTAGCGGTACTGGCGCTAATCTGACGCTGCCTGGGGCGATCAGGGGGCTAAACCTTTATTCGGTAATAAACGGCGGGTGCCCTGACACTATAAAAAATAAACAAACTAACCAGCGTCACCCGTAACGGTTATACGGTGATCACTGGTGAAAGGGTTAAGTAGGGGCAATCAAGGGTTTAAAACATTTATTAGGTAGTATATGGGGGTCCCTGACGCTATAAAACTCTGACGGCGAACCTAAATATTTACCTCCCTAACTAGCGTCACCAGCAACACTAATACAGCGATCAGAAAAATAATCGCTTAGCGACACTGGCAACGGGGGGTGATCAAGGGGTTAAAACTTTATTAGGGGGGTGTTAGGGGGGTATCCTAGATCTAAAGGGGGCTAACACTAACTGCCCTACCACATTAACTGTCACAAACTGACACCAATGCAGTAATCAGAAAAAAAAAAAACTGCTTGGTGTCACTGTGACGGGGGGGGGGGGGGGGGCGGGGGGGTGATTAGGGGGGTGATCGGGGGGTAAAGGGGGATGTATTGTGTGTCTGGCATGTTCTACTGTGTGTGTGTGTGTGCTTTACACTCACATTGCAGTCTTCTCTCCTCGGCGCCGAAACGGAAAATGCCGAGCCGAGGAGAGATGACATAATTTCCTCTGCCTCTGTGTACTATACAGAGGCAGGGGAATGATCTCATTGGCTGGGAGCGATTGCGAGGGGGGGGCCACGAATGGATGGCCTCCCCCTCATCTCTGAACGCTCCGAGTCAGAAGCCGACCGCCTCGGGCACCGGGGGGGGGGTCCGATCGGACCCCCGCCCGCGGCAATCAATCACATACCAGGTACGTGATTTTGCCTGCCCGTGTCATTCTGCCACAGTATATCTGCGTTAGGCGATCGGCAAGTGGTTAACCCATGGGTCTCCAAACTATGGCCCTCCAGTTGTTCAGGAACTGCAATTCCCATCATGTCTATGAATCTCAGAGTTTTACAATGCCTCATGGGACGTGTAGCTGTAGGTTCGGAGTTTGGAGATCCCTACTTTAACCCATGGGTGTCCAACCTGTGGCCCTCCAGCTGATGTGGTTCCGTCAGATATGACGACCCGTCAGAATTGGTAATGGAAGTGACGTTTCGTTGCTGCCATCTTGCTACACCCCGCACTCCTCCACAGTAAAGATACACGGAGAAGGGGACAAGCGGACATCTTGTAACACCCACCGAAGTTTTGCATTTCACAGTTATTTTTAACAGTAAACGGAGCTTATAAGGTGAAATACAGTATTAAGAAATCCGACAGACAGTTTAGATGTTGAATTTTAAAAGCAGCGGCCAGTGGTCTAACTAGAACCTTCAGGGCCCTAGTGCAAGAAACCATGAAGGGCCCCCCTGACCCCCAGCTGGGGCCCTTCCCTCCGAGCCCGGTGGCGTAAACGCCAAGGCCCGTTTCGCAAGTGTGACATTTGTGACCCTGGTAGTTCTGCCACTGGCGTCTGTTTTTTTAATTTTTATTGTATTTTTCTACCATTTATTTATTTATTGTTTTACAATATTATTTTTTTTAAATATTTTAATTTTTTTTTTAAGAGTTGGGGGGCTTTAGTGAGATATCAGGGGTCTAAGCAGACCTCTGATGTTTCACCTTTGAGACCGAGAAAGGAGACCGAGAAAAGAGAACACAGCCTCAGCTGCACAGAATGAATGGACAGGTATAGCTCTGTACAGAGCTGCCCCTTTCTTCGCAAACTGAAGCATAGTAAATACAGTTTACTATGTTTCAATTATGAATGGACTGAGTCTGTGATCGGTATGGATCACTGACTCTCCATGCAGATACCCTACAGCAGCCAGCAGGAGAGGGGAGGGGGGAACTCTGCTGAGCCGTGGGGACAAGGGGAGGGGCCAGGAGAGAGCCATGAAAAAGTACAAGGGGGCTGGAGAGCACACAGGAGGGCAGCAGAAAAAAGCTGCATAGGAGGCGTGGTGGGTGCGGCTGCACATAGAGGAACTGATCTTTCCATTTCTCCCACCTCTCATCTCCCTCCTGCAGGCTTTCAGCAGCTGCAGGAGGAAAATGGAGAGATCAGTTTCTCTGTATCAGTGTTTCTCAACATTTTACCAGTCAAGGCGCAACATATTGCCTCTTTACTGCCTGTCAAATGCCTCTGAAAAGCGATCTGAGCCTGCATCGCTTTTTAGAGGAATGGTATTTTCTTGTTGGTATTATGAACCCGCCCTAAAAAAATCAGTTCTGATCGTAAAGAAAAAGGGGGTCAGGATTAAAAGTAATGTGTATACATACACACGCATGTAAACACACACGTACGCACACACACACACACACACACACATATAAATACATGCACACATATAAACATACACACATGCACACATATAAACGCACACACACACACACACACATACATATAAAAATATATACACATGCACACACCTAAATGCACACACACACACATATAAACATACACATGCACACACCTAAATGCACATGCACATATAAACATATACACATGCACACACGCACATATACACATACATACATATACACATGCACACACACACAAACATATAAACATATACACGTGCACACAAATAAACGCACACACACACATGCAGACACACACATATAAACACACACACATGCATACAAACATATATAGATCGCCTTTTTAAAAATCGGCAGCTGCAGCACTGTACCTTCACTCTCTATGCCAGGTACTACACTGTAGGGGGAGGCAGAGAGTACAGCACACACTGTGCTAGACACCTCTCTCTTGCTTTCACTTTCAGAGTAATCACAGCTGACCGAGCTCCTGCACTGCTGATGTACGCATCGGCTGAGGATCGGGGTGCTCGGTCCCATATGCAGCCACCGCTCAGGGAAGGGGGGGTGGGCACACGGGCCCCCTGCAGCATGGGGCCCAGTCGCAATAGCGACTTCTGCGACCCCTATACTTCCACCCATGGAAAAAGTATAGGTTTATAGGTATAAGATTTACCCACAATCCCATGTTTTCCTCACACAGTTAAGGGGGAGAATGAGAATCTGCTGCCTGCTAAAAAAGTACAGTTTTAATCAAACTAAATCATATATTATTATGCTATATTATAAGATAATCATTTATCTATTTACTATGAAATTACTGGTTTGAAGCCTCCTGCTTGAGTACAGTTTTTGAAAATGTAGTAAATTACCTTAAAAACAATATATAATAATTTTTTGGATATTACCGTAATTTATCGGCGTATAACACGCACTTTTTTCCCCTTAAAATCAGGGGAAAATCGTGGGTGCGTGTTATACGTCGATCCCCGCTATTTTGTGAACTATCGGAGCGATCACCGCGATCGCCGCCGACATTCACATAGCGTGTATTTTTAAATATGGCGCCGCGGAGTTCGGAGGAACTCGGGGGCGCTCGTTCAGCTGAACGAGCGCCGCCGAGAACACAGTGACTGGGCGGAGCCGAGATACACATAGCCGAGGGTTCTCGGCTCTTCTCTGCGCCGTTCACAGTCCCGCCCAGTCCCGCCATTGGACCTCTGTTATGTCCATCATAGGGACTGGGCGTGACTGTGAACGGCGCCGAGAACCCTCGGCTATGTGTATCTCGGCTCCGCCCAGTCACTGTGTTCTCGGCGGCGCTCGTTCAGCTAAACGAGCGCCCCCGAGTCCCTCCGAACTCCGCGGCGCCATATTTAAAAATACACAGTGTAACTTGTGTATGTTGGCGGCGGTGTATGTTGGGGACAAGGCTGCACTGACCACTGGGGACATGGCTGCACTGGGGACAAGGCTGCACTGACCACTGGGGACATGGCTGCACTGGGGCAAAGCTGCACTAACAAGGCTGCACTGACAATTCTGCACTGGGGCAAAGCTGCACTGACAAGGCTGCACTGACAATTCTGCACTGGGGCAAAGCTGCACTGACAAGGCTGCACTGGACACTGGGGCAAGGCTGCACTGACAAGGCTGCAGATGGATAAAAAATCAACCGAAAGAGTCCATAGATGTTAGAAAATGTGTTCCTGATAAAAATCAAAAA
The DNA here is from genome assembly GCF_042186555.1 of Aquarana catesbeiana. NCBI lineage: Eukaryota > Metazoa > Chordata > Amphibia > Anura > Ranidae > Aquarana > Aquarana catesbeiana. The sequence continues at coordinate 232,407,006 of NC_133332.1, read as the reverse complement.
CCACCACCAAAAGTCTCTGAGGGTTAACTGGTGAAAACAGCAATGGAAAGCTTCTGGTAGATGAAAAAGTAGAACACCAAATGAATGAGACGTCTAAATATATGACAGGACCATCACCAGAGCATCTGAGGAGGCTTACCGGAAGCAGGGGACTTGAAAAGACATACGTCTTACAAGTCTCAGAAAGCTTATTTAGCCGCCAGGGCTGGCAAGATGGATCATCAGGTATCCACAACTTCAAATGGGGGGGAGGGGAAGATCTTGTCACAACGGGAAGTTGGAAGCCGTACACTGCATTCCCCTCACAATCCTGCTCCGCCAATCAGCGTCCTGCGGCCGATTCAGGATGCTGATTGGCGGAGCAGGATTGTGAGGGGAATGCAGTGTACGGCTTCCAACTTCCGGCTGTGACAAGATCTTCCCCTCCCCCCCCATTTGAAGTTGTGGATACCTGATGATCCATCTTGCCAGCCCTGGCGGCTAAATAAGCTTTCTGAGACTTGTAATACGTATGCCTTTTCAAGTCCCCTGCTTCCGGCAAGCCTCCTCAGATGCTCTGGTGATGGTCCTGTCATATATTTAGACGTCTCATTCATTTGGTGTTCTACTTTTTCATCTACCAGAAGCTTTCCATTGCTGTTTTCACCAGTTAACCCTCAGAGACTTTTGGTGGTGGTTTTTGATTTTTATCAGGAACACATTTTCTAACATCTATGGACTCTTTCGGTTGATTTTTTATCTACTTATAATTCGGTTTTGTTCACCATTTTTCACTGGTTTATTACAATCATTATATTTTACATGTCATTTTGTAATATTTAGTGCACTTTTGATTGTATTGAGTCACTCGTATTTAATTTAGAATTATTTTTGCCCATTTGCTGGCCATTGAGAGATGGCTCGAGCCTAATTCACTGTTTTCATACCTCCTATCATTTACACACACAGTGCTACACTACATATTTTCTGTTAAATTACTTCTACCTGTGTCTTAGAGGCGTGTTAGCTGCTTATTGTGTAACCATCTTTATAACACCATTGGTGCAGCGCTGTACTTATTTTCCATCGATTCCAAGGCTGCAGATGGACACCGATAACGCTGCATTGATGGGCATTTAAATGTAAGTTTTTTTCCTTAAACTTCCCTCCTAAAAGTTTTTTTCCTTAAAATTCCCTCCTAAACTTGGGATGCGTGTTATACGCCGGCGCGTGTTATACGCTGATAAATACGGTACTTACTTAGGATAAATAACCACTTGCCAATTCTGACACTTCCCTCCTACATGTAAAAATAATTTTTTTTGCTAGAAAATTTGTCAGAAGCCCTAAATATTATATATATATATATATATATATATATATATATATATATATATATATATATATATATTTTTTTTTTTACCAGACACCCTAGGGAATAAAATGGGGGTCGTTGCAATTTTTTATGTTACATGGTATTTGCGCAGCAATCTTTCAAACGCATTTTTTTGGGAAAAAAACAGTTTCATGAATATATAAGAAAAACACTAAAGTTAGCCCGACTTTTTTGTATAATGTGAAAGATGATGTTACACCAAGTAATTAGATACCTAACATGTCATGCTTTAAACAATACTTGTGGAATGGTGCCAAACTTCGGTACTTAAAAATCTCCATAGGCGACGCTTTAAAATTTTTTGCAGGTTACACGTTTAAAGTTACAGAGGAGGTCTAGTACTAGAATTATTGCTCTTGCTCTAACGATCGTGGCATATGTAACCTGTGTGTATCTGGCTCTGATACTAGCCAGTGCCTCACCAGCCACTGACCTCACCGCACGTCCCTGATGTGTATGCGTATAAATGACTGCACTCAAATGTCAAATTTTCTCTTTCTGTTTTACGGGTCTGTACTGAGCGTTGTATTATTGACCTTTACTCTACTGTGTGCATGGTTCCATAGAAAACAATGCATCTAATATGAAATTAGTAAAAAATATGTTTTTATATTCTCACTTTGCTTCTTTGCCATTTGCTTATTAGCGAGTATAGATGAGCCTGATGTTCGAGTCGAACATAAGTTCGACTCGAACATCGGGTGTTCGCCTGTTCGCCAAACAGCGAAAAATATGCGGTATTCACGGGAAATTCGAAAGCCGCCGGAACACCGTTAAAGTCTATGGGACACTAACATAAAAAATCAAAAGTGCTCATTTTAAAGGCTTATATACAAGTTATTGTCATAAAAAGTGTTTGGGGACCTGGGTCCTGCCTCAGGGGACATGGATCAATGCAAATTTTTTTTTTTTTAAACTGACGTTTTTTCGGGAGCAGTGATTTCTTTTAATGAATAAAGTGAATCAATAAAAATGAAATATTCCTTTAAATATCGTGCCTGGGGGTGTCTATAGTATGCCTGTAAAGTGGCGCATTTTTCCTGTGTTTAGAACAGTACCACAGCAAAATGACATTTCTAAAGGAAAAATTGTCATTTAAAACTGATCGCGGTTGTAATGAATTGTCGGCTCTCGGCAATATAGATAAAACTCATTGAAAAAAGAGCATGGGTCCCCCCCCAGTCCATTACCAGGCGCTTTGGGTCTGGTATGAACTTAAAGGGGAACCCCGAACCAAAATGAAAAAGAATTGCGTGGGGGTCCCCCTAAAATGCATACCAGGCCCTTCAGGTCTGATGTGGAAATTAAGGGGAACCCTGCGCCAAATTTAAAAAAAATGGCATAGGGGCCCCCCAAAAGCCATAGGGTATGGTATGGAGTTTAAGGGGAACCCTGCGCCAAAATAAAAAATAATGGCGTAAACGGGTGACCCCGCCCCCTCTGATGCCACAAGGGCTACCCCGTGGCTTCCCCGTGGCGTCAGAGGGGGGCGGGGTCACCTGTTTACATCACCGGGTGGCCCCGCCCTCAGCTATATAAGAACTGTCACAGAGAAGAAGCGTCAGTCGGCGGGAGCCTCCCATGGAGGCGGAACGGTTGCGGCTTTTTTTTTCCTTCTTCAGTCCATCGGGCAGCGTGAATTTACATCACGGTACATTTTTATTTTTTAATAAAGGACTTGTCCCAAGCTGTCTCTTTTTACCATTTTTAACACTTTTTTGTGAAATGGTAGGGGTACAATGTACCCCATTACCAATTCACATAGGGGGGAGGCCGAGATCTGGGGGTCCCCTTGTTAAAGGGGGCTTCCAGTTTCCGATAAGCCCCCCGCGCGCATATCCCCACAACCACCGGGAAAGGGTTGTGGGGATGAGGCCCTTGTCCCCATCAACATGGGAACAAGTTGCTTTGGTGTCAGACTCCAAAGCACCCTCCCCATGTTGAGGGCATGTGGCCTGGTACGGTTCAGGAAGGGGGGCGCTCTCTCGCCCCCCCTCTTTTCCTGCGGCCTGCCAGGTTGTGTGCTCAGATAAGGGTCTGGTATGGATTTTGAGGGGGGCCCCTACACCATCTTTTTTTTAAATTTGGCGCAGGGTTCCCCTTAATTTCCATATCAGACCTGAAGGGCCTGGTATGGATTTTAGAGGGACCCCCACGCAATTTTTTTTTTAAATTTTGGTTTGGGGTTCCCCTTAATATTCATACCAGACCCAAAGGGCCTGGTAATGGACTGGGAAAGGGGGGGGGCCATGCTCTTTTTTCAATGAGTTTTATCTATATTGCCGAGACCCGACAATTCATTACAACCGCGATCAATTTTAAATGACAATTTTTCCTTTAGAAATGTCATCTTGCTGTGGTACTGTTCTAAACACGGGAAAAATGTGCCACTTTACAGGCATATTATAGACACCCCCAGGCACGATATTTAAAGGAATATTTCATTTTTATTGATTCACTTTAAGCATTAAAAAAATCACTCCTCCCGAAAAAACATCTGTTTTTAAAAAAAAATTTTGCATTGATACATGTCCCCTGGGCAGGACCCAGATCCCCAAACACTTTTTATGCCAATAACTTGCATATAAGCCTTTAAAATGAACACTTTTGATTTTTCATGTTAGTGTCCCATAGACTTTAACGGTGTTCGTGTGTTCTTCGGAACTTTTTTGCCTGTTCGCATGTTCTGGTGCGAACCGAACCGGGGGGTGTTTGGCTCATCCCTATTAGCGAGTTTTTTACTGCAGCTGGAGTTTGATGATCAGTTCTTTTATTCAAAGGCGCAAGGGTTTATATTTTTCAATAATGTGCAGTAACCTCTAGCAACCAATCAGTAGGTGATAAGCAGTAACCCATAGCAACCAATCAGTGAGCAGTAATAATTTGCAGTAACCTCTAGCAATCAATCATGTCTGCACAGTCTTTGACCATCTCTTGTATTATATCTGCAGTCTCTGACCATCTCTTGTATTATGGCCGCACAGTCTCTGACCATCTCCTGTATCATGTCTTCAGTCTCTGGGGGGTAGCCTACAGAGCAGTCAAGAGCGGAAGCACTTCTAGGATGGGGGTCACAGAAGTAGTCAGACATGTGTGGACTGTGGAGAGGGTAATATAGGATGAAACCAGAACTGCCAAGCTGGAGCCCAGAAAGGCCTGTCTGACTGAGCCCTGCACGGTGCACCTGAGATGAGGTCAGTGACAGCGTTGCGAGGCCAGTCTGAGGGGGATCACTGATGTAAGGGGGAATGAATACAGAAAGGTAAGGGGGCACTAATATAAATGGTTCCCGCTTATATCAGTAAACCCCCCCTTACCTTAGTGCATTCACTCTGCGGAAGGTGCCCTGTGGTCACCAGAGTCCTCCCCCCACATTAGAGTTCTCATTTTAAATGCAAGCTGGAACTCTGGGGACCCTGATGTAAAGGGGAATGCTGTGCACTCTGAGATAAGGTGATCTCTGGTCACCAGAGCCCCCCCCTTACACCAAAATCTGAAGCATTTCCCATTAAATCATGATCTGCAGCACTCCCCTTTACATCAAAGTTCCCTTGCACTGTAAGGAGGAATCCTGCAGACTCTGATGTAAGGGGGAACTCTGTGCTGGGTTATATTAACCTGACCTGTTTTTTGACTTTTGTTATAACTTAAACACATTGCTAGTAGCAGCTGCACAAATTTTATCTAGATTTGTGTGTGTGTAATATATATATGTTTAATGATATTTGATTAACCACTTCAGCCCCCGAGGATTTGGCTGCTCAATGACCAGAGCACTTTTTGCGATTCGGCACTGCGTCGCTTTAACTGACAATTGCGCGGTCGTGCGCCGTTGTACCCAAACAAAATTGACGTTTTTCCCACAAATAGAGCTTTTGGTGGTATTTGATTGCCTCTGCGGTTTTTATTTTTTGCGCTATAAACAAAAAAAAAAGAGCGATAATTTTGAAAAAAAGCAATATTTTTTTCTTTTTGCTATAATAAATATCCCCCAAAAATATATAAAAAAGCAATTTTTTTCCTCAGTTTAGGCCGATATGTATTCTACATATTTTTGGTAAACAAAAAAAAATCGCAATAAGCGTATATTGATTGGTTTTCGCAAATATATATTATATATATATATATATATATATATATATATATATATATATTATTATATTATAGCATCTACAAAATAGGGGATAGTTTTATGCCATTTTTATTACTATTATTATTTTTATCGGGACTGCGACATTATGGCGGATACATCGGACATTTTTGACAATTTTGGGACCATTGTCATTTATACAGCAATCAGTGCTATAAAAATGCATTGATTACTAGTAAATGACACTGGCAGTGAAGGGGTTAACCACTAGGGGGCGGTGAAGGGGTTAAGTGTGTCCTAAGGAGTGATTCTAACTGTGAGGGGGCTGGGCTTCAACACACAGGACAGCGATCACTGCTCTCGATGACAGAGAGCTGTGATGACTGTCCTGTCACTAGGCAGAACAGGGAATTACTTTGTTTACAAAAGCATCTCCCCGTTCTACCTCTCCGTGACACGATCGTGGGCACCCGGTGGACATCGAGTCCGCAGGACCTATGGTCACGGAGATTTCGGTGGGCAACACCGCTTCTTAAAAGGGACGTACCCGTACGCCCTTTAGCCCACCAGTGCCATTCTGCCGACGTACATCGGCGTGCGCTGGTCAGCAAGCGGTTAAAGAGTAAGTGGTTAGAGGAAATTCTATAAACTGCAAATGTAGTTCATAAGATTTAAGGCTCTTAACGTATGCAATTTATACAGTTAGTTTCTATTGCTTGAATTATTTTTTCTATTTTGGTCGTAAGTGGGGCCTCATGTCTAAGATTTGCCTAAGTCCTCACAAAGACTAGAGCCGCCTCTGAATCTAAGGTCTCGACCCTAACTCACATTTATACATACACATAGTAGGGCCAATTTAGACAGGAGCCAATTAAATTACCAGCATGTCTTTGGAGTGTGGGAGGAAACCAGAGTACCAGGAGGAAAGCCCGCAGGCACACAGAGAATATGCAGCCTCCAGGCAGGTAGTGTCGTGGTTGGATTTCAAATCAACAACCTTAGTGCTGCTAGGCAGAAGTGCTAGCCACTGTGCTGTTCTACAGGATTTACTTTAATCACTTGCCGACCGGATCACGCCGATATACGTCAGCAAAGTGGCACGGGTGCGCAAAATCACGTACTCATACGTCGCTGCGTCATCGGCGGTAGACATGTGCGCCGTCAATAAAGTTGTTTAATTCTGTTGCGTTTCGTATTAGCCGTTAATTCGTAATTCGTGTCCGAAATACAATTTGGATTCGTACGAAATATGAATTTTTGTTGGTTCGTTAACTTTTCGTAACAATTACGAACGTTCTTTATGATAAATTTGAAAAGCAAAAAATACCTTTCTCAATATGGAAGTCATCGACTAATTATGCTCATTATGAGGGGCTCCCACCATCCCTGTGCTGTGCTGACTTCCTCCTGGGGCTGTACCCCTACTGTGCTCAATATGAGGGGCTCCCACCATCCCTGTGCTGTGCTGACTTCCTGGGTTTGTACCCCTGCTGTGCTCATTATGAGGGGCTCCCACCATCCCTGTGCTGTGCTGACTTCCTCCTGGGGCTGTACCCCTGCAGTGCTCAGTATGAGGGGCTCCCACCATCCCTGTGCTGACTTCCTCCTGGGGCTGTACCCCTGCTGTGCTCATTATGAGGGGCTCCCACCATGCCTGTGCTGACTTCCTCCTGGGGCTGTACCCCTGCAGTGCTCATTATGAGGGGCTCCCACCATCCCTGTGCTGACTTCCTCCTGGGGCTGTACCCCTGCTGTGCTCATTAAGAGGGGCTCCCACCATCCCTGTGCTGTGCTGACTTCCTGGGTTTTTAACTTCATCATAACGAATAATCATAATTATTATGACAATAATAAAACTATATTAACGAACATTCTTATTTTGTCCGATTCTGAACCTCCCATCCACTACCAGTACCAGTCTCCCACTCCCATATTAAAAAAGGTAATTTTCCCAACCCTCACTCAGCAGCAGAAGAAAACCTCTGATTGGTCAACAAAACACCAGTCACGTTTCCGTTGTAACAAAATTTGGATCAGAAATTCGTCAACGAAATTTCGTATTTTGTATACAATTCGAAGCATAGAAATTCGTATTTCATACGAAACGAACCGCACATGTCTAATCGGCGGCTAGCAGGCGTGTGCGCGCCACCGAACGTCACAGGAGCGTGCCAGTGGGTCCCGCGGACTCAATGTCCTCCGGGGACATGGAGAGGCAGAGTGGGGAGATGCCTATATAAACAAGGCATTTCCCTGTTCTGCCTAGCAACATGAAAGGGATCTACTGCTCCCAGTGAGCTGGAGCAGTGATCTCTGTCATGTTCTAGTAAACCCATCCCCCCTACAGTTAGAACACGCCCAGGGAACACACTTAACCGCTTGATCGCCCCTAGTGTTTAACCCCTTCCCTGCCAGTAAAGTAATCAGTGCATTTTTATAGCACTGATCGCTGTATAAATGCCAGTGGTCCCAAAATAGTGTCAAAAGTGTCAGATCTGTCTGCTGCAATGTCGCAGTCACGATAAAAATCACAGATCACCGCCATTACTAATAACAAAAAATTAACAAAAATGCCATACATCTATCCCCTATTTTGTAGACGTGATAACTTTTGCGCAAACCAATCAATATACGCTTATTGCGATTTTATTTATTTTTTTTACCAAAAATATGTAGAAGATTACATATCGGCCTAAACTGAGGAAGAAATTTTTTTATATATTTTTGGGGGATATTTATTATAGCAAAAAGTAAAAAATATTGCTTTTTTTAAAAAATGTTTGCTCTTTTTTTGTTTATAGCGCAAAAAATAAAAAACGCAGAGGTGATCAAATACCATCAAAAGAAAACTCTATTTGTGGGAAAAAAAGGACATCAATTTTGTTGAGGTACAACATCGCACAACCGTGCAATTGTCAGTTAAAGCGACGCAGTGCCGTATCGCAAAAAAGGGCTTGGTCAGGAAGGGGGTAAATCCTTCCGGGGCTGAAGTGGTTAAAGTGGTTCTAAAAACATTATAAACAAATAAACATTTTTTGCCTTTAATGCATTCCTTTAAAGTGTAAGTTCAGGCAATAACTAACGCTAAACTTGCTCTCTGCCACATTCCAAATCTAATCTATCTAACCCTATAAAGCAAAAACCGCTGTACTTAATATAAGATGTTGTATATTGGATCTTGGTCCCAGCATCAGCTGTCAGTGGCGGCATCAATGTGCGGGAGTGTGCAGGAGAGGCAGCAGACAACGGAAACCCCATAGTAAGTCTCTGGGTAATGTCACTTCCCAGCCATTTCACAGCTGTTGTCGGTCCTCTCCTGCATATAGCTTTCGCCGTTGAAAACCGGACCGAATTTGCTGCGGAATAGGCAAGTAGAGCAATTTTTGCTTTACAGGGTTAGAGAGATTAGGTTTAGAATGTGGCAGAGAGCAGGTTTAGAGTTGGTTAGTTTTTGCCTGGACTTACACTTTAAGGTAAAAAATGTTTAGGCATCAGTTTTGACCCCTGTAGCGGTACCCTCGTAGGGGCTGCTAAGTGATGTGGCCCACCTGTCACCCTGCCCACTCCTCAGTCACTCTCAGGCAGAAAACAGTCCATGTGCTTTTTTTTCTTGTTATTTTTATTAGGGAATTTAACTTGGATGGGGTAAGGGGATTATGGGATGCCCAGCAAATTGTCTATCAGTCAGTAGGTGGATTTTATATCAATCAATTTAGGAGGACAAATATGTACACAACACTTTTCCAATCTCCTTCTGCACAACTCATGAACTCCCAGGAGCAGCTAGCACATGTTTAGGCCTGACACTGGCTCAGCCAGGCCTAAGTAACTTGCCCTTTGCAGGCAGGGACAGTGGGCCCCTATGGTGTAGCAGAAAGTAGAAAGTCTTTTTGTGCTAGCTATCCTATAGGTGGACTACTGCTCCCAGCCAGTCCTCTTCAGGCCCTGCCAGCCCTCCTGGCTGCAGCTGCCCCGACTTCACTGCCCATGACATTGCAATCCTCCCTACTGGCTCTGCACCCAGCTCTGACTGTTTCCTCTCAGTCCTCTCTGGCATGCCTCTCAAGTCCTTCTGGCTGCACATGTCACTCACTAGCCCTCCTGGCTGCAACCGGTGGTTCCCTCCTGAAGTCTTGCCCGGCAGTACTAGCTCCTGCTGTCTTCTCTTGCTCCTCCTGTGCCTCCTGTTCAGAGCCTCCAGGATTTCCTGGAGGGCTCCGTCCTGTACCCAAGCCCCAGGCCCAAGGTCACCGCCCAAGACTGGGGAGCTCCCTCAAAGGTCCCTACAGCCTAATACTCCATCCTCAGTTCTTCCACCCGACAACTCCTCCCCAGCTGGGCTGACTCTAGGTATTTAAGGAGGCCTGCCCCCTGCTAATCCAGGTTGGCGATTGGTTAGGGCTTCTTAACACACCCCAGGCAGCTCCACCTCTCCTCCTCTCTTTCTAGTACCTTCCAGACAGCTCTGGAAAAGAAGAGGGAGGTCTTAGTGATGCTGCCTGTGAATCATCAGCTGCTAACCCTGAACCACTCCCATCCCACACAAACCAAAACAATCTGCCTAAATTTGCCTGCACTCACAAAAAAAACAAATCTAGCACCTACCTATGTAGAGGGTGCTATACTTACCCCCCACCAAAATCCAGCTGGTCCCTCAGTTGGGAAACATTGAAAAATGGCTCCTGGGCCCAGGAGCAAGCAAGAGCATCCCATAAGATAAATTGGATTGGGGAAGGAAAAGAACTTGGATGGGGAACTATACAAATAAATTACGTACATATATAGAAATCTCTGGTAAGTATTTACACCTGTACAGATACTATAACACACACCTAGCTACAGGTCCCTGCAGCTAACAGTAACACATAAATATACACATTTGAGCCAGAGCATCTCTCCCTCGAAAAAGATACTCTGCCTGCAGAAATGACTCCAGCCGGAGGGGATGGACAGCCATCCCAACACAGAAGTTCCTAAAATAAGACAAAAAAAATACCGTATTTTTTTGGCGTATAACACGTGCAGGCGTATAACACACACCCGAAGTTTAGGAGGGAAATTTAAGGAAAAAAAATTTTAGGAGAGAAGTTTAAGGAAAAAAAATGACATTTTAAATGCCCATTAATGCAGCCTTGCACAGTGTCCACCTGCAGCCTTCCCCAGTGTCCATCTGCAGCCTTGCATTGTCCATCTGCAGCCTTCCCAGTGTCCATCTGCAGCCTTGCCCAAAATTGCAGCATGTTTGGTTCTTAAATGTAGCACCGCCGCCACTGAGATATTCGGCTCCTCTCGGCTCATCCCCGCTGTCTCTGAGGGCAAGAGGAGCGCCGCCGACATAGGCCGAGCTGAGTGTACTGTGTACTCGGCTCCGCTCGCAGTCACGCCCCCGTCCCGCCCCTTGGCCCGGCTCCTATAATGGACAACACACCGGTCCAATATCGGGACGTAAAGGCTAGGAGGCGGGACTGGGTGTGACTGTGAGCGTAGCCGAATGGAGCCGAGCCTAACCGAGTACACAGTACACTCGGCTTGGCTCGGTCAATGTCGGCGGCTCTCCTCTTGCCCTCGCAGACAGCGGGGATCGGTGTAAAACATGCACCCACGATTCCCTTGATTTTAAGGGGAAAAAAGTGCTTGCTATACGCTGATAAATACGGTCATATAACATCCTGTTCTTACACCTATCTATACACTGTACAGTTTCTGTCGGGGATTAGCATCCTGCTGACAGAAATAGCGAAATATCCACTTTTAACGCATTTTCATTCTGTTTTTCTGTCAGGAGGGGGTTATAGCCTGCTGACAGAAGCAACTGGGGAAAAAAAAACACAACAGCATCAAAAGGGAATAGTTCTCTTTTGGAGTTCCTGAAGGGAGGGGCCCTTCCCCAAACTAGCAGGCTCCTTGAAAGAGTTGAGATAGCAATCAGACCTCACCCTACAGTGTTATTGCAAAAGGAAACTGTCCATTAGTTGGGCACATCCAGGGTGGCAGGCCAGTCTGATCCTGCAGAAAAATGAGGGAAGAAAAAGGCACATTCTGCTACCTTCCAGCAGTTCATGCGGATCATCTTTATGCACACTGAGGCTCCTCACAGTCTCATCAGGCATAAAAACGAGAATCAGGCAATCTCTTCCTGCCCCTCCCTCTTCCTGAATAGCGACCAAATGGCTCTTTGTAGGCCGTCCTGTCTTTGCAATGGGCACCCAGTCCTTGTATATAGCTCTCCCCAGCCCTCATCCACACTGAATGTCCTTAAAACGGGCCCAGGTCTTGCTCTCTGGCACCCGCAAGGGCTTGGGGACGTGCAAAAAGTCCCAAATCATGTCACCCTCCCACTCTCCCCGGGAGTTCTCAACAGCGCCCATGATCTGGGAAGGGACATACCCGACTCCAAAGCAACTTTCCTCTGCATCTCCCGTTGGAATCTGCAAAACCTGGGCAGTTCTTTGGGATTTCCTTTTCCAGGGAGGACACAAGCATCCTAGGTCCTCACAACCCATTGCCTGTATGCAGGTGCTCTGGCCTGGGTGGTGGAGGGTCTGTTTAGGAAGAGCTGCCTGCTGCTGATCAGAGATCCTGCTGCTTCTGTGGGTCCCACCACTGGCTCTGGTCCATCTCCACTCTCAGGCTGGACTTCCAGGACCTGGGAACCTCCTGTCTCACATTCCTCCTCTGAGCTCTCACTAGGGGATACCACTCTGCCAGTCTCTAGAGGGATCCAAATTCAGCTTGTAGTCTGGGGAAACCCCAATCAATAACCTGGCCCTCGCTCTCCCCGTCCAGCTCACCTGAAGGCAGACCTTCCTCTGATACTGTCTCCCTCTGGACTAGGATGGCAAAGGGCTTAGAGTTGGCTGGCATTTCAGGGACTTTATCTGGTTCCTGCTGGGCAGTACTTAGTCTCCAGGTCCCTGGCCAGGCCGCAGGCCACAACAAACTCCTCTCTCCCACTGTCCTCTCTTTTTGCGGGGAAGTCACCAGGCTGCGACTCCACTCCGCCTTTAGGGAATGATTTGGCACTTATTTTGCAGTAATGAATAGCAGGCAGAGCACACAAGTCCTTCCCCCAGGTTCAATTCCTCAATGGTGGAACCAAGCACAGTTCCTCGGGACAACGACTGGCAGAATGAGCCCCTAAATGTAGCGGTACCCCCATAGGGGCTGCTAAGTGATGTGGCCCACCTGTCACCCTGCCCAGCCCGGTGTTCACTCCTCAATCACTCTCAGGACGAAAACAGTCCATGAGCTTGTTTTTGTTATTTTTATTAGGGAATTTAACTTGGATGGGGTAAAGGAATTATGAGATGCCCATCAAATTGTCTATTCGACAGTAGGTGGATTGTATATCAATCAATTTAGAGGACAACTATTTACACAACACTTCTCCAATCTCCTCCTGCACAACTCTTAATCTCCCAGGAGCAGCTAACACACGTTTAGGCCTGGTACTGGCTCAGCCAGGCCTAAGTAACTTGCCCTTTGCAGACAGGGACCACGGGCCCCTATGGTGTAGCAGAAAATAGAAAGCCTTTTTGTGCTAGCTGTCATATAGGCGGACTACTGCTCCCAGTCAGTCTTCTTCAGGCCCTGCCAGCCCTCCTGACTGCAGCTGTCCGACTTCACTGCCTATGACATTGCAATCCTCCCTACTGGCTCAGCACCCAGCTCTGACTGTTTCCTCTAAGTCCTCTCTGGCATGCCTCTCCAGTCCTCCTGACTGCAAATGTCACTCTCCGATCCTCCTGGCTGCAACCCCCTGAAGACTTGCCTGACAGTACTGACAGTACTAGCTCCTACTGTCCACTCTTGCTGCTCCTGTGCCTTTTGTTCAGAGCCTCCACAATTTCCTGGAGGGCTCCATCCTGCACCCAAGCCCCAGGCCCAAGGTAACCCCCCCCCCCCCAGACTGGGGAGCTCCCTCAAAGGCGCCAACAGCCTAATAATTCATCCGCAGTTCTTCCACCCGACAACTCCTCCCCAGCTGGGCTGACTCTAGGTATTTAAGGAGGCCCACTGTCAGACTTTACTTACCAGACCGGTGAGTCTCCTTCGGCAGAGGGTGGTCTCCCGTACGTATCCTACTCGCGGCCCCTGCTAGAATGGACAGGGGGCACAGGAGTATGGAATGGTGCGAGAGCCTGGTGAGGGATCCAGGTGCTGGAAGGAAGATGATCTTCAAGCAGCAGGTGGTGTGATGGAACACAGGCAAACAGATGCTGAGCAGGAGCTGAGCAGGCAGGTCAGGGCACAAGCAGAGTTCGGCAACAGGCAGGCAACACGGTACAGAAGGAGCAGGCAGAAGCGGGGTCAAACAAGCCAAGGTCAGTTACAGGCAGCAGTCAGCAGAGTATCAGAGGCAAGCCGGGTCGTCAGGAGATCTGGAAACACAGGAACGCAGGAACAGGCAGTGGGAACTATGGAACCAGGAGCTGTTGATCAGGCAGCACCGGGCATAGTGCAGAGCAGACCTAAATAGGCCAATTGGCGCCAAACGCCACGCACGCCGATACGCACCGGCGCGCGCACAAGCACGCACCCGCACGTCCCCGAACGCCAGTGCACAATCCAGGGCCCACAGGAGCTTGCACACCAGAGCCCACAGGAACACGCACAGCAGCGCGCACAGGAACGTGCACACCGGTGCACACCAGACCGGCCAGAACCGCGGCCAACAAGGTAACCTCTTTGACACCCGCCCCCTGCCAATCCAAGTTGGGGATTGGTCGGGGCTCCTTAACACACCCCAGGCAGCTCCACCTCTCCTCTCCTTCTCTTTTTCTAGTACCTTCCAGAAGGCTCTAGAAAGAAGAGGGAGGTCTTAGTGATGCTGCCTGTGAATCATCAGCTGCTAACCCTGAGCCACTCCCAGCCCACACAAACCAAAACAAACAGGCCTACCTTCCAGCTAGGCCTGCCTAAATTTGCCTGCACTCACAAAAAATAATATAGCACCTACTTATGTAGAGGGTGCTACACCCCCTTTTTTACTTAGTCCTCATTCAATCCAGTGCTCTGCACGTCTGCAGCTCTTCTCTCCCCTCACTTCCAGGTCTCACTGGCTTTGCTGGGACACCGGGAGCCATTGGCTCCTTCTGCTGTCAATCAAAACCAGTGATGAGGGAGAGGGGGGCGTGGCCGAGCGGGGAGCGAGCACGCACAAGTGCCCCCTTGGGAAGCAGCTTCCCCTGTCCTGTATTTCATTGCAGAATCATATAGAAAGGTCTGTTACCTCCCACCCTGATCCAATTCATTATTTTGCTGATTGGCGCCAAACGCCACGCACACCGATACGCACCGGCACGCTCACAAGCACGCACCCGCATCTGCGCGCCCCCACACGCCAGTGCACACACCAGGGACCACAGGAGCATACACACCAGCGCCCACAGGAACACGCACAGCAGCGCGCACCAGAGCGGCCAGCACCACGGCCAACAAGGTAACCTCTCTGACAGTGCCCCCTCCTTAAAAGCAGCCTTCGGATGCCCAGTTGAGCCAGTCTGGGAGCGTGGGCGGTTTTGAATGCTTGTAAAAGTTCCTGGGCATGCAAATTGCAGACGGTTCCCAGGAGTTGTCCTCCGGACCATACCCCTTCCACTTGATGAGATACTGAATTCTGTTGTTCCTCTTCCTGCAATCCAAGATTGCTTCGACTTCGAATTCTTCTTCGTTATCAACTATGATAAGTTTAGATAGGCCCGTAATACGGCCAGTAAAGGGATTCGGAATAGCAGGCTTCAATAGGGACACATGAAAGACCGGATGCACCTTTGCACCTTTAGAGAGACAGGCAGATCAAGTTCATACGTAACATCATTTATCTTCCTCTTTACCGAGAAGGGAACCATAAATTTGGGACCCAATTTTCTTGAGGGACAGGCCATTTTCAGGTTTATAGTGGACAACCACACTTGGTTTCCGGGTTCCAGGATCAGTTCTCCACGTCATCATACATCCTTTTGCTGTATTCCTGAGACTTGGCCATAGTTTCTTGCAGAAGTTTGTTGTTGGTGGAGAAAAAATTCATGGTTTCAGCGACTGCGGGAACTGCCCAGTTCAGGTATTGAACTGGGCAGGAAAGAAGGATGAAAACCGTAGTTGGCAAAGAATGGTGTTTGGTTGATGGTGGAATGCAAGGAGTTGTTGTAGGCAAATTCTGCAACGGGTAGTAAGGAGACCCAGGCGTCTTGAGAGAAAGCAGAGAAGCAGTGGAGGTATTGTTCCAAGGTTTGGTTCTCTCCGTTTGCCCGTTTGTCTGGGGATGGTAGGCTGATGGGAATGCCAACTCTATTTCCAGGGAGCCACAGACAGCCTTCCAGAACCTCGAAGTAAATTGGACACCGCGATCGGACACAATACTTGCCGGAACCCCATGCAGCCTTACCACTTCTTTAACAAAAATCTTCGCTGTGTTCATGGCCGAGGGTGTGCCCTTCATGGGAAGAAAGTGTGCCATCTTGGATAGCCTATCACAACGAAAATGGTGGAAAATCCCTCCGACGGAGGGAGTTCCACGATGAAATCCATCGATATCATTTTCCATGGTCTCTCTGGAATGGGTAAAGGTTTTAATATACCCAAAGCTCTTGTCTGGCTATTTTTACTTCAGGCACAAGTGTTGCATGATTCCACTTTTTACAATCATTCGACAGTTGGGGCCACCAGAAGGTACGCTGCACCAACTCCGCAGTCTTCAAGACACCAAAATGTCCAGCTAGTTTATGGTCGTGGCAGAGTTCCATTACGTCCACCCGTAAGGGTTCAGGGACTACGACTTTGTCTTTATGCCAAAACAGGCCCTCACTTAGAATGGTTTCAGGGTACATTCCCACAGAGGCCCGCTTTATCCGAGTAATAAGATCCACTTGAAGGACCAAAAAGTTCCCAGAGGGGAGGATCGTGTCAGGAGGCTGGGTCTCTTCTGAATCAAGGAACATAAAGGAGAGCGCATCTGGCTTAATGTTCTTAGAGCCTGGTCTATAGGTGATGTGGAATTGGAATCGAGAAAAGAAAAATGCCCATCTGGCCTGCCGTGGTCTCAATCTTTTGGCTGTCCTCAGATATTCAGATATTCTTGTGATCCGTATACACCAAGATGGGATGTGCAGCACCCTCCAGCAGGTAGCGCCACTCCTCCAGAGCCGACTTGATGGCAAGAAGTTCCCGATCTCCCACATCATAATTCCTTTCTGACATTGAGAGCTTGCGTGAAAAGAAAGCCACTGGGTAAAGAAGAGCTTTGGCACCCTGTCGCTGAGAGAGCACCTCTCCAACTGCTATTTCTGAGGCATCAACCTCCAGGACAAACGGTAAAGCAGGATTAGGGTGTTTCAGGATGGTAGCTGACGTGAAAAGCTCCTTAAGTTTTTCAAAAGCCGCCTGGGCCTTAGGAGTCCATGAGAATCGGGTTCCCTGTTTGGTCAGTTCGGTTATTGGGGCGATTATTGCTGAAAACCCCCTAATGAATTTCCGGTAAAATTAGAGAAGCCGATGAAGCGCTGCATGCCTTTCTCATCCACAGGCGCAGGCCAGTCCAGGATGGCAGACACTTTCTGAGGGTCCATTTTGATGCCATACACCAAGATGATTAGGCCTAGAAATTGGATGCATTGAAGTTCGAAATCGCATTTTTCGAGTTTTGCATAGAGACCGTGTTGTCCGAGCCAGGTTAGAACATTCCGGACGTGTCTGCGGTGGCCGGCAAGCAAGGAGGAGAAGATCAGAATATCGTCAAGATACACTATTACGTAGTAATCAGTCCAAGTAGTCACGAAAAATGTCGTTGACAAAATGTTGGAATGTTGCGGGGGCGTTGCATAAACCAAAGGGCATGACAAGGTATTTGAAGTGCCCAAGTCGAGTACGGAATGTTGTCTTCCACTCGTCCCCTCGGATACAAATTAAATTGTAAGCTCTGCGAAGATCTAGCTTTGTGAAAATGGAAATATTTGCCAGCACACCATGGAACAGTGTAGATAGCGTCCAAACGTGTAGTTTATTGCATGATCACAACACAAAGAGAGTGCAACGTTTCGGAGTCACGCAGGACCCCTTCGTCAGGCATGTGATGCTGGATACTGGTTCAAGTCAAAATGGAAATATTTGCCAGCACACCATGGAACAGCGTAGATAGCGTCCAAACGTGTAGTTTATTGCATGATCACAACACAAAGAGAGTGCGGTTCCCAACCTTTGGAAAAGCTCTGGCTCTAAAGGCAGGGGATAACGATTTTTAATAGTTATCCTATTCAATTCCCGATAGTCAATGCAAGGTCGTAAAGAATGGAAGGCACTTCCGCATTTTGTTGGGGCAAGCCCTCACGTAGTGCCCAGGTTCACCGCAATACAGGCAGAGATTGCGGGCTCGTCTATGCAGCTTTTCCTCAGGGGTCAGCGTGGGGCGGAGCAAGCCAAGCTGCATAGGCTCTGGGGTGTCTTGTGCGGGTGCGGTAGAGATGGGAGGAAACTGACCGGCCGAACTGGGGACCTTAGGTAGCATCCAGGTAGGGCGGAACTGTTAGTAGACCTCTCTGACCGGCGTTCCCTCAAACGATGGTCAATCTGGATGGACAGGTTGATGAGCTCATCCAGGGACGGGGGTATTCCAACACATGCCAGCTCATCTTTAAGAGGGTCCGAAAGCCCCATTCTGAACTGGTGACGCAAGGCGGCGTCATTCCAGTACGCACCGGCGCGCGCACAAGCATGCACTCGCGCGCCCCCGAACGCCAGTGCACACACCAGCGCCCACAGGAACACGCACAGCAGCGCGCACAGGAACGCGTGCCGACGCACACCGGCGCGCACCAGAGCGGCCAGCACCGTGGTCAACAAGGTAACCTCTCTGACACCCGCCCCCTGCCAATCTAAGTTGGGGATTGGTCGGGGCTCCTTAACACACCCCAGGCAGCTCCACCTCTCCTCTCCTCCTCTTTTTCTAGTACCTTCCAGAAGGCTCTAGAAAGAAGAGGGAGGTCTTAGTGATGCTTGCCTGTGAATCATCATCACCACATAAAACAAAACAAACAGGCCTACCTTCTAGCTAGGCCTGCCTAAATTTGCCTGCACTCACAAAAAAATAATATAGCACCTACTTATGTATAGGGTTCTACACCCCCCTTTTTACTTAGCCCTCATTCAATCTAGTGCTCTGCACGTCTGCAGCTCTTCTCTCCCCTCACTTCCAGGTCTCACTGGCTTTGCTGGGACACCGGAAGCCATTGGCTCCTGCTGCTGTCAATCAAAACCAGTGATGAGGGAGAGGGGGGCGTGGCCAAGCAGGGAGCGAGCACGCACAAGTGCCCCCATGGGAAGCAGCTTCCCCTGTCCTATTTTTCATTGCAAAATCATATAAAAGGGTCTGTTACCTCCCACCCTGATCCAATTCATTATTTTGTACTGTGTTTACCGTATACATTATATTTCCATTGCACTGCTTTGATCTCTTTTTCGTGTATGGTCCTCATTGACTGTAGGACATTTTATAGAAAATCTTTCACATCCATGTCCTCATGTATGTTTGTACCCTGGTATTTGTCTGAATAAAAAGTTATTTGACTCAAAATATATGCCACAGCTTGTACATAGGTATGAAAGATCCAAACTGTACGCTCCTTCAAACAGACCTTGCATGACAATGCAAGGTGTGCTAATTAGCTAGCCTCCCATTAACTAAATATAAAATGCCACGTTAAAGCAAAAATTAAAAAATTATTAACCACTGGAGAAAAAAGTTAAAAATACCTTACACCCCAGCTTCTGCCTCACTTTCCTTGCCAAGCCAAAGTTGTCTTGTATGGTGAACACTTTTTACAGTGCATCTTTTTCTTCTGTTTTACCCATTTTTTGCTTTCAGTGTTCAACACAACTTTCACAGCTCCCTTGGCTTGTACAGTTTGCTATCCCCAAGGTGTAACCCAACACACACTGCAATGTGATGGCTTTCAGAGATACCATCTTCACTGCAGAGAGAGGAATTAGCTGACTACAACAAGACTGAGCTTGCAGATGCCAGTATAATTCTAACGGACCTTACTTAGCACTGGATCTAAGCAAGCAGTACCTGAGACAAGTTCAGTGGGTACTATGGCTACTTTAAACGGGCTTACCATAATAGAGCAAGTAGGATCTGACTTCATTAGCTGCATCAATGTGCTGGTGCTGCTTCAAATGAACTCACATTCCAGACTGCACTGCAGAGCTCCAGGTGCTGGTGCCGGCATACATCTTCCAGAATATTGGATAGACTTACAATTGAAGCAATACAATGCACACAAGATGTAAAGAATTTCCTTTTATGCAGAAAAGAAAAGAAGCGCTTTTTCTTAGCAAGAGATGTGGCAGTGTTTGTTCCTGCTGGCCATGATGGAATAAATAGAAATGTTTAGCATGGAAATGTGTGCTATTCCTCTATTTGTTGCATGCCTGTTCAAGGTCAGCATCTCAGACCATTATCAAGCCATGGAATCTGCATGTATTTCTCTAACGAATAACTTCTTAAGGAAACCCTTAGAAGCATACATATTCCAAGTAAAGCATTAAAAAGCTAAAGTCAGGGGGTCAGCCCGGTAGCCAGGTAAGTTGCATTTAATGAAAATGCTAGTTGCCAGGCTGTCTTTTTTGATTCCCACACAAGTAACAAAACAAGTACATGGATCAGGACCCTTTAGACCCCATTCACACAGGGGCAACACGACTTGCAGGTCGCCTCAGCGAGGCAACCTGCAAACGACTGCCCGGGCGACTTGCAAAACGACTTCTGTATAGAAGTCTATGCAAGTCGCCCCAAGTCACCCCCGAAGTCGTACAGGAACCTTTTTCTAAGTCGGAGCGACTTGCGTCGCTCCCCTTAGAACGGTTCCATAGCACAGAACGGGAGGCGACTTGTCAAGCGACTAGGTCGCCTGACAAGTCGTCCCTGTGTGAATGGGCTCTTAGAGTTAAGTCACAACTCCTGATCTACATATAAATTCCAGGTCAAGAAATTACCAAAACTATGATCAGCATTAGCTGATCAGCATTATATTTTCAGCATTGTCAGAGTGAAGGTCAGCAATGGAAGTTTTGAAGTTTTCCCAGGTTTCCTTTCACCTATATACTTTTCCCATAAGCACAAGTTTTATTCTTTTATGAATCAATGCTATTATATGAATGGGCCCAGTTGTAGGCGGGGCCAGATGTTTGGTACCCCACCGTGGAGTAAATGCGCACAGAGACCATAGTATACTACAGCAGGATCCAACAAGGTGGCAACAGGGCCTGAATATCCAAACCAAGTATAACAACTTCTTACAGTAAGATTTATAGAACACAGTTTCTATGCTGTAGAAAACTAGGGAGCAAGCTTACAATACCCGTCAGCAGGGCCACACCTACAGGGGGGGGGGGGGGACAGGCAGCAGGGAAATTGGATATGGGCAGTAGAGGGGGAGATAGGTAAAGCAGGGAGGGGGGGACAATTAGAGGAACTGATCCCCTGGGTATCTCTCCCTGCAGCAGCTATAAGCTGGCTTCTCCTTCTCTCCCTCCTATCGGCTTTCAGCTGCTGCAGGGATAGACAACACAGGGGATCGGTTCCTGTAATTGCCTGCCCCCTCCCCCCCCACACTTCACTGATCCCCTTCCCTGTCCAGGATTCAATTCCCCCTGCTGCCCGCTAGTAATGATTTTAGTGTTTTTTTATTTCAAATATAATTTTAATATTCCAATTGGACTGCTGCTCCACTGATGACGCCTACAGAGGCCTCAGAGAAACAAGAGCTCCACTTACCTCTATTCCCCCTGCATGGTGGATGCCAGGACAGCACCACCTGTGCAGGGAGGCTGAACCACACTCTCCTCTCTTCTACTCTCTGAACACCACAGGACATCACTGTAAACACTGCACATTGCGTTGGCATTCTACATTTTATCATTTATAAAATGCTGACTGCAGTAACCCGTGGATGTCGGTGATGTCCTGTGGATAGGAGGAAAGTGCTGACATGTGTCAAGTTTTCTCCTCCTCCCAACACACCCTTTGAAACTTTTCAACTCATTAGAATGTATGCGGCTTTGCTTGCTTTGGGGTCCCAACATTTAAAAAAAAACACACACCCCTCCAAATATGTTGAAGGAGATTTTAAATAAAAAGCAAAAGTTATGGCCATGGTCAGTATATTCTGCTACTTTATAAATGGGTTCTTTATTATTTGCTGATTATTTCAATTTGGATTGCTCCATGTAAGATTGAGGGCCGGTTCACACCAAAATGTGGCGCGTTCCGTGTGAGCGTTCTGCACCGCAGGTGAACCCCTGTGAGAGCGTGTTCGGGGGCCAATGGTTTGGTAATGGCACCCCAAACGTATCTAGCAAATGCAGTGCATTTTTCAGCCACCAAATGGCATGGTACCGCAGTACCATGCGGTTTTGCACGCCCCATTTTTAAAAGTGCATGCACTCCTTTTTCTTTGTTCCAGTATGTTTGGCAGCCCATTCATGGGCCGTCAAAATGGACTGCGTGGAAACGTGCGAGGAACGCACACATTTTGTTGTGTACTGGCCCAAAATAATACAGAAGCATTCATCTTAATACAGAATCATACTGCAAATAGTACGGGAAGTCTCAAGTCCTTACCTTGGCTCTGACTGCCACCTAGTGACACAACAGTCTCTGTACAACTACAACAGATGTTTCCCTTGAAGCAGAGCAGTTGCACACACTAGCAGTAGCACTCCTGCGTTTAGAATGTTTAAACACAGGAGAAATTATCTGGGAAGTGCAAACAAACATTATGCTTTCAGGGTCAGGTTATCCTTCGTTTAGATATACAGTGCTTGCCTTTCTGTGTTTAGACATGTTTACATGTGTTCAGATTATCTAACCTGCATGAAGAACGCACATAATTCTATTTTCTCTAGATGCAGCTAAACTGAATTCACCTAAAAGTAGGTAAACACATTGTGAAACATTTTTGGTCCTTTCATAATTTACTCTACATAAAAATGCATTGCAACATCATGAAAAATGCATGTGTAGTGTAGCGCACCCCCCGTAGGAGCCACTGGTGGATATTGATCCCCCACCCTGCGCAGCCAGGCACACTATATTTTCCTACAGGCTCACTGAGACAGGAAACAGTCCCTGCAGCTTTATTTAGTTTTTTTTATGTAGGAGTTAATAACTTGGTTGGGCATAGGAGTATTATGGGATGCCCACTTGACTGGAACAAAGTCTCTCCAAGGACACTCAACTATATACTGTACATTTCTATGTGCACTCCTCTTCCTCCAGCCCATCACTTGCTTGCAGAAACACTCAGGCCCAGCTGGAACACTGTTTAGGTGGGATCTGACAGGGCACTATGTCAGATCCAGCAAAAGCCCTTTACAGGCAGGGACCGTGAGCCCCTTTGGTGTGTAGAAAAGTCCCAGTGTCCAGCTATCTTCCTGGGGCTACTGATCCGAACACCATGTCTTCAGGCACTGCCAGCCCACCTGGCTGCAGCTGACCTTTTCATTTGTCCTCCTGGCTAATCTTCCACAGTCCTCCCAGACTGTCTCTACAGCCATCCCAAACTGCCACTCCTCAGTCCTCTCAGACTGTTTCTCAGTCCTCCTGGACTATCTCACTCACCAGCCACCTGACTGTCTTCTCCCTGGAGATATCCCGGACATGCTCGCTGTTTCCCGCTGTCCTCACACCTGGTCCCGTGCCTCTGGAAGGGACTCCTCCTTGTGTTTTCAGAGTATCCCTCCAGCACCCAGCCCCAAGCTCACCCCCCCCCCCCCCCAGACTAGGGCATTACCCTCAAGGCTCAGCACTCCATCTACAGCTTCCACCCAAATTCACACTGCCCCTGCTGGGCTGACCCAGAGTATTTAAGAGGTGCCCTTCCCCTGCCAGCCCATTTGGCCGGGGACTGATTGGGGCCCTCATCAATACTCCAGGCAACTCCTCCTAACCTCCCTCCCATTCTTCTAGAAGTTTCTCCAAAATTCCAGTAAGTAGGGGGAAGTAACAAAGGTGCTGCCTGATGAGTCATTCAGCCTTCCTGAGTCACTCACTGTGACCCAGATTCAAAACACAGGCTTGGCTGCCAGCCAAGCCTAAATTGACCTACACTACAAAAACCCTATGTACAATACCCAGCACTCTACACTGGAGGGAGCTACAGTAGTAATAAGCATTTGCATGCATTTTTATGCATGTTGCATTGTATTTACTGTATGTGCGTTGTATAAAAAGAAGGAACACCCGGTTTTAGAGAACAGAGTAAGGGGTTACTTTAGCAGCAAGTTTTAATCATATCAGAAAACTGGCAATATTACCAAAAAAATATAAATTTTATTAAATATTAAATTGTGGTACAAACATCAAAAATTGGCAAAAAACCTATCAATTAAAACATAGTATCAGAAAGATTACTATTTAGGTCCAAGTGGAACCTAATGACTAGTTTCATGATCACTTGGACAAACTGGACAAAACATAAAAACATTACAAAACAAAAACAGAGACAATGTATGACATCGTCCAGACGCATTGGGTTTAGCAAACTGTCAATCGGTAATTCAATGATTGGTGGGTAGTAGGTAATGGGGTATTGATTATCCCTGTATACCAATAAAACCTAAAAAACAGCCTGAAAAATCCAATGGAGGTAAATGGGGGAGGGTGGAGTGGGGAAATGGGAAAAGGATGCGAGCTGCTTGTATATGAATAAACAAAATCGCTGTACACTGAGGTGATTTAAAGTTGCCTAACTTATGAACTCAATGTCCAATGGGTCACGGTTAATCTGATGAAATAATTAATACTGTTGATTATAAATTCTTCTCTGACAAAATTCTGGTTGAAATGCCAATAATTATTGGATTAAGTGGTCCATATAGGAAGATTATATTAGCAGTCAAGATTAAAGTCATATGAAGAATATCTTTAAATAGATTTTACAGACTTTACCGTTTGTTGTTTTTCCATCAGTTGGGAGTAGTCTGATAAGCTGGATCGATGTGTTGCAGCATCACGGTGGACATATCAGATGTGAGAAGGAAGCCGTAATACACCTGCAGATTTGTCTGCTTAACACTAAGCCGGCTCGATGTACAGCGTCATAGGCTGCAGAGGTGGCGGGAGATACGAAGCTCCAATGCCTTCACCTTCTTCCCGATCAAGTGTCATGGCACAAGCCAGCTGAGAGGGTGTCCCGTCTGGGCGTACTTCTTCAAAAGAGTGCCAACACTAGAAGTGTTCGATCTGCTTGAAACCCTGGTCGCTCAAGACGGCCAGGCTGTTTCACCTCGTCTGTGCATTGCTCGCAGCACTCGCCTCTCCACCTATGCTCCGGCCTCCGTGACGAGCCTGCGTTAATGACGTCAATGCGTTTCGCTAGAAACAATAGCGTATGCTCCCTTATATCATTCTTGTTGCGTTCTGTCACTGCCCAAGTGTGTTTACGTTTTAAAGAGACAGTTATCCAAAAGGCGACCATTTTTAGTAGTTCCATCGCTGACAGGTAATTCAATGTTTCTAAATGACTTTTAAGAGCCATCTAAGACATAGGAAGGAAAATCTAAAATCATTTGAACTTGCTAAATAATTCAATAAGGTTCCTGTTGTGGCTTTAGAGGAATTTGTAGTTATCTGGAGAGGACTATGAGAAAAGGGGGGCAAGAACAAAAGGAAAAAGGGGGAAAGGAGTTTCAAAGACATGAGACATTGACATGAACACAAACTTGCAATTGAATATAAGCATCAACCAAGGACAGATTACTATGGTTATGTGTGTTTTCTTTTAAGAAAACATATCTAGTGTAGTAATAGTCTCATCTAGTAGTGACTAAACATGTGGTAAGCAAATGGAATTTGGGGATAGAAAGCTAATTTTGAATTAAGGTGAATTGAACCAACTGGCCAATCTAAGTTGGTAGGAAGGCCTGCAGGTTCAGTTCAGTGTTTAAACCAACGGGTATGAGGGACTTTAGAAGGCATACCCACCAATTTTCTTTCTGTAGGAGTATACAGTCAAAGTCACCACGTCTAGAGGGCAGCTTTAGGGCATAAATGCCCTTCACCTTCATTCCCCGGGAGTTGCCACCGTGGTATTGGGCAAAGTGTTTAGCTAGAGGCTTTTCAGGAATTTTGCTTTTATCGTTAATTTCGCATAAGTGTTCACCAATGTGGACTCTTAACTGTCTTTTTGTTTTTCCCACGTATATTTTGGGGCATGAGCATGTTATCTTGTAGATAACATGTGAGGTGGAACAATTGATTAGATCACAAATTTCATATGTTTCATTTCCATGTGCATCCTTAAAAGTTGAGGTCCTATGCACATAAGGACAAATCTGACATTTGTTACAAGGGAACATTCCCAATGTACGTGGATAATTGGATAGCCATGAATTGTCCTGTTTGCGGCTAAATTCAGATTAAATTAACATATCACCCAAATTTTTGGCATGTCGGGCCACCAACTTGGGGGAGGTGCCTAAATTCTGTCCCAAACCCGGTGAGTTGGTTAACACGCCCCAATGTTTTTCTAAGATTGAGCGGATGGTGTTCCACTGAGATCCATAGGTGGTTATTATTGGATCATTGGTTTTGGAATTAGGTACAGTGGAAGTATCAAGCGGCTCAATTGACAACAGGCTTTGGCGGTCCCGAGCTGCTCCTTTCTTTTTAGCTCTCTTAATTTGATGATTCGAGTAGCCACTCTCTCTAAATCGAGTGTAGAGATCCTGGCTCTCGCGTCTGTAATAGCTTGTTTTTGAGCAATTTCTTTTTATACGTAGAAATTGGCCCACCGGTATACCATCTTTGATCCAATGAGGATGATGACTGGTGGCGCTAAGAAAAGGATTTGCTGCAGTATCTTTGCGGAAAGTGGAAGTATAAAGTTGTCCATTTTCCAAAGATATTTGTAGATCAAGAAAAGATAATCTTGTCTGGTTAAAAGTGTATGTTAGGTGGATGTTGAATTGGTTAGTGTTAAGCTCATGAATGAACTGTAACAACCCAGTCTGTGTACCGCGCCAAATCACAAAAACATAGTCGATGTACCGTAACCAGGCGTAAACATGGTCACGGTACATCGACGAGGGGAAGACCACCCCCTCTTCCCAGAAACTCAAGTGGAGGCATGCGTAAGATGGAGCCCACGCTGCCTCCATAGAGGTACCCTGGATTTGTTGGTAATAAATGGTTAAGAATTGAAAGAAGTTGTTTAGTAACATAAATTCCAACAAGTCAATTAGGAATTCGTTTTGTGGTCCTGATTCTGGGTAGGCAGTGTTCAGGAAGGTCTCAACTGCTTTAATCCCGCATGAGTGGGGTATCGAAGTGTACAAGGACTCCACATCAATGCCTACAAGCCAGATTTCTCCGAGTTGGTCCAGGTCTTTGAGTTTTGCCAAGACATGACGAGTATCCTGTACAAAGGATTTTTGGCTGCTGACCATGTCCTTGAGGAGAGAATCCAAACACTTGCCGTTTCTTTCTAAGGGACCTTGACATGCCGAAACAATCGGTCTTCCAGGTGGATCTTTTAGATTTTTGTGTAGTTTGGGGATTGTGTAAAAAGTAGGTATATTAAACTCTCGAACAAAAAGATGTTGAAATTCACAAATGGTCAGCCGTCCCTCGTCCTTTGCAAATGTAAGTCACTGATTCAACTCCTGAATTACTGCGGGAAAAGGGATGTGATCGAGTTTACGGTAGGTAGTCTCATCGGTTAGTAATTTTTTTGCTATTCTTTCATAATGTTGTTCATCTAACAAGACAACATTGCCCCCTTTATCACTGTTTTTTACTACTAAGTTTTTCCTTTTTTTAAGGTCGTCGAGGGCTTTCTTTCACCGATAATTAAATTGTCAGTGGCTTTTTTAGACCAATTCACCTTCTCAAGATCGGATTGGACCATCTCCAAAAAGAGATTCAACCATCTATTCTTGGATAGAGGGGGCATTTTTTGTGATTTGATTTTTAAATCTACTGATCGTCTTATTGATGTGGGGGGTTCTGCACTAGGCCCTAAGTTTTCCTCCAATAATGAGTTCAATATGTCCAAGGCTTTTTGGTCATCTGCATCCATAGTAACAGTGGCAGTTGATGCCTCACCTTTCCCTTCATACAGGGAGCATAGAAAAACCTTCCTCAAAATGGGTATGATGTCCTTATACACAGTGAACTCATCCATTACCGCTGTCGGGGAAAAGGACATGCCCTTGGCAAGGAGGCTGATGTGATCGGGACTTAGGTAGTGATTAGATAAATTTACTACTTTTAGGTCGTTGGGTCCCTGGAGGTCACACTGGGGGGGTGGACTGGTCAGTGTCTTTTTTGGCTCCTCGTGTATGTTCGCTCGCTGGGCGATTTTGTTTGTTTCTGTTTTTGAGGTCCTATTTTGGTTTTTGTTGCTGGGGGCGGGGCTTGTGTCTCTAATTGTGTCTTTTCAATTTCTTTTTTAAGATGTCATTTTGTTTAGTAAATTCATCTAAGCGTTTTAATGCCTCTAAACCTCGAGCGCTTTCCTCTATTTGGGCCTGTATTGTTATCATTTGAGCTTTTTCCTCTTCAACTATTAGCCTCATCACTGCTAGGCCGTGGTTAGATATTAGACATTAAGCCTCCTAAACACCGCAAAAAAATACATCCTACATTATCCTATTATGCTAGGTGTTGATCTCTCATGTACCCTCAACAGTGGCGGCTGGTGCTCAATATTTTTTTGGGGGGGCACAAACAAACTGAAAAATGAAACTGTAAATAGCCATTTATCAGGTGATTATGTATCATTACTGCTAGATAAAACTGTGTCCATCATATGAAGCCTCACTGTGCCCATCAAATACAGCGTCACTGTGCCCCTTAATTGCAGCCTCACTGTGCCTGTGACAGTAGGCCAATCACATCCACATTTCAAGTAAAAGAAAATAGGATTTTTATAACAGCTTACCTGTAAAATCCTTTTCTTGGAGTACATCATGGGATACAGAGCCTTAAGTAATTACTTAATGGGTTATAGGCTACCTTCAGGTGTTGACACTGGTAAACCCAATCAAGGAGGTTTACTAGCTATATAACCCCTCCTCCTTCCAGGAGCACATCAGATTTTGTAGCAAAGCAATATACTTAAATCCCCAAAAAGTGGGGAGGGACCTCTGTGTCCCATGATGTACTCCAAGAAAAGGATTTTACAAGTAAGCTGTTATAAAAATCCTATTTTCTTTATCGTACATCAAGGGACACAGAGACTTAAGCAATTACTTAATGGGACATCCCATAGCAATGCTACTTGAGGGGAGGGAGACACAACCCGCAGGGTACCCCCAGACTTGAGGATCTATACTGCTGCCTGCAGCACACTGCGCCCGAAGGCGATATCCTCATACCTCCTTACAGCCACCTGATAAAACTTTGTGAATGTATGTACTGAAGACCAAGTTGCGGCCTTGCAGATCTGAGTCATGGAGGCCTGGTGACGCACTGCCCAAGAAGCACTAACCAACCTGGTAGAATGCGCCTTAACTTGAAACAAGGGAATCTTACACCTTAAATCATAAGTTTGAATTTTTACTTGCCGAATCCACTTAGCGACAGTGGATTTTGACGCTGCCTGTCCCTTCTTAGGACCCTCTGGCAGAATAAATAAGACATCAGTCTTACGAATCTGAGCCGTTGCCTTTAAATAGATTTTCACTGCTCTCACCACATCAAGACAATGTAGTGACTTTTCTTCCCTGGAACATGGTTTTTGAAAAATTAAGGAATTTTTGTATCAACACAGAGTGGTGCTGTGGTTACATATAAGGTACTATGTGCCACGTCCTGGGATTAAATGCTGAAAAAGGGAAATTGTGGGCTTGGACTTTATAGGCACAGTAACAATCAATATAGAGTTAAAAACTAAAATTTATTAAACATGAAACATATTATTTTAAAAAAGAACAGATACAATATCTGTAAAAAATCAGTCCATAAAAATACAGTTACAATAATATAATCCATACATAGCTCAATGAAGGGGAGGGGGGGGTGCGCCCCAGAGGTCACTAGATAGGACTATAATCTTTTACAAGAAATGTATCCTATCAAGGGTAAATAGAATAATTGGCTAAAAAAAAATATATATATATTAATATTAATATGTACTCACATGTAGCAGGCTTTAGACAAGGAGAAATTAGTAAATGGAATAGAAAATGTGATTTAGTTGTTTTAACGAATCAACTAAGAGGCTGGATAATTACGTCAGTCTTAATGATCAGTGTTGAGTGATGGATAATGAATCTAATAGATGATAAATAGATATAATCAATAATTAAAGTAATATCAAACCATGAAAGTTATAATTTAGCAATGTCATAGGGGTAGTAAATCTGTCCCACGCTCCTGAAGAAGCGCTATGCGCGTAGCATGTTGAGCCCTAGACATCAACACCATCTTTATATATCGATTACATAGCTCTCTTCTGGGGTAAAATCAGCTCTATGATGGAATGATTGGTATCTCATCCTCGAATTGTTCATGTTACTTCATTGAGCTATGTATGGATTATATTATTGTAACTGTATTTTTATGGACTGATTTTTTACATTTTAGTTTTTAACTCTATATCGATTGTTACCGTGCCTATAAAGTCCAAGCCCACAATTTCCCTTTTTCATGGTTTTGGAAAAAACAATGGCAGGACAATATCTTGGTTCAGGTGAAAACCTGAGACCACTTTTGGCAAAAAGCCTGGACGAGGGCGTAACACCACTCTGTCCTCATGAAAAATCAAATATGGCTTTTTACAAGAAAGAGCAGCCAAATCCGAAACCCTTGCTGAGCATATAGCAACCAAAAATACCAACTTCCTTGTCAAAAGGACTAAGTTGTATCGGTTCAAATGGCTGTTTTTGTAACACAGACAAAACTAAGTTCAAGTTCCAAGGGTTCAAGGGAGGTTTGACGGGCGGATTAAGCCATGTCACCCCCTGTATAAAGCCCTGGACTAAAGAAAGAGTAGCAAGTGGTCTTTGAAATAAGACCGATAAAGCGGAGACTTGGCCTTTAATAGTACTTAAGGCCAATTTCATTTCTACCCCTAATTGTAGAAAGGCAAGAATTCTGCCTATGATATATCTCCAAGGGTGCCAACCCTTGGATTCACACCAGGAAACATAAGCCTTCCAGACTCTATAATATATAGTTCTGGAAGCTGGCTTCCTTGCGTTGATCAGGGTAAAGATAACTGATCCGGAAAGCCCACGTTTCTTTAGAATGTGGGTTTCAATATCCAAGCTGTTAAATTTAGAGACCGTAAGGAAGGATGGAATATCGGTCCCTGAGAGAGCATATCTGGCCGTAATGGGAGGGACCATGGGCCCTCCACTGCCATCTTTATGATTTCTGCGTACCATGACCTTCTGGGCCATGCTGGTGCCACCAGAATTACTGGCTTTCTTTCCAGCTTGACCTTGCAAAGAAGTCGTGGCAGCAACTGAATAGGGGGAAATGCATAGATCAATGAGAACTGACCCCACAGGGTCACCAACGCATCCGTTCCGCATGCGAGTGGATCCCTGGTTCTGGCCACAAAGTTGACTAACTTCATGTTGAACCTCTACATCCAGAGTCCCCCATCTTTGGCAAACAGCTTGAAATATGTCGGGGTGAAGAGACCATTCCCCTGGGAATAACTGCTGGCGACTTAAGTAGTCCGCCTGCCAATTCTCTACTCCCAGAATGAAGACTGCCGAAAGGCACGGAACATTCCTTTCTGCCCAAGTTAGAATATGGTTCACCTCTCTCTGCGCTGAGAGACTTCTGGTGCCCCCTTGGTGATTGATATAGGCCACAGCTGTGGCATTGTCGGACTGAATCCTGACAGGGAAATCCAGGCCTTTAGAGCCAGACGTACAGTCTGAATATCTAGGATATTGATGGGCAAGGTTCTTTCGGTTCTTGACCACTGTCCCTGGACAGTTGTCTTTTCTAGTACTGCTCCCCAGCCTGAGAGGCTGGCATCCGTCATTACCACCATCCAGATGACTGGTCTGAAGGATTTTCCTTTCAGCAGATTCTGGGTTAGTAACCACCAAGTGAGGCTTTGGGACACTCTTGGGGACAGCTGCATTGGCAAGTCTAAAGCTTGAATTATTTTGTTCCAAGCAGACAGGATACTGTTTTGCAACAATCTTGAATGAAACTGGGCATAGGGAACTACTTCGAATGAAGCCACCATGGTTCCTAGTAACCTCATGCAAAGGCTAATGGAGGGGTCGCCATTTGACCTGACCATCCGCCCCAACTCCCTTATGGAGTTGATCTTTGCCTGAGGCAAGGACACCCTTTCCTGGGCTGTGTCTATGATCAGACCCAAGTACTCCAGTCTCTTTAGTGGTATTAAGGAAGATTTCTCTAGGTTGAGAATCCAACCCAAACTTTTTAGATAGTTGGTTGTAGTGTGTACGCTTTGCTCCAAACGAGCCACCGACTGATCTATTAGCAACAGATCGTCTAGGTACGCTACGACTGTTATGCCCTGTGCCCTTAACCTGGCTAGAGGTGGGGCCAGCACCTTGGTAAACACCCAGGGTGCTGTGGCAGGGCTACAAATTGAAAATGCTGCTGTTCTAATTGGAACCGCAGAAACTTTTGATGAGCGGGAAATATAGGGACATGCAGATATGCATCCATGATGTCGATTGATGCCAGAAGTTCTCCTCCTAGAAGGATAGAAACTACTGACCTGATTGTCTCTATGCGAAAGGAGCGGATTTTCAGGAACTGATTTAGATCTCTTACATCTAGAATGGGTCTGACGTCTCCATCTGGTTTTGGTACCATGAAATGATTTGAATAAAACCCCAGACTTTGCTCTTTTGTGGGGATCTGTATGATCACCCTTTGAGATATTAATCGGTCTAGTGCCTGAAACAGAGATTGTCTCTTCTCTGGATCTTTGGGAACGCTTGACCTCAGGAAGCGAGATGGTGGAAAGTCCCGAAATTCCAGCTTGTACCCCAGCGTTTGCAGGTGTAGCACCACCCCCGCAGGAGCCGCTGGTATTTTTTTTTTTTATTGGTCCCTTCTGCCCTGCACCTGAAATGACTCACCCCTTTCCTGGACCCGAGAACACTGACACACCTCAAAGGTTTAAATGGGCTTTATTTAATGGCAAAGCCCTAGAAAGGAATTGGTTAAATAATGAAAAAAATTGCAATATAGCAATGTAGGCACCTTGTTAAGTGACACCATTCACAGGGTGTCACTGTTCGTTCACCACATCTGCCTGGGAAGCAACTGGTGTACAAACGTGCACTAGGCAGGTGCTAGTGAGCGATACTGGCTTGTAATTGCAGAATAATGGCAATCCAACACAGTACAGCAATACAAATGGCATTTTTCAAAGGCAATACAGCCTACCTACTACCTAATGCAAAATTGTCCTGCCTAACCACTGGCCAGTGGGACTATGTAGAGAGTCTACCAGCGACGGGGCCCTTACATGGGAGTACTCACTAAAGTAAACAAGATGGTGGCTGGAAGTCTCTCACCACTGATGACTGATTCTAGTCCTGAGGGGTTCCTCTGTGGCTGGTGAAAGGGTCCTTCCTCTTGAGCCAGCTCTCTGCTTTTATTTTAAAAGTTTTATTTATTACTTTTTAACATAACGAGTATATACGAGACTCAATGGTCCACACACAAAAAGAAACGATTTACATTTCTTCAGCATTGACTCTCTCCTCCTTCTTCCAGACCCTCGCTCGGTGAAAAAATCAAAATAATAATAAGGCCACCTTTTCTTAATAACAGTCAATGGTACATTTAGATATGTCAAATAATTACATACATGTTAAAACCCACTGCAGGTGCATTCTATTAGGTGCCACTCAATCCGCCACCATAGTTTCACTATTCATCCAACTGCCCCACACTTTATCAAATTTTTGTGGTATGCCCCTACTAATGTATGTAGCCTTGTATAAAGGTTCAGGCCTATTAACCACACCATTCCACGCTGATACAGATGGAGGATTAGGCTTTTTCCATGATAACACTATCATTTTCCTAGAGTAATAGATTAGGATCATCAGCAAAGTATGAGTTACTCTTTTTGGGGCTAGATTGTCTACCAGTCCCAAAAGGCACACCTCTATTGTTGGCTGTATAGGAATGGCTGTTACTTCTGCTATACATTCTGTGACCCCCTTCCAAAATAAGCTCTCTGCAGCTTTAACAGGTAGCTGGAACACGTGGTCACTGGGAGCAACTGGAACACACTGGAAAAGAAGCACAGTGTCTCCCCCCTCACTGCATTGCGCAGGGGAAAGAGCCCATTTAATTGAAGGGTGTTTATACTTTCTCTTGACTGGCAAAAGAGTACTTTTCCCACTAGAAATTGTTTGGATATATTTATCCAAGTCTTCTCCAAATAATCGCTCCCCATGAAAGGCGAACCCAGTTAGGAGGTTTTTACATGGTGCTTCAGCTGACCAATTTTTTAACCACAGGATTCTACGCATATGCACAAGCATAAGGCGGGACACCTGGTGTATAGAATCTTTAATGGCATCTATGGCAAAGCATAATGCTTTTGGTAGTTCAGCCAAATCCCGGGCTTGTTGTGCAGGAAGCTCTCCAAGGACCTGTTTAAATTGGTCCTTTAGGGATTGGCAGACGCCTATCGCAGCGACTGCAGTCTGAGTAACGGCACCTGCCAAGGAAAAGGCAGACTTTAGCAGGGATTCCAATTTCTTATCTGTTGGATCCTTAAGCATTTGTGCATTGTCTACAGGACAAGTTAGGCTATTATTCACATTGGAAATCGCAGCGTCAATTGCTGGTACTTTCCATTTTTGGGAGAATTTCTCCTCCAGGGGATAGAGAACTGAAAATCTCTGTGGAGGAAGAAAATGCTTATCCGAGCGATCCCATTCAGCAAAAATAAGCTTTTCTAGTAATGCATGTGTAGGAAATGCATGCAAAGGATGAGAAGGTTTTAAGGAACCCAAGGAAGAAGCTGAGCTTTCAGGAGACTCCGTTAGGGGTAGCATGAAAGTAGAACGAACTATCTACCAAAGAGTTTGTAGCAGCAATTTCTCAGATTAAAAGGTTGAAAAGGGTTCATCTACCGTTGTTTCCTCCACAGAGGAATCATCGTTTGCTTTTCCTCCTGATCGACTGAGGGTAACACCTCATCCTGTGCCCACTGTTCCCCTTGCAAAGGTTCTGAAATGGGGGAAGGGGATCTAGTACCACTTCCTATCCATTTGAATGGAGGATGCGATTAAAGCCGCTAATCTTCCTTCCAGACCCTGCAGGGAAGAGGAAAGGACATCTTCAGTCACGTATACAGGGGCTGAGATGTGAGAAGCAGCTGCACCAATTTGTTCCAATGGCTCACCATGGCTTGCCATAACTGGTAATTCAGGCGAGGATGACAGCGTGGAAATGCGACTCGAGATCCCAACACCTGGGGGTGAAACCTTTAGTATCTTTTTGGTTTTTGTGGTGTCTTTTTTGGAAGGTATAGTCCTAAGTACAAAAACAGAGGCACTATAAAAAATTTGCACTTAATTGCTGAAAATAGTCATGACTTAAAGCCGCTATAAAGTTCAGCCTAGTGCTGGAAAAAGAGTTTTGTTCCTGTATTAGGAATGCCAGTTTTGCAACCCATTCGTGTACCACAGCTCGGGTGTCCCTGTGTTAAAGGCTGCTTGTCTCTTCCTCATCAGCCGAGGACAGACTGTCACAGCTGTGGTATTTCTGTTTTTAACCTGTTGTGCGTCCTTGTGGACGTTCACGGCACCACGATTAGGCCTCACCCCCTCCAAGAAAAAAATCTGCCCCCTTTTACTATTTAAAATTTCCGGCGCCTATGCATGGTGTTTTTCGGATTCTGGACACGACATGAGGGGGGGGGGGGGGGGGGGCGTGGCAGGGGAGGCAGAGACCATCCAGCAGCAACAGGCACAAACATAGTAAACAAAACAGCCACAGTAAAGATTAGCGGTATTAGCAGGGCCCCTGCACCCTGCGGGGGGGTAAATGTAAGGGGGCACAGCGCTGCTGTCCCTAACCCTCTGGTCCCATCAGGGGGGAGAAAACACTTTTGCAGCTTTCTCTTACCTTGCAGAGTCTCCCCTCTACACGCTGCTGCAATCAAACACGGACTGAGCTTACAGTGAGACAACAGAGTAAGGTATGTGCATAGACTCCCTCTAATGGAGATTTAAGGCATGACAACATTTTTTCCTTAATGGAAGAAATACACAGATATTTTTAATACCTAAGTTTCTTCCCTTACCTTATCCTCGCCGCAGGATTTGTTGAATAAACAAATGTAGCAATAACTCTCGGTGGAGCTGCTGGTTTAAAGCGGGCTGTTACCGTCACCTTCGTTACCTCTATTTCACCAGAACCGGGTCTAGGGTCCCGTTGAGTTTAATACCAGACAATGTAGGCACCGGACACTTGAGTATCTTTTCCAATGCTTTAATAAACGTAAATTGAAGGAAGTAGCAGGAAAGAGGTAGAAGGAGAGTTGCAGGGAAGTTCAAATACCTTTTCTTGGTGTAGTATTAGGAATGAAGAGCTCGTAGAAGAATGTACTCTCTCTTTATAGTTGAATTTCTGCCCGCCTGGATAGGTTTCTCTCACTAACCTAGCAGCCAGTACGCAGCATGAACAAAAGTCTCTGCCACAGACTTGATTGGAACAAAACCCGTACGATCCTCTGCCACAGGATGTAATGGTTTAAGATGAGCAGCAAACACAGCACTAGAACCTTTAAGCCGACCCAGCAGTACTATGTGGTAGGGTTACTTTAGGATGCGTCCTCCAACTGAGTCACCAGGCCCCTCTCCAGACCAGCACTCTGCATGATCCTTCAATGTTGGGTCTTCCCCTGGGATCTTCTCAGTTGTCCGGCTTCTTCCCATAGGACAGACAGCCCAGGACCATTCCTCTGCCGCTGTGGTAGGCCCCAGACAGGCTTCTGGGCCCACCCACATGCTGCAGCGACGTGGGCCTCCCGGAGGGAGGACCACGAGGTAGTACTCCTAGCACATACCCGTCGGCCAGGAGGGCCAGCAGGTGGAACAAAACGAACTCTAGAACATGGCGTCTGCTCCATAAATACCCTCTCCCAGAATGCAACTCGGAGGACCACCTTCACCGAGTTATCTCCGGATAGAGGAGCACTCATACACTTCAGCGTGTTGCCTTTCCAACACCGACCCATGGTGACAACGACACCCACAGGCACAGTGTGAAACTACATGCAACTCAGCCAAGCTGGAACAGAGGCAAATCTGACTATGTATAAACGGATAACCCACTAAATTTACCTATCAGCAGTAGATTGAAAATCTACCAGCGCTAAGCAAACAATCCAACTTTCACCCATCATGGCGGGCTGCATAGCAAAGCTTCAGGGACTGGGTCCTTTAAACAGGGTTCCAACTGCCCTGGACCTGTAAAAGCACCCCATCAGGAAGTTTAGGTAATGTAACAAGACCTAAGCCCTGGGTTCCTGGGGTCCAGCCCTACAAAGAGAGGCATTACAGGTAAAACCTTGTGCTTCAGATAAGAGGCCCCAAGTACCATCCTTTTAGGCCTCAAGGGCACTTTGGATGGATCTGGTGTACGGAGGTTTTTAAATCCAGCATGAATTCCTCCTGGAGCTCCTCAAAGCACATCTTCACTCGTGACCAACACCTTAGACACTGGCAAGAAAACTGATGTGCTCCTGGAAGGAGGAGGGGTTATATAGGGAGTAAACTTCCTTGATTGGGTTTACCAGTGTCAACACCTGAAGGTAGCCTATAACCCATTAAGTAATTACTTAAGGCTCTGTGTCCTATGATGTACGATAACAAAAATAAAACCACTTAACATAAGGTGTCCTCATCAGAGCCCCCTTTTACATCAGATGTCCCAGTCAGAGTCCCCCTTTACAGCAGGTGCCCCCCTTTACATCAGGTGTCCCAATCAGAGTCCCCCTTTACAACAGGTGCCCCCATCAGCATCCCCCTATACATCAGGTGTCCCCATCAGCATCCCCCTATAAATCAGGTGTCCTCATCAGAGTCCCCCTTTACATGAGGTGTCCCCATCAGAGTCCTCATTTACATCAGATGTCCCCATTATAGTCCCCCTTTACATCAGATGTCACCATCAGAGTCCTCCTTTACATAAGATGTCCCCATCAGAGTTCCCCTTTACATCAGATGTTCCCATCAGAGTCCCCTTTTACATCAGATGTCCTCAGAGTCCCCCTTCACATCAGATATCACCATCAGATGTTCCCATCAGAGTCCCCTTTTACATCAGATGTCCCCATCAGAGTCCCCCTTTACATCAGATGTCCCAATCAGAGTCCTCCTTTACATCAGATGTCACCATCAGAGTCCTCCTTCACATCAGATGTCCCCCCTCGTACTTACAGCTCTCACAGCAAGTCACCTTTGATCCACCTTTGGACCGGCCAGGATGAGTCAGAGGAACAGGAAGTGATGGCAAGGGACCCGCCAATCACTAACAAAAGCAGGGAACAATGCTACAGTGGGAGTGTTCTCTGTGCAGAGCGCAGCGCCCTGAGGAATTTCTAAAGGAAGCCAATAGAGCTTCACGATTGCAATCACGTGATTGCAAACACATCATGCTTCCCATAGTAGCTGTGTGTCCGGCCCCCCATACACGCTTGAAGGGCCATTGTTTTTTTGATCTAATTTTTTTTCAGTGATTGCAGCACGTCATGCTTCCCATACGCCTATGTGTCCAGTGTCCCGCACACACTTAAAGGGCTATTATTTTTTTTAAATTTAAATTTTTATGTTGAGTAGCTATGGAGGGCCGACTCCCCTGCGCCCCCTATGGGCGGACCGCCATTGACCCTCAATAATACCAGTCAAAGTTTGATAAGCCTTGGAAGCCTTGGCTGTATTACCTGGAAAGAAAGTCTAGTGCAACCTGGGGACCTTGCTCACATCTTTTCTACTTTCTTCTTTTCTCTAACTTTCCTCTTGTCTCCCCCTTGCCCTGCCTTTTTCTTCCCCTTTTTTCTTTGGATGACCAAGTGAAATTTTTACTTGCTGGCAATTTGTTTTCGTTTAGGTACTTGGTGCATGTAAGACAGCCAGTGTTCTATCAGATTACCGCTACCCATGAGATTTTGCAACGGAAGTGATGTTCCGACCAAAAAGATACTTACTGCGCATGCGTTTCATGGAGCACTGTTCGTTCCACACACTTTTTAATCTGATGGGTAACGGTTTTCTGATAGAACACAGCCCCTCCTGCATTGAAGACACATTCTCCTCTCACAGGGGACACTCTCAACCCCTAGTGGTGGTTCTAGCTCCGCAGTGGAATAGACACCGTGCAGGCATCTTACTACACCCAGCTTTATCTTGAATTTCAGAGTAATTTTAGCAATAAAGTGAGCGTATATAAAAAAATATGGTATGTGATATTGATTTATATACGCTTACTTTATTGCTAAAATTACTTTGCAATTCAAGACTAAGCTGGGTGTACTAAGATGTCCGCATGGGTGTTCTATCAGAATACCGCTACCCGTCAGATCATAAAGTGTGTGAAACACTGTACATAGCGTGCTGTGAAACGCATCTCGGCGCAGTAAGTATTTTTGGTCGGAACGTCACTTCCATTGCAGAATCTGATGGGTAGCGGTAATCTGATAGAACACCCACATCTACTATAAATAGGCCCCTAAGTCCTAGAGGGTTCTTGTGCAGCTTAATAGCCTACACTCATGGTATATCTTTTTGCGGTATATGGCTATGCTAGGTAAGTAAAAAAAAACGGCAGCCAGGGAATACATTGGCTTGGGGATCAGCACTGCAGCCAGGTAAAAAGCACTTTCAGATGTAGGCCAGCAATGGAAAACATGTTTCACCCTTGACAAGTCTTGTTTATTTAAACAAAAATTTGATTCACCATAAAACTAGCCCCTACCAATTGTGAAACCAAATAGCAGCACTAAATCAATTAACCTAAATGAACAAGTGGATGACTACATATACAATATAGATATTGAAAAGTATAAGTATTATAATAATTATAAATCTACAACACAGTGCACCAAATAATGTAAACTGTGTCCTGAAAAAAGTGTATGATCAATAAAGTCCAAAAGTTGGTGATAAACAAATAGCTCCTATTGCCTCACACTCTTGTGTTTGGCTATATGGCTTTAACCCACACAAAAGGGGGTAAAATATAATGACCTCTGGTGGTCCAACGTTAAACATCCAGAGTTTTCGATAAAAGTGCTCTCTCCACATGTAAAAAAGAAGTGATCCAATAGTGTAATACCGTAATGAAATTTATTAAAATAACACTCTCCTCCACCATTAAACTCACATCTCAAAAAATCACACCAGGCAGAGAAACACAGCACAGCAGATTGTCACAGCAACAACTCCAAATGAAAGAACCAGCGTATGGTGGTCACGGTGGACCCAAGGAGTACACTCTTTGATGACAGTCTCACCCGCCCCTTGGAACCGCTTCCCCACTTCCTAATGTGGCGCTCTCCGTCACACGTTTTCGATTGCCGTACAGCCACGCTCCGACATGTTTCGTCACAGCGACTTAATCATGGGATTGGCTGTATGGCTAGGCAATCTCTCCTTTATACCATCCGCTCTCATTACGGGCGGACAAATTTTCGCTGCGCTTGCGCACTCACTGTGTCCCCGCTCACACTATACGCAAGTATTACATTGCAGCAGAGCGTTAACCACAGACATGGATGATGTTTACAATGCAAGTGAGAAATACATGTTTATATGAGCACGATAATTTGTCACATACTAAAGGTATACCCCGCAACACAAATAAAGCGGTCATATAATTCCTATTTGGTAAAATAAGGTGAATTAAAACGGAGAGATATCACTCTCTCTAAATGAATGGTTGGACATATACATACCCCTAAAAGAAAAGTGGCAAAACGCAAAGTAAATTTGCTTCACCAGCCCAATAGTTAAAATTAAAAAATTAAACTAAAAGGTAAAAATAAAAATAAATAAAAATAAAAATAAAGAAATTATTATTTTCTTTAAAAATCTAAATGGTAGCTTATCTTAAAGTATAAGGGGGTGTGACCAATGACGTGCCACTGGGAGTTCTAAAAGTGACAGCACCCCCATAATGTTCTCACCCCCTTCTTTTTCAGTTTCCAGAAAAAGAAGGGGGTGAGAACATTATGGGGGTGCTGTCACTTATAGAACTCCCAGTGGCACGTCATTGGTCACACCCATTTATACTTTAAGATAAGCTACAATTTAGATTTTTAAAAAAAATAATAATTCAGTGACAGTGAATTCAGTGACAGTGAATCATCTAGTCTAGTGAGAGAGACTGGGAGCTCAAATGGCTGAAGAACTACAAGAAGTGATAGTAGTGTAAGTGAAGAAACTGTTACACTTTGTGTTAGAAACTGTTAAAGACTGTAGAAGTCTCTGAGTCTGCTAATTGATATGGCAACTTCCTAAGGGTGTCCTGGCCCTAACCCTCTCTCCCAAAGTTCTGTTAAGAGAAATAAAATCTCTTTGCATTTAAGAAGTGTCTGGCGCCCAATGAATCTAATTTGCATTACACTCACCATGCCTCACAACGCACCATGTACAGAAGGATGTTCGCTATCTCTGGCCCTGGAGGTTCTCATTAGACTGATGGAGGCCTGGGACCTTGCTACACATTAATTCATGCAAAAGGAGCCCAACCAAAGTATTGAGTGCACACTATACTGTACATGGACATACTTTTAATTAAGCCAACATTTCTGTTAAAAAATCCTTTTTTTTTTTTTTTTTTTATTTATTGGTCTTATGTAATATTCAAATTTCCTGAAATACTGAATTTTGGGTTTTCACTAGCTGTAAGCCATAATCATCAAAATTAAAAGAAAGAAATGCTTGATATATCACTCTGTGTAAAGCATCTATATTAAATATAGAAGTTTCGCTTTTTGAATTGAATTACTGGAATAAACTAACTTTTTGATGATATTCTAATTTTATGAGATGCACCTGTAGTTTTAATAAACAAGGCTATGCACAAATGTTATAGAGACACAGAGCACAGCAATGTATTTTCATTGAAGAATTAGGAGACTGCAGATTATAAAGTAGTATAAAATTGTCCAGTAGCAGGTTTTTTCATGGATAGGAGGCCTAACTTGTGTATACCTAACATTTATTATTACTATCAGGATAGGAGTTGTGGTAAAAGTGAAGTGAGGGTACACAATGTTTTGGCATTTTGTTTATATTTTTTCTTTCAAATGATGCTGAAGTACACCATTCACAGAACAAAAGTAAAGACAAATATACTTCCAAATGAAAACCCCAAAATACCATCCCTCTGAAACAAAAAGTCAGTTTGTTTTACTAAGGGAAGCTCTGCAGTAGAAATAATGCATTTCCGAGGCAAGGCTGCATCACACAAAGAAAAAAGTTGCAATTTGACTAATGATGGTGGCATTGAATCACTTCAGACTATTTTATTTATTTTTCTAAAGTCTTATTACCTTTTAAATTGTTTAAAATATACACAGTTTTTTTTAAATAAACATGTAATATATGATAAAGGATTTCTAGAGCACCATAGCACAGCAGGATCTTTTAGTAGCAATCAATGCTCACTACTGAGTGAATTGTGGGTCTGCCACAAGCTGGGAGCAAATGGGAAAAAAAAGAAGAATCAATATTTACCTGAATAAAATACTTTGAAATGTTATTGTTATAGTACTAGCCATAATAAATTAGGAAAATGTGCAGTATCAAGAAACACTATACATGCCTTCTAAAAGAACGATTTAGTCTGCAAATGCTAGCATGCTGTCAGGAACCACAAATTAGGCGGAGACAGAAAATGCAGTAAAAAAAAAAAAAAATCACACCTTTTAATATAGTGGTAAAAATGGTGCAAATAGTAAAATGTAGTCAAAACATAGCCAGGGTTCGGTAATCAAAATGGGTAGTCAGTGGGTAGTCAGTGCAAGCCAGTAGATCAGCATAGAAATCAGCATAGACAAAGACAGAAAACAGGATCGGGAACCATAAGGTATCTCAGCCAGGCAAGTCTTTAACAGGAACACAGCAGAGAATCTTCAGATATGTTGACCAAGGCGAAGGCATTAAAGATATGAACCAGGCAGGTTAAGACCCCTTTCACACTGTGGTGATTTTCAGGCGCTAAAAGGCTAAAATAGCACCTGTAAAACGCCTGAAAAATGCCTCCCCTGCAGCCCCAGTGTGAAAGCCAGAGTGCTTTCACACTGGAGCGGTGCGCTTGCAGGACATTAGAAAGTCCTGCAAGCAGAATCTTTGGAGTGGTTTAGAAGTGTATACACTGCTCCTCCACCGCCCCTGCCCACTGAAATGAATGGGCAGCGCTTCGGCATCGGCGCTTTTCGGGCGCATTTAACCCTTCTTTGGCTGCTAGCGGGGGTTAAAAGCACCCCACTAGTGGCCTAAAAGCACTGCTAAAATGACGGTAAAGCGCCGCTAAAACTAGTGGCGCTCTACCGCTAACGTGGCCCACTGGCAGTGTGAAAGGGGTCTAAATAGCCAGAGGGAGCTGACTGACGTGCAGGAAATGATCACCAGGTGAGGCACTGAGGAACGATGAGTGCTAGCAATTAACCAACAGCTAAGCACTGAGAAGGGAGGGCTGAGCCCAGCCCTGACACATGCTGATCCTTTGGTTTCAGTAGGGGAGTACTGTCATCCAAGGGAGCAGAAGATCATAGACCTAAAGAAGCAGTTACCCCTGCAGAGTCGGGTTTTGAAGTAATTAAAGGGGTTGTAAAGGTAATTTTATTTTTTTTTTTTTAAATAACTAACATGTCATACTTACCTTCACTGTGCAGCTCGTTCTGCACAGAGTGGCCCCGAACCTGCTCTTCTGGGGTCCCTCGGCGGCTGTTTCAGCTCCTCCCCGCAAGAACTAACCACCTTAATGCGAGCTCCCTCGCATGGTGGTTAGTTATTGCGGGCGCGCTCCCGTGATACAGCCGGCGGCTATAGCCGCTCACTGTATCACTCGGCCCGCCCCCCGGCGCGCCGCATCATCGGATGTGATTGACAGCAGCGCGAGCCAATGGCTGCGCTGCTTTCAATCCATCCACTGCAGCCAATCAGCAACCAGGCTGAGCTGCAATAGAGATGACGGGAACGAGCAGCGGAGATTCGAGGTGTCAGGTAAGTAAAACGGGGGGGCTGGGGGCGGCGGTATTGTCAAAAGTTTTTTCACCTTAATGCATAGAATGCATTAAGGTGAAAACATTTTTACCTTTACAACCCCTTTAATCACCAAGACTTCAAGTGGGGAAAACCCCTCCAGTCAGCAGCAGGGGGTGCCAGGGGTGGTTAGGTTCATGCACAAATCTTCATTTTCAGCCTTAAAGCATTGTTCCAGTCTGCACCCCAAGCCGATCCGTCCATTGGCTTCGGGTGCAGGTGCCGACATTGCAAGTAAGGGAAACTGGCAGTGAAGCCTTCACAGCCAGTTTCCTACTACCCAGGCAGCGGCATATAAAAATCAAAAGTGCAAAAATGGTGCTGAACATATGGCAAGGAAGTGCCTGGAAGAGGAGAATATGGAGGACTTGGACTGATGACAAAGCTTAGTTTTGTTTTAGATAAAATGGAGTGATTCAGTGGATAGTCCACACCCCTGTTAAAATGTCAGGTTTCTGTGATGTAAAAATAATGAGACAAAGAAATTATTTCAAAACTTTTTCCACCTTTTAATGTGATCTATAAACTGTACAACTCAGTTGAACAACAAACTGAAATCTTTTTGGTGGAGGGAAGTAAAAATAAAAAACTAAAATAATGTGGTTGCATAAGTGTGCACACCCTTAACCACTTGCTTACTGGGCACTTAAACACCCCCCTCCCCCCCCCCCCCCCCCCGCCAGACCAATTTTCAACTTTTAGTGCTCTCACACTTTGAATGACAATTACTCAGTCATGCAACACTGTACCCAAATGATTTTTGTCCTTTTTTCATACAAATAGAGCTTTCT
The DNA here is from genome assembly GCF_042186555.1 of Aquarana catesbeiana. NCBI lineage: Eukaryota > Metazoa > Chordata > Amphibia > Anura > Ranidae > Aquarana > Aquarana catesbeiana. The sequence continues at coordinate 232,362,500 of NC_133332.1, read as the reverse complement.
TTTGGTGGTATTTGATCATCTCTGGGTTTTTTTAATTTTGTGCTATAAATGAAAAAAGACCGAAAATTTTGAAAAAAAAAAAAGTATTTTTCTTCATTTCTGTGATAAAATTTTGCAAATTAGTAATTTTTTGTTCATAAATTTTGGCCACAATTTATACTGTTACATATCTTTGGTAAAAATAACCAAAATTAGTGAATATTATGTGGTCTGTGTGAAAGTTATAGAGTCTACAAGCTATGGTGCAAATCATAAAAAATTGATCACATCTGATGTACTGGCAGCCTATATCATTTCTTGAGACCCTAACAAGCCAGGAAAGAACAAATGCCCCCAAGTGACCCATTTTTGGAAAGTAGACATTCCAAGGTACTTAGTAAGAGGCATGAATTGTTATTTAAAGTTGTTATTTTTTCCCCACAATTCTTTGCAAAATTAAGATTGATTTTTTTTTTTCACAAAATTGTCATTGTAATAGCTTATTTCTCTCACATGGCATGTGCATACCACAAATGACACCCCAAAATACATTCTGCTACTTCTCCTGAGTTTTATAACACATGTGTGGGACTTTTTCACTGCCTGGCCACATACAGAGACCCAACATGCAGGGAGCACCATCCGGTGTTCAAGGAGCATAAATTACACATCTAACTTGTTGACTACCTATTACACTTTTGAAGGCCCTGGAGCACCAGGACAATGGAAATGCCCACAAAATGACCCCATTTTGGAAAGCTAACACCCCAACGTATAATCTATGAGGCATGAGTCTTTTGAGCGGTTCATTTTTTTTCCAGAAGTTTTTTGAAAATGTGGAAAAAAATGAAAACGCATTTTTTTTATTTATTTATTTTTTTTACACAACGTTGTCCGTTTATAAGATATCTCCAACACATAGCATTTAGATAGCAAAAATGACACCCCAAAATAATTCTGCCACTCCTTCTGAGTGTGGCGATACCAAATGTGTGAGACTTCTACATAGCCTGGCCACATACAGAGATCCAACATCCAAGGAACACATAGCATGCACATACCAAGAATTACACCCCAAAATACATTATGCTAAGCAAAGGGTAAACAAAGGATTACCTGTGGTTTTAATAGCGCAGTTGTCCACAGGAGGATAGCACTGGTCCAGGCAGCAGGCAGGGACTTGGTCAGCAACGGCGAACACAATTGTCCAGGCAGCAGGCAGGGATACTGTCCATATACAGTCCAGAGTCAGTGCAGGCAGAGATATTGTCACCAGGACCAATATTTTTGGCACTGCTAGTAGGCAGGAACATGTGGTGTGGTCAGTGCGACAGGCAGAGACATGATGGCAGTAAGTCCTACAGGCAGCAGGGTTCTCCCACCCAAATCTCTTTGAAGCCTCCGAGTCTCCAGACCCTAATCTAGGAATGAGAAAAAAAAAACAAAGAAGATTGTTTTCTTCATCCAGAAAAACTATTCTGGAGCCTCTCACATATGTGTTGAATCCCACTAGTCCAGTAGCAAGGTACAAGATCAGTCCATGAGGCAGGCAAAAAAACATGGTCAAACAGTCCAAGGTCAGTTCCTGATCAGGCAGAGGTATGTACAGAATCCTTAGGCAGAAGCATGGTCGAATAACAGTCCAGGGTCAGTTCCAGATCAGGCAGAGGTATGTACAGAAATCGGCAGGCAGAAGCTTGGTCGAAAAACAAGCCAGCGTCAGTTACAGAGCAGGCAGTGGCATAAGGGGTGTGAAGGTGTGTGAAGGCAGGAACTGAGGATTAAGTTTACCATACTTCACTAAAAATTTACTGAAGTATGGTAATGGCGAAAACATTCACCTATGCAGAGGCCTGGTTGGGAAGGACAATAATAAGATGTATCTCTTCTGACTCCTCCACACCTTACATTTTTTTTTATGTCTTTGGCCTGTTGGTTTGAGAGGGATTTTAATCGGGAAAGTGGCGTTCGGAGAGTCGACTAAGAACATCTGATCGGATGTTTTCTGGTGGGCCGTTCGGGAATATAAGGGCAGTGAAAATTTCCTCCTGGTAGCCAAGGAAGGGTTGGGGGTTTTGAGTGGAGTTGCGGTAAATGATATAGGAGTTGTATATGGCCAATTTAAAAAAATAAATTGCGAGAGTTTCCGATGCGGAGGCGGGACCGGAAGTGAATGCTGGAGTGAGATGGTGAGGTGAGGAGTGTGTGTGTTCGCCCCACTCCCACCGTAGAATGAAGGAATGCCTTCCTCTGTGCGAAAGTGAGACCCGTGCCATGTAAAAGCCTGAGACCTTGCAGCCTCTGCATCTATCTGCTGCCCGTACGCCGTACCCTGGAACTCCACCCTGGAACTCTCCTCCACCTACAGGAACCGCAACCACACCATACCTTTTTCTATCCAGCGGGTTCTTGGGCATCTGTTGAGCCCGGAAGCTGAGCAGTGACGGTGGTGTGTCAGTGACAAGCGGAGTCAAGCAGCGGCGAGACAAGACAAGATCTCGCGGGAATACACGAGAACACGCTCGAGAAGAGCTGCATCACCGGACCTATACACCGACGCCGATGACAGCAAAGAACCCGGGGTGGAAACCTGTAGTGAATGGTCAGGGGTGTGGAGGTATTGCACCCCCCCCTGTAGCAACGATCTTGCGGAAGATAAAGGACTCCTGGGTGAGTGTATAGGCTCCCATATGTACCTGGCCGTGTGCTTTATTGAATTATTTAAAATGCTCCTGAGTGCCCTAATGATTTGCTTAGCTGGCTCCTGGTGAAAGTGTATTGATAAAGGCTCCCAAAACTTATATGTAGCCTCCACTGCTGGAAGAAGTTTAAGCGCGATAGTCTACATATAAGATATATTGGGAATCACTAGGACTATACCTAAAGTACCTAGTACCTATAATATGGTACTAGGACTCACTGATGCCATATGAAAATATAGCGGTTCCCTACAATATAGTGGCTTGTTATACAGCTATACAGCGGAGATTAATATCAGATTAACACCAGGGTTCTAATTGCCAATACGGTGAATCTATTAAGTGTCTCCTGGTGTACTGGTTAATCCTTATAGCTTATACCAATTGTGGACTGGGGTCCCCCCTTGCTAAGGTGGGGTCATAGCAGTATAAATAACACCATTTGGAAGAGGCCAGAGTAACCAGACAATGTCTACAAGAAGGAAAGGTGATGAGCATGCAAATGTGGAACCGATGGGGTCTCAGTCTTTGCGTTCAGCTAAAGAAAAAGATAAGGGAAAAAGGTGGAGTGTCCTCAGTAGCAGGGGCAACGGCAGCCGCGGTTGCGGCAACCGCAAAACTGGAGAGACTGGTGAATATAGCAGACCACACACCAACGAAAGGAGGGCAGCAGATACAAAACAAAACAACAGCAGATAGAAAAAGCCTGGGCCAGATGAACACGCTCCCAAATAATTCTACAACAAAGAATCCCTCAAACAAAGGTGTAAACATGGTGGGGAGAATGATGGAAATAAATAGCACCCAGAAACAAGAAACGGAGGATGAGCCATCTCTTAAAGAAATCCTTACCGCAGTCAATTCCTGTAAACAATCCTTGAGTAATATGGAGGATCAGATGAAAGATATGAGGGAAGAACTAGCCCATGTAAGCCAAGATCTTAAGAAAATGGCAGAAAGAGTGACAGAAGCTGAAGGAAGAATAAGCCTGCTAGAAGATGACCTAAAGCCAATGAGACAAGAGTTAAAAGTACAGAAAGATCAGATAAAGAGGCTTATGGAAAAATTCGACGAAATGGAAAATAGACTCAGGAGGGACAATGTGAGGATAGTCGGGCTCCCAGAGAAGAGCGAGGGACTAGACCCGGCAGGCTTCGTAGAAAAATGGCTAATTGAGACGTTTGGGGTAGAAACATTTTCACAGCAGTTCTCCGTTGAGAGGGCACATAGGGTTCCATTTAGACCCCCCACCCAGGCTAGCCCCCCAAGAGCTCTGTTATTAAAGTTCTTAAATTACAAGGACAAGGTGACCCTTCTGCGAAGGGCTAGGGAAAAGGGGAACATATACTATAATGGAGCCAAGATATCAATGTACCCAGACTTCTCACCTGAATTGCAGAAGCGTAGGATGGAATTTCTGGGCATCAAACGCAGCCTCCAAATGTATGACATTACGTACGCTCTCCTTTACCCTGCTAGGCTTCGGGTTAATGCTTTGGGGAGCAGTCAGATATTTGAATCCCCAGAGAGAGCGCGGGCATGGTTGGAAGAAAAGAAAGATCAGCTTGTGCTGAAATAAAAAGGGGCCACAATGTATCAATATAAATATAAATATAAATGAGGAAGAAAGAATATAGTAGGATATAACTTATAAGTGTGGGGTGGGGGGACTCACAGGGTTGTGAATAAATAGGATAGGTTTTTGTATGGGTGCGGGATGGAGGGTGGGGAGAGGGGGAGGGGGGAGGGGGGAGGGAGGGAGGACAGGGGGTAGGAGGGGTGGGGGTAGGGGAATGGAAGACGGTCATTAAAAAAGCCTACAAGGGGGACCTAGAGTGGTGGGGGGGGGAGGGGAGGGATGGGGGAGGAAGGTAGTGGAGGGTAATGATTATAATAGGGAAATACAAAAAAGTCACGTTTGCACTTTAAAAAGAAAAAGAAGTATATTTTCTCCTAAAGTCACATTGAATGCACTTGCAAATTATGATTAGTTGCGGTAAATATATATAGTATGTGTGGTATGTATGAATTTTCAAAATTTGAAGTCACCAAAATAAAAAGGCGGTGGGATGGGGGAAAGCCGCCCTTTTCAGCAGAAACAAGCACTCTAGGTAGTTGGGAAAGGAATGCGTTAGAGAGAGGATTCGGTGGAGGGGAGGTAGGTCTCCTTGTTCTCTCCTTTTCTTTTAGTACTTTCTTTTTTTTCTCTTCTTCTTCCTTCCTGCCGGCGGCTGTCCCGCCAGCTTTTACTACAGCCTTCCCTTTCCACTAAGTTCTCCTGACCACAAATATAAGCAATAAACTGTGGTCTCGAGTATTAGTTCATGGAATGTTAGAGAGTTGGGTTTCCCTAATAAATGAGCAGCGGGGAGAGAGAAGAGAAAGGAAAAAGGGAAAGGGAAGTATACCTTTTCCTAAAAACACACTGAATGCACTTGCAAATTATGAACGGTTATGGTAAATATATATAGTATGTGTAGTATGTATAAGTTTTCAAAATTTGAAGTCACTAAAATAAAAAGGTGGTGGGATGGGGGAAGGCCCCCCCTTTCAATAGTAATAAGCACTTTAGGTAGTTGGGAAGGTAATGTGTTAGAGAGAGGATTTGGTGGAGGGGAGATAGATCTCCTTATTCTTTTCTTTTCTTTAGTACTTTTTTCTTTCTCTTCCTTCCTTCTTGCCAGTGGCTGTCCCGCCCGCTTTTACCACAGCCTTTTCCTTTCCACTAAAGTCTCCTGCCCATAAATATAAATAATAAATTATGGTCCTGAATATTAGTTCATGGAATGTCAGGGGGTTGGGTTCCCCTATTAAACGAGCAGTAGTTAAAGACGGTTTAGATACACTCAAAGTTGAAATCGCCTGCCTGCAAGAGACACACCTGACAAAAGACTCCAAAAACAACTTATGGAAAGGGAGATATCAACATCAATTTCATTCTACATATACCTCCTATTCCAGAGGGGCTTCAATTTTGATTGGTAGTGGGGTAGCGTTCACTTGCAGGCAGTGCAAGATAGACGATGAGGGACGGTATGTGTTTCTACATTGTGTAATAGAGAATTTGGAATGTATACTGGTTAATTTATATATCCCACCCCCGTTTAAATTGGATATTTTGTATAATTTGATGGAATTCATAACTGAAAAGGCTGAATTACCTGTTATAGTTGTCGGGGACTTCAATATGGTTCTGGATAATAAAATAGACAGACTCCCCGGGGGGAAACAGCACCAGAGAAAGCAGGAAAACCGTCTGAAACATTTCCTACAAGAAGCAGGATTGCTTGATATGTGGAGAATAAGGAACCCGAGGGTCCAGCAGTTTTCGTGCTATTCGAGTTCCAGTGCTTCTCTGTCAAGGATAGACTTAGCTCTAGGTAATGGTCTGGCATTACAAGTAATAAATAACATAATCTATCACCCTAGAGGGGTATCGGACCATTCCCCACTCACAATCTCGATAAATCCGAGTCATAAGAAAACTAATAGAACATGGAAGTTGAATCCAGCATGGTTGGAAATAATAGAGAACCAGGAAGGGGTGATAGCAGAACTGAAAGAATTTATAAAGTTTAACTCGGGTACTACATCGAGAGGGGTGGTGTGGGACACACTGAAGGCTTTTTTAAGGGGTTTGATTATACAGAAAGTGTCAAAAATAAAAAAAACGTCTCGGGACTGGGAGGAGCGGTTTAAGAGGGAACTAATTGCTGCTGAAAAGGAATACATAAACGAACCTTCCCTTGAAAAACAGAGAGTGTGGGAAAATAAACAAAGAAGGTACCAAGATATAATAATTAGGAAAGTAGAAAACAAAAGGGTATTCCAGAACCAAATCATGCACGGGGAAGGGGAAAAAGTAGGGAAGATACTGGCCCGTATAGTTAGATCCGACTCCCCCTCATCCGTGGTCCCGGCTATTAAGACCTCGGCAGGTGAGACAACATCTCGGTTGGAAACGATTACTGAGACGTTTGAAGAATATTATAAGAGGTTATATAAATCTAGTGGGACCAGGGATGAGGGAGAAATGGACAAATTTTTTCAAAATATTGAGATACCAACATTGGGAGAGGTGGATGTTGAGGAATTAGAAAGACCAATCACTATAGAGGAGATTAAAACAGCAGTGTCAGAAATGGCTAACCATAAATCACCAGGTCCCGATGGCCTCCCAGTTGAGATTTATAAACAGTATGGGGAGGTACTATTTCAGGAACTGCTGGATGTCTTCAACTGGGTAAAAGAGCAAGGGAGGTTACCCACTTCAATGACAGAAGCTACAATAATAGTGTTACACAAAGAGGGGAAAGATCCCCTGGACCCTGGGTCATATAGACCTATATCATTGCTCTGTGCAGATGTTAAAATCTTAGCAAAAATTTTGGCCACTAGAGTCAAGAAAGTGATCCACAAAATAGTACACCCAGACCAGACAGGATTTATACCCCATCGAACAACTAGCATGAACATCAGGAGAGTGTTTTTAAACTTACAGACCCCCACGGAAAACAGAGGCTCGAGAGCAATGCTTCTGCTGGATGTGGTAAAAGCATTCGACAGCATAGAATGGGAATATGTCTGGAGAACACTAAAGGAATACGGCTTTGGTTCCTCATTCATAAACTGGGTTAAAGTATTGTATAACGAACCAAACGCAAAAGTTAAAGTTAATAATAATTACTCAACTGGGTTTAAATTAGAGAGGGGAACAAGGCAGGGGTGCCCCCTGTCCCCCATGATTTTCGCCCTAGCTATGGAGCCACTAGCTACAACAATAAGGCAGGATAGGAAAATAGTGGGGTTTCAGAGGGAGGATGGCGAAGAGCGGATCGCACTGTATGCGGACGATGTCCTTATATTTATGGGAGACACAGAGGAATCACTGAATCAAGTAATGGACATATTCTCAAGATTTGGGAAGATCTCGGGATTGTCCATAAACTGGGGAAAATCAGTTCTATTACCCCTAGATTCAGATAGTACAGACGCTCCCTCAAATGACAACAGGTTAGGAATAACAACACTAACAAAATATTTAGGTATCAAGATCACCAAGGACCCAGAGAGCTACTTAGATAATAATCTAGCCCCCCTATTAAAGAAATTCAAAGATAAGGTCGAAATATGGAAGGATCTCCCGATATCAGTGGCAATTTAATTAAAATGTTATGGCTTCCCCAATTGCTGTATATAATGCAGAACTCCCCAGTATGGATAAGCAGGAGATGGTTTGATAAAGTAGAAACAATATTTAGAGCCCTTATATGGAAAGGAGGAACCCCTAGGATAAGATTGCAGACTTTACAATTACCCACGCGGGAAGGGGGGATGGCAGTTCCACACCTACGTAGTTACTTTTTGGCAGCACAGATGCAATATATGGGAGGAGATAGCAAGGAGAATCTGATTATTAAGGGAGCCCCCCATAAGACCGTAATAGAAACTCTGGAAGCAGACTCCTTTATATACAATACCCCCACGGTCAAATTATTAAAAAAAGTCTGGAGTACCGTCAAAACTCTGTTGGGAATAAATGACTGGATCAAACACACCCCCCTGTGGAATAATAAGAATTTACAAGAATTACAAGAAATAGGAACAATTAAAATCTGGAAAAAGAGAGGTATTGAGAAACTAGCTCAGCTATATAACCAGTCTATACTAAAATCCTTCGCTACTTTAAAAGAAGAATTTGATATACCAGATAGCTCACTATATAACTACACACAAGTTAAGCACGCCCTTAAGGCACAGTTTGGGGACCGGGGCCCCTCCTGGAATGAGTCTGATGTGCTTCAGAAACTGGGAAACCAGGAGGGCCATGGGGGGACCATAGCTGAAATATACCCACACATTTGTAAAAACAGCATAGAGACCCCAGAAAAACTTAAAAGTAGAGGTAAATGGGAGAGGGAGTTGGGCGCACTCTCAGACGGGCAGTGGAGGGAGATATTAGCAGGGGGGCATCGTGTATCGATCTCCCCAGCCCAAAGGTTCTCACATCTAATGGTTCTCCATAGGACATATTATACTCCTAAAAGGTTATTTGAGGTTGGGAGGAGAACGGATGCCAACTGCCCTAGATGCCAGCACGAAGGGGACTTGTTGCATATGTTATGGAAATGCCCGAAATTATTCAGGTACTGGTCAGAGATTATAGAAACTCTTAATAACGTTTTCTCCTTAGAACTTAAAATGGATCCGAAACTATGCATTTTGGGGGTAGGGGAGGATTTGGTCATTGGAACCTATAAAATAACAACAGTCCAGAGATGCCTCTTTCAGGCGAGGAAGTTGATAGCTCAAAGATGGCAGGCAAGAACTCCCCCACAGAAAAACGACTGGTGCAAAACAGTGACGGAGACAATATGGAAGGAGAAGGCAGTGTATATAAAAAGGGGGAATTTAAAAGCATTTAAAAAACTTTGGAGCCCATGGCTGGAGGAAATGGGATACTTGCTATAACAGAACAAGGAGTTAAATCCCGTATGACATAGTAAGGGCAAAACGTGTTGGAAGATGAGGGGGGGAGGGTGGAGGGGGGGGGGTTGGGGGGAGAGAGTAAGGGAAGGGGGTAAGGGTATATGGAATAATAAAGCACGTTCTGATATGGGACTCTTTTTTAATATATACTCAAGAATGGTGGTTGAAATAGAAATGTATTATTATATTAATATGTACACTGAGTTGTATTTTGTATTAACATTAATAAAAATGATTGAATTAAAAAAAAAAAAAAAAAAATTGCTACTTTTTTATACCAATGGTATGTCCTTCTTGTGGCAAGGTACGGTTTGAGCATTTGGTCACTGAAGTCGACTCCCCCATGAACAAATTGTATTCATGGACACATGTTGGCTTTTGGATGGGGCCATTCCTTCAGGGGATTTCCACAAAGGTGTTATTGTGGATCGAAGACGACACGTAGTCATCCCTTTTGTCCGTCCACTTCACTGCCAGAACCTCCTTGTTTCGCAGACTTGCCGTCTCTCCTTCTCAACTGCATATTGACAAGTCTTTGAGGAAAGCCCTTCCAGTTCTTTCTTACGGTGCCACATGCTGGCGTCTTCTTCCGGTGAAGGTTGTGGAACAGGGGCAGACTTATGTAGAAGTTGTGGTATTCTTTATTGAGTAGGGGGTATACGAAGTCCAAAACAACTTTTCCGCTTCATCTCAAGTAGTCTGGGCAATTAGGGGGGTGCAGCTGGCTGTCCTTCCCTTCGTACACTATGAAGGCATATGTGTACCCTGTTGGCCGGTCACATAATTTGTACACCTTCACCCTATAGCGGGACCTTTTGCTGGGGATAAATTGTTTGATTTTAAGCCTGCTGCTAAATTTAACAAGGGACTCCTCCACACATATGTTTTGGTCCGTGGGTAAACAACTGGGGGAATATTTCTGAAAAATAATTTAGTAGTGGCTGAATTTTGAAAAGCCTATCATAATTTGGGTCATTTCGGGGAGGGCACTCGGTGTTATTAAAATGTAGGAACCTCATGATCATAAGATATCTGGTTCTGGGCATTACCGCAGAGAAGGTAGGCATGTGGTGGATGGGGTGGGTTGACCAATAGGAACGCAATTCATTTTTTTTTTTGGTGAGTCCCTGTGTTGCGTTTGATATAAAATATAATTTTTCTATAAGAATCATAGCATTCTGGTGTCACAGAGACAGAATTTCTCAAACAAATGCTGGATACAATGGGTATTGTTGTATTGTTACAGTTTTCAACAGGCTATTGTCTCTATAGCTACAGTACACAAGAAAGAGATTTAGTTGTTTGAGGTTTTCAAACTGAAAGAATGACTATTAGATTACTGTCAGGTGTTGGCTTGATTAGACAATGGGTACGTAGATACAGTTTTCAACAGTCCATTGTCTACACAGCTACAGCAAACAGGTATGTTTTCCGTTGTTTGGTAACTATGGTAAACAGCCTGGCACATAAAAGGGGGATTCAGGCATAAGCTAGGGACACAGACACACACACACACCATCATGCTGTAACGTCTGACGCCACTCATGATAGAAGAAACTTGCCTGATGCTCCAGGAGAATCGTTGCCAATGGAAATCACAAACATACAGTAACAGAAGATAAGTAACCTTTAAGTGTATTTGTACTATAATAGACCATAGGCTGTTCAGTTTGCTAGGCATTTTGCTTGTTATAGATACCTGTCAGTCTTGTACTGTATTCCTAATATTATAATAGTTTTTGTATGTACAGCATCTTTGTATAGTAAAAGCGCATTTACACACTGCAGAAATCTCAGCTTCCTTGCTTATACCACAGAGTAACCTTACTAGATAGACGCAAGCAAATCAGTCCCATACAAAATGTGAGGCCCAAAAAAACCTTCAACTTCTCCACGGTTGGGTCTCTCCACTCGTAGGGACGGGCATAATAGGATGTTGGATTATCCAAAATAAAAATTGTTGTGCATACAGGTTGCACTGGGCCACAATTGACGCTAACATGTCCTCCATAAAAATTCAATTAAAAAAAATTGATTGGGGAAAAATTCTCTGTGTCCACCTGGACTCCTGGCGGGCAGTGAAAGGGGGTATGTTAGCTTCTCCTGAATTAGGAGGAAGCCACAAGGGGTTCTGAAGGGCATAGGGAAGGCCAGCATGGGTCCTAACCCTTTGGGGCTGAGGTGACACCTGGTGCTGGTGGATGCCACTGCTCCTCACCAGAACGCCTTCGTTCGGCGGGCAGAATATCTTCCTCCTCTGAGCCTGTCAGTGTTCCACTACTGAGGACTGGCTCATAATTTACGTCAGACTCAGAATCCGAATTAGAAAGGGAATCCGAAAAAGAGAGCTCCCCGTTGCTCTTGTCGGCCTTGGAAAGAATTTGGTACGCCTCCTCGGCGGAAAAGCATCTTTTGGACGTGGTTGCAGGTGGTGATGAGACTTCACAGGTGTGTGCCAAGCCTGCACTGATGGGCACTGATGAGCCTGCTGTCAGAAACCATGAACCAGGCCGAGACAGAAGTACAGTAAAATCACACTTGTTTATTAATGCAAATAAAAAGGTAAATAGAGTAAGCGTAGTCAAAGCATAGCAAGAGTCCAGTACCTGGATCGGGTAGTCAGCCAAGCTAGAGTTCAGTAACCAGATCGGTTAATCAGCCAAGCCAGAGTTCAGTAACTAGATCGGGTAATCAGCCAGGCCAGAAGTCAGGGATCCAAGTAGAGGAACAGCAAGCAGGATAAGGAGCCAGAAGGGATGTCAGCAAAGCCAGTCTTTAAACAGAAACACAAGAGATGGTTTCTTGTGATGTGGCCAAGGTGAAGGCAGGAATGAAGTGAGCTGGAGATCTTTAACCCCTTCCCGCCGAGTGTACGCAGATGTCCGTACTCGGCTTTCGGGGGATATACTGGGATGATGCCCGCAGCTGCAGGCATCATTCCGGTACTGTTTTTTTTAGAGCCGGCGATCGGCTTTCCAGGGATAACAACCGATGCGGCTAAAAGCCGCTGGGCTGTTATACCGGTGGAGCGGGAGGGGATGTACCCCCCTCCCGCCGCTCTTACCGGATCAACAATCCGCCACCTCCGGCGGCTAGGGACAGACTGGAACAAAGCCGTAATCGGCTTCATTCCAGTCTCCGAATTGTAAACACGGAAGTGACGGCATGACGTCACTTTCTGTTTACTCGGCTGCCAATGGCGCCGGTTTTAAAAAAAAATATACAGTATTCAGAATCGCCGAAAACGGCGATCTGAATACTTTGAAGTGCAAAGGAGGGATCGGGGGTCTTTTTTAGACCCCCGATCCCTCCATAAAGAGTACCTGTCACCACCTATTACTGTCACAAGGGATGTTTACATTCCTTGTGACAGCAATAAAAGTGATCAAAAAAATTTTTTTTTTTTTAAACACAATTTATTAATATAAAAATAAATAAGAAAATAAAGATTTTTAAAAGCACCCCCATCCATGCAAACATTTTTCTTCGTAAGAAAAGGCTTCAGTCTTGCTGCTCTACCCCATAGCCCAGACATCTGCAGAATACGCAAGATTGATGTCACATGTATCACACAGCCAGAACTTGCCAGATATTCCTGCAGCTCCCCCATTGTTGCTGTAGACCTCTTGGCAGCCTCCTTGACCAGTTTTCGTCTCGTCTTTCCATCAATTGTGGAGGGACGTTGACTTCTTAGTAATGTCATTGTTGTGCCATATTTTCTCCACCCGATAAGGACTGTCTTCACTATGTCCCATGGTATATCTAATGCCTTGGAAATTCTTTTGTAGCCTTCTCCTGACTGATACCTTTTAATAATGAGATCCCTCTGATGCTTTGGAAGCTCTCTGTGGACCATGGCTTTTGCTGTAGGATGCGACTATGAAAATGTCAGGAAAGACCTACTACAACAGCTAAACTTTATTTGGGGTTAATCAGAGGCACTTTAACCGCTTCCCGACCAGCCACCGCAGTTATACTGCGACAGGTTGGCTCCCCTGTACGAGCTGTCGTAGCTATATGTGGGAACACAGGGTAGGGATAGCAGGCGCGCACGTGCCGCCGGAGGCGCGTGCTTGCTGCACAGCGGGGGTGTCGATGCTCGTAGCCGACGGTCGTGATGACCGCCGGCCACGAACGATTGAGCGCACGAGGAACAGAACACGGAAGTGTGTGTGTAAACACACAAATCCGTGTTTTGTTCTGAGAGGAATGACAGGTTGTGTGTTCCTATTAGCTAGGAACCACAATCTGTCACTTCCTCTAGTCAGTCCACTCCCCCTTCAGTTAGAATCACCTCCCAGGGAACACAGTTAACCCCTTGATCACCCCCTAGTGTTAACCCCTTCACTGCCAGTGACATTTTTACAGTAATCAATGCATTCTTATAACACTGATGGCTGTATTAAAGCCAATGGTCCCAAAAATGTGTCAAAATTGTCCAATGTGCCCGCCGTAATGTCGGTCACGATAAAAAATCGCAGATTGCCGCCATTACTAGTAACAAAAAAATAAAAAAGCTATAAATCTATCCCCTATTTTGTAGACGCTATAACTTTTGCACAAACCAATCAATATATGCCTATTGCGAAATTATTTTTTTTTGTTTACCAAAAATATGTAGAAGAATACATATCGGCCTAAACTGAGAAAAAAATTTACTTTTTTACAAAAAAAAAAAAAAATGGGGATATTTATTATAGCAAAAAGTACAAAATATTGTGTTTTTTTCAAAATTGTTACTTTTTTTGTTTATAGCAAAAAAATAAAAACCACAGAAGCAATCAAATACCGCCAAAAGAAAGCTCTATTTGGGGGGGGGGGGGGGGAGAGATGTCAATTTTGTTTGGGTACAATGTGGCACAACCGTGCAATTGTCAGTTAAAGCGACGCAGTGCCGTATCACAAAAAGTGCTCTGGTCAGGAAGGGGGTAAATCCTTCCGGGGCTGAAGTGGTTAAATGTTGGCAGGTGTGTACTGACTCCTATTTAACATTAGTTTGAATGCAATTGCTTAATTCTGAACACAGCTACATCCCCAGGTATAAGAGGGTGTGCACACTTATGCAACCACATTATTTTTGTTTTTTATTTTTACTTCCCCCTAAAAGATTTCAGTTTGTTTTTCAACTGGAGTTGTACAGTTTATAGGTCACATTAAAAGGTGGAAAAAGTTCTGAAATAATTTATCTTTATCTCATTTTTTTACATCACAGAAACCTGACATTTTAACAGACTTTCTATATCCACTGTATTAGAACTGTCATGTTCTTATTGCAGTCTGTACCCCTGTTAGGAACTTTATCCTCTCCCTTTGAGCTGGTGGCCATTATTACTGAAAGAAAATCCCAAACTTTGAGTGGTCCCCAAAACAGGAATAGGAGGGGAAATTTTCCAGTGGGGGCACAAGTTCTGGTGAATACCAGGCATTCACTTTGGAGAGATTTTCCCTCACTTCCTGTTGGGGATATGGACGAGGAAGTGAAGGGAAATCTACCCAATGGGACACAGAAGTTAAAAAAAAAAAAAAAAAAAAACACCTGACATAGGGTAATAACCCTATCCAAAAGTTTTGCCTTCAAAAACTGCTGCTGGACTTGCCCTGCCTGAGAGAGCTGAAAGGGTCACAGTACAGGACAAATAAAATCTAGGTAGGCTTGCTACTGGCTCTACTGCCACTGCTGAAGAAGGGGGCCCAGGTGTGTGCAGTTGTGTACTGCTGCTACATTCAGAGCAGCTATTGTCAACCAAAGTTCCCCCAGAGGTTGCTAGGGGTTCCTTGAGCAGTTGCAGACTGCCCCCATCTAATGGTATATTATATTGTCAAAAGTATTGGGAAGCCTGCCTTTACACGCACATGAACTTGTAGTTTCACAACAGCTAGAGGGCCACCAGTTTGAGACCCTGGTCTATGGGAATATTTGACCATTCTTCCAGAAGCGCATATCTGAGGTCAGGAACTGATGTTGGACAAGAAGGTCTGGCTTGCAGTCTCTGCTCTAATTCATCCCAAAGGTGTTCTATTGGGTTGAGGTCAGGACTCTGTGCAGGCCAGTCACGTTCCTCAACCCCAAACTCGCTCATCCATGTCTTTATGGACTTTGCTTTGTGCACTGGTCCAAATCATTTGGTGGAGGGCAGATTATGGTGTGGGGTTGTTTTTCAGGGGTTGAGCTTGGCTCCTTAGTTTCAGTGAAGAGTACTCTTAAGGCATCAGCAGACCAAGACATTTTGGGCAATTTCATGCCCCCAACATTGTGGGAACAGTTTGGGGCTGACCCCTTCCTGTTCCAACATGACTGCACACCAGTGCACACTAGGGATGGCCCCGATCCTTGACTTGAACATTGGGTGCTTGTTTGTAGATGCGCCGCTTTACAGACAGACTAAGGGGACACCCCCCCTCCCCCCCACACACACAATATTTAAAGGAATATTTCATTTTTATTGTTTCACTTTAAGTATCATTAAAATCACTGCTCCTTTAAAAACGATTGTATTAAAAACTTTTTTTTTTGCATGGATACATGTCCCCTAGGGCAGTACCCGGGCCCCCATACCCTTTTTATGGCAATAACTTGCATATAAGCCTTTAAAATGAGGACTTTTGATTCTTTTTACATTCGTTTCCCATAGACTTTAATAGAGTTTGCATGTCCGCTAGAACTTTTTGCCTGTTTGAGATGTTCTGGTTCGAACTGGGGTATGTTCGGCCCATCCCTAGTGCACACCATGAGTGTCAAATAATCTAGGTTGCCAAACCAGCTGCAGCCAAGACCTGTCCTTGAGATCACACTATAAAAATAAAACTAACTAGGCCCAGTATACTTTTAGTCTATTCACATTGTTGTCAATCAAGCCCTGATGATGAACTCTTGGACCCCCGAAAAATGTTGGCTACTTTTTGGATTGTCCTCTTGACTTTTATTGGAATAAAGTTGTTTTTGGACCTCTGAGCAGTGGTGTAGCACTTTAATTTCAATGACATTACATTAAAAGCCAAGGAGACCATGGAGATTCTCTGGGATTTAGAAGGCACCTGTCAGATCACTTACACCAGGGGTACTCATCCAGTGGCCCATGACCTCCTGCTCTGGGATGGCTGATAGGCAAGCCCAGTGCATCAGTGTTGTGAATGAAGCTGGCAGTAGAGGAAGCAAGCGTGCTCGGAATAGAACCGCATAAACCAATGCTTCTTGTACAGCGGTGGCTCCTGTCACAATCAGAGTGATGCCAAATGAGGGACAGCAACAGCCAGGGATACCTTAGTGGAAGACTTTTTAAAAGGTAAGTTTATTACTAAAATTAGTGTATAAATGGGCATTATCTGTTCTGCAGTGGTTAGCGGGCTACTTTAACCGCTTGCCGACCAGCGCACGGCGATGTATGACGGCACAATGGCACGGCTGCGCAAATGGGTGTACCTGTACATCCCCTTTAAAATTGCAGGCTAGCGGGGGCATGACCGCAGACTTGATGTCCGCCAGTGGCTTAAGATCGTGACACGGAGAGGCAGGGAGATGCCTATGTAAACAAGGCATTTCCCTATTCTGCCTAGCAACATGACAGGGATCTACTGCTCCCAGTGATCGGGAGCAGTGGTCTCTGTCATGTTCTAGTGAGCCCATCCCCCCTAAAGTTAGAACAGTTAACCCCTCGATCGCTCTCTAGTGCTTAACCCCTTCTCTGTGAGTGTCATTTACGCAGTAATCAGTGCTTTTTTATAGCACTGATCGCTGTATAAATGTCACTTGGCCCAAAATAGTGTCAAAAGTGTCCGATGTGTCTGTTGCAATGTCACAGTCATGATATAAAAAAAAAAAAAAAGTGCCTCCATTACTAATAATAAAAATAAATGAATAAAAATGCCATAAATCTATCCCCTATTTTGTGGACGCTATAACTTTTGAGCAAACCAATAAATATACGCTTATTGCAGTTTTTTTTACCAAAAATATGTAGAAGAATACATATTGGCCTAAACTGAGGAAGAAATTTGTTTTTTTTAGATTTTTCTTTCTTATTATAGCAAAAAGTAAAAAATATTGCTTTTTTTTTTTTTTTTTTTTAAATTGTCGCTTTTTTTTGTTTATAGCGCAAAAAATAAAAACCGCAGGAGGTGATCAAATGCCACCAAAAGAAAGCTCTATTTGTGGGAAAAAAGGACGTCAATTTTATTTGGGCGCAACGTTGCACGACCACGCAATTGTCAGTTAAAGCCACACAGTGCCATATCGCAAAAAGTGCTCTGGTCAGGATGGAGGTACATCCTTCTGGGACTGAAGTGGTTAAAACTGATTCGCAGGTTCAGCGCAGTGCTCCTGGGGGGGGGGGGGGGGGACACGACCTGCACTGAGCCATATACTTCTGTTATTACCTGTGAGTTTGGTGCACTTTCAGAAAGTGCACTACACCTGCAGGATATAATAGAAGTCTATGGAAAAGTGCATCTAAGCTGCAGGTGTACTGCGCTGCACCCGTGGTATAGGTAAACCGCAGTGCATTCGTGTGAAAGCAGCCTTAGGCCGCTTTCACTCGATCTGTCCGGCCCAATCGGACCCTCCATTCATTTCTATGGAGTGCGAGATGTAAAACGGACTTGTCTGTTTACATCTTCCTACCTCCAAATTGATCTGCAAAAAACAAAACAAAAAACAGAAGGGGATCTGCCCCCCTCCATCTGGGCCAACCGGATCAGAGGACCCATAGAGTAGAGTGGGCTGTGTCCGCTCTGCATGTGCAGAGCGGATACAGATTGGTCATCTGCCAGCTCCACTCATTGAGGCCCGTGACTGGTTACTAAGTCGCTTAAGTGGCCCTCACTCTTCAAAAGGTTGGGCACCCCTGACTTACATCAACATCAATAGTTTAACCACTTCCCGCCTGGCCTATAGCAGAATGACGGCTGGGCGGTGGTTCAGTTATCCTGACTGGGCGTCATATGATCGCGGCGATCGGTGGTGCGTTACACCGATCTCGGTAGAGAGCCTCCATTGGAGGCTCTTTACCACGTGATCAGCCATGTCTAATCACGGCTGATCACAATGTTGACAGGAAGAGCCGTTGATCGGCTTTTCCTCACTCGCGTCTGACAGACGCAAGTAGAGGAGAGCCGATCGGCGGCTCTCCTGACAGGGGTCTGTGCTGATTGTTTATCAGTGCAGCCCCCCCTCAGATGCCCACACTGGACCACCAGGGAAGCCCCCAGGACCACCAGGGAAGCCCAGAGCATGTGGATGGCCAGGTACATACCCCATGGCCATCCACATGTAAAAAATATGCACAAAATATGCCAATCAGTGCCCACAAATGGGCACTGACTGGCACCTCTGTGGCAATTTAAAAAACAGGGATGCCCAGCAATGCCACCCATCAGTGCCACCTACAAGTGCCACCTAATCGGTGCCCATCGGTGCAGCCATATCAGTGCATTTCATTTACAAAAAAAAGTGTAAAAAGAAACAAAGAAAAACTTTTTTTTTTCAAAAATTTCGGTCTTTTTTTATTTGTTGCGCAAAAAATAAAAGTCGCAGAGGTGATCAAATACCACCAAAAGAAAGCTCTATTTGTAGGAACAAAATGATAAAAAAATTTAGCTTGCGTGCAGTGTAGCATGACCGCGCAATTGTCATTCAAATTGCGTCAGCGCTGAAAGCTGAAAATTGGCCTGGGCGGGAAAGTTTCTAAGTGCCTGGTATTGAAAGTGGTTAAGATAGCAATACCAGTGCGAGAACCCTACAGATCCAGTGCTATTTTTCCACTTTCTGCAAATACTCTAGATAGGTCGTAGTTGCTATTTTTTTATTAGAATATATTATATCTATACTGGACTTGGAAATACCATAAGCTGTAGATCTTTTTTAGCAGGGGTTCCCTGAAACCTGAACATTTTTTTTAAGGGTTCCATTGGGGTAAATTGGTTGAGAAAGGCTGGTCTAAATAGAAATATACATCTATACTTTTCAGAATTTGTCAAAACATTAAAATTGTGAACATATTCCTGTCAGACAGGACTGCTGACTCCTAGAATTCTATCCTCAAGGATTTTTTGGACTCATAAAAGGAAAAAAAAAAACACAAGAAGAAGAAGAGAAAAAACAACCACACAAGTTTAAAAAAAAAAAAAAAAAAAACACAACAACTTTATTGAGCTTTCAAATGTCAGAGTTGTCTTCTGTTTGGGAAATTTGGATAGACAGAATAATCTACCATTTGCCTCCTGCTAAAAAAAAAAAAATCATCTTTCTCACTGGTTGCATTGCATTACTAGTCATCATGGCTTTTTGATCTGCATTATTAATGTGAAAGACAATTCTCCTGCCAAAATAGCTCAAAATTGTTTTCAGCCACTCTTGTGATTTGAGTAAATCAGTTTGGCGAGTGACAAAATGTTTTTACTAGCCTGCATAGGCAACATCACAGGAAGACAGCTCTTTGCAAGACACTGGAGTCCAAATGGTTCAGAGTTCTGGCATTCCAACTATCAGCCTGATGTTGGCTGGGATTACACAAACCAAAGACATTCAGGCAATTACAATAGCAGTATTAAAAAAAAAAAAGTGATCATTCAGTTTATACACAGCTTGTTTTCATTTGCCTGGAGACCAGCTTTAAATAAAAACACAGAAGCATTTAATGAGGAATAACATGATCCACTACAAGATCTGCCTTGCATCTCTACATTTTCCAGCTGCAGTGGTTGGTATTCAACAGTGGTTGAAGCCACAAACTTCACAGGTCTTTAGGAGGAGGGTTTTTTATTTGTTGGTCAATGTAAAAGGTGTGCTAAAAAAACAAAAAACAAAAAAAAAAAAAACCCCTGTTCAAAGTTTTTTTAAGAGCAAAGGATCAATATTGCAAAGGTGGATAGACATAACCACAGACCATCTTTAGATGGAAGGAAAAAAAAAAAAAAAAAGATTTTAGAGCTAGTCTGTGGCCATTTTTCATTTTTGCATCAAATTACTTTAACTTTTATCAGATGGTTAAAACTGAAGAAGATTGTACAAAGAACTAAATAAATGGGTTGGTATATAGTGTACTGCAAATTGCATAGATGATTTAGGCAGGTCCATGCTGTATGTAGTTGTTGGCATATCTAAAAAGGAGTGTAACATGTGTGGCCAGATTAAAAAATCCTTGAAGTAACAGAAAGCATGTTAACAGCTAAGAGATAAACAGAATACGAACAAGGCCATACTAGATGGATAACAAAAAGCTGAAGTCTAGGTTTGGCAATTTATAGGAGCTAAAAGAAGTTCTATCCATTTTTATACATTTACCTCTTGATACGTATTTACATAATTAAAAACAAAAATGTGCAATAAGCATACCTAACTAGCATGTACAGCTATATCATTAACATGATACAAACAGTGGTTCATTACCCAGTGGCAGCCATATGGTTCAAGTCTTTAAAAGTCTAATATTCATAGCTGAGCAGTAAATAGATCTATATACACAAAAGGTATTATTCTGAAGGATGTTCTCATTTTCCCGACTAGTTAAAAAACCATCAGCTTACTGCGTGTTTTACTTGAACAGCAGGTCAACTGAAAACGCAAACAAAAGACTCAAAAATTAGGTTTTGTAACCTTCAGGATTTCCATTGTCTGAAGAGTGATATAGGTTGTTCAGATCTTTATCGGGTGAGTCGGTAAGGCCTCAGTAGGGGAGACGGAGGACACCCATGAGAAGACAGAATCTTTTTGTTTTGCAGAGGAACGATAAGAACTGGAATTTTCATCCTCCCTTCAGATGGTTTGCTGTTGTTTATTTGACCTGCATGTGCTGAATAGGACGATGAGAGCAATTAAAATGATGACCACAAAGAGGAAAATGAGAGCGGCCCATGAGCTGAAGTCAGAGGCTTTGAGAACAGAGTTCTCCTCAGCTGGGATCATGTTGGTAAGGTTCAGCATATACCCGAGGGCCCAGCCAATGGAAGTGTCACCTGCCTGGAAAGAACATTGAAAAGAACGGTGATGATCATCTTACTCTAACTGTGGTAGCAAGATATTTTGAAATAAGATGAAATATTAAAGAGAATCCTTCACTTCAAAATGAAGCATATTGTACAAGGTTGATGAACAAAGGAAAAGTTCTGGAATGTTTTCATCCAACATATCCACTGTGAATTCCATTTATTGACAACCTAGGATCTCTTAACTCTGGGCCTTTGTGAAATGGCCTTTATTGTGATATTGTTTAATATTGTAATATATTTATTTAAAGAGCACACGTTTTGCAACTAAGATATTTCTAATTTTTTAGTCTTTTCACAAATAACACATTACACTTTTGCACCATGAAATAACAACTTTCCAAACCACAATATAATAGTACATAGGAAGTGCCTGAAAATATTTTAATGGGGAGGGGTGGTCACGCAATGCCTTAATTTCAGGGATGGACTTCCATTCTCCTCTAGAAATAAATTCCTTAGCCTAAACTAGTTGGTACTGATAAATGGTTTAAATATCAGAAAGCCAGGAAGAAAAGTCAGTTAGGAGAGATGCAGGCAGCGCTATCCCGAACTCAATGGGATGTGGAGCCTCCAGTCAAAACAGTGCCGAGCCGATGTAAATGCTAAACAGTTTATTGAGAACAATTACAGTACAAACCATACCAGGCTGGTATAGATGGATGAAGATGGGCTAATGTCCGCTGGGCAGAAGGAAGGAAATAATCTGCCATAATCATGCAGCACCCCTATGGTGTAAGGCCTTGGCTCCCAGCATCCACGGCCTTACACCATAGGTGTGCTGCATGATTATGGCGGATTTCCTTCCTTCTGCCCACCAGACCCAGCGGACATTAGCCGATCTTCATCCATCTATACCGGCCTGGTATGGTATGTGCTTGTAATAGTTCTCAAACAGTTTAGCCTTTACATTGGCTCTGCACTGTTTGACTGGAGGCTCCACATCCCCATTGAGTTTCGGATAGCACTGTCTGTACCTCTCCGACCCAATTCAGTCACTCCATGTGTTTTTATGATGGCTGCATTGAATTGGCTCTGGAGCAGTGGATAGGGAGTTCCCCCATAGGGCCAGCGCCTGGAACATTGTGTTGTTTTTAGGTGTAAAAGTCAGGGAACCGATCACTGGGGTCATAGCAAAAGGATGTAGCTGTAAGCTTGAGGTGCACCCAGATTTGGAAATTATTGATAATGTGGTCCCTATAAGTGGATGGAATATAACTCGCTGGTGGGTGGGAGCCTGGACTGTTGTCAGGGCAAGTTCAACCATGTCTTTTGTCCAAGCCCTCTTGTTTGGCAAGGTAAAGACTCTATATGGTATGTTTTTAGATTTATACACCCACAAAAAGTTAATAAATTCAGCTTTTACTGACCTGAGGGAGACCCAAAGAATAGTAATAGGGAGGGTATTTAGGAGATGCAGCCATTGCGGAAGAATAAGTAAACAATTAGCTGATTGGTTATGCTGGATTACTGCATTTTGCACTCTATTCTGCATCACCTTACTGAATAACTCGACAGTTCTTAGCAGAGTTCTGAATATTCAGTCTTAAACTATGGTAAATTTATAGGCACCCTTTCTTAACTTACCGCCTACGTTTACTTAATTATTTTTCCCAGCACAAATTTGCAAAAAATGTGCAACACAGAGCAGTAAAAAATGTGCAAAGCACAAAAAGGGGGCATGACCTGGGAGTGTCAACTGGTAAATTAGTAGCTTTAGATTGAATGCAGGTTTATATCAAGATAACAAAAAAAAGGAGAAAACTGTTGGAGGGGAGGGGGGAGGTCAGGTATAGTTTTGAGATTTTTTACCTTCTTCTGAAAAGTGATGTTGGGGAAAGTGCTGTTATCAAATTTGTAGCCTTTACTAGTTAACAGATAGATGAAATTAGCGGTGGCGCAGTATCCACTGATATGTTTCTGTAGAAATGCAGGACTCTTGCTAGACAGCTATAGAAAAGAGAGGGGAGAGAAATAAACATAACTATATAAAAATGCAGTGCAGCACAATAGCAGTTCTGATCCCAATAAGGCTTATTGACATACACTTTGGTGTGCCTGGTTGGACAGTAACCTCTAAAACTAGGTATACCAACGGTGCATTCTGCTGTTCAAAACATTCTAAAAGAATTGTTTTTAGGAGCGATTATGTACAAGCCTGCCTAAAAATACTCTGCAGATCACATGCGATGTCTGTGCGATGCGAATTCGGCCATACAGATTGTATGGCTGAATTTGCATCGCATTCGAATCACACTCATGCAGAATCCTTTTTTTGTCCAGGTTGAACTACCTGTGAGACAGGTGTGATGTGGGAACCCGATACAAGATATAAAAAGGAATATTAAAAAAAAAATTGTGTTGCGCTATCCCTTTAAACAAATTCCATAAAACTGAAGTGTGTAACATGTAAGCATCAAAGCAATTCACAATCAAGAGGACATCAGTGACGAAACGCACTGGCCATCAATTGAGCTCTAATGTCATCACACTCGCCAAGCAAAGCGTTTTTACAAGTTTTGTCTCTGTATTTGTTTGCGAGTAGGCTTTTTTGACTTAATAAATGTGTCAGTTTAAATAATATTATACTATGTAGCCAGTTTTTTTCCTCTCCATGATTTTTGCTGTACATAACCCATGGCTGAGGTCAGTGTGGGCACGTATGAGGTTGATACCAAGGCTGCAGGCTGTTCAGTCGCATTTCCATTACCTATAAGTGCTAAGGCTTTCATTCACTGGAGGTCTTATTCATTTGGTAAGGATTTGGCTCGCACTTTGGTGGTGGAGCACTGAAGTGGACATCGTTTAAGTGAAGTTTCATTACAGATTTTCACTGAATATGTTGGGAATGTGGAGTGTTTTGTGCAATCACGTTTTTAAGTTTAGTTGATCATGCACTATGTTGAATATTTATATGGTTTTGTAACACATTGATTGTGAATTGTTTTATTACACGTAAGATTTATGGAATTTGCTTAAAGGAATAAAAGCAACACCATTTTTATTTTCGGTTTCCAAGAACAGTTGCAAAATAGCTACGATTTAAAAAGACCAATTTCTACATAATGCTTATAGATACAGCAGTGGATGAGGGCTTGTTTAAAAGGGTTTTACTGCTCCTTCAGAACATGTAAATAAATAGTATGCAATGTCATGCCCCATATTTTTGATCTTAGTATTATATTAGAAAATTCAACCCTGAATGACACTACCAGGAATCTGAGTCCGAAGAACAATATAAGATATGTATATGTATAACAATCAGAGATTAACGTGTTAACTTACTGAAACAAAATATATCCATCAACAATCCCACAATATATTTTGATCTTCCTTATGTGTAAACTACCTGCATTGTACTTTTTTTGGCATATGACAAACGCTTTTTGTACCACCTTTTTGTACCCAATAAAAATAGTTTGTAAACAAGAAAATACTGCCCTCCTAAACATTCACAGCCTTATTGCATATAAAAGGTTTCAATCATACCCCCAACCTTTTTTTCAAGGCTACACATATTAATCTATCCTGATAGGTTTTATCCCTAAGACCGTGTACCAATTTGGTCTTCATCTAGCACTGTGTTTTTTTTTCAACTTCAATCCTCAAGTACCCCTCAACAGGTCATGTTTTGGGATTTTCCCTTAGATAAAATAACGGTCACAAATACCAAACCAAGGATATAGATTTAAAGGATAAGTTCACCTTTTGGGAACAAGTTTCCTACCCCTACAGTGTCTTTTTGATCTAGTGACAGCAAGCGGGGGATCTTCTCCCTCCACTAGCTGTTAGGATTTTAAAAAAAAAAAAAAAAACGCAAACACACGTGCCCAATGCGAGGCTCCACCCACCCAGCGGCGCCATTCATTCCAAGAGTTCTGGGAATGGAAAAGTAGTACGGACAGCCTTTATGGCATGGCATCTGCAATCTTCTGATCACAGGTACAATGTTTTCCAGGCTCCTAGTAAAATAAATAAATAAATGCAAATTTTTTTTTACTTGCAAAAAGATGTGCATTTATATATTTTTTTAAAAAGGTGGACTTGTCCTTTAAAGCACATGTGCAAGGTGAAGGAAATCCTGAAAACATGACCTGTTGGGCACCACTGTTCTAGGAGATGCTTAAAAAAAAAAAAAATTAATCATACTCCCTCTAGTGGATACTAAAAAGAACTAGTGAAATCACAAGCTGGTGAAATGATTAGCTTGGCTAAAGTCATGCCGTCATTGCATTTTCTCCTCATTTCTATGAGAACCCTGCAATTGTGCAAGCAGCACCCCACAACTAAGAAATCGATTTTTCTTGGTGGTCTTGCTCTTCAAAAATAGCTGCTTGCATGTGATCTAGGCAGTATATAGACATTTCAAAGGTTACTCAAAGACTCAAAAAAAAACAAAACAAACAAAAAAAACAAAAAAAACGCACTTGGCTAGTATCATCTGCATATTGCTATTAAAATATCAACATGTGTATGCTTAGCACTTAATGACATCTGCCTCTATTTATTGTTTGGATTAATCCGCTTGAGATACCTATGACTAATTGATGTAGAGCAAATTTCATGATGCGCGGTAACGATAAAGCTGACCGAATGATGAATATGAGATTATTAAAAGATAATACTGGCGTATTCCAGTTTGTCATGACTCACATCACTAAAAGTGGAGGAGCAGATGGCATTGGTGGCGGTATCCAGGTCCTCCAGAGAACTGACTGGCATCTTCATCACGGATTTTATGTAGTCGATGGTGTAGTAAAATGCTGCAAATGCCTGAAACAATTAATACAATAATAAATTATTTATTGAGTCCTTTCATCACATGCATTTGTAAGCAGCTTCCTATACTTTGCCTTTTATTATTTTATTATGACAATAGGCTGTAAAGGCCCAAAGCCTGGCTTAGATTTTTTTTTTTCCACAGCAACAGCCATCTGAGCTGGCACTGCTTGGTAACAAGTTTCATGTGGGACTTGTAATAAACATATGGCACATGTTGGCCTAGTAGCATCAGTACATGCCAGTTCCCACGTGTAGCAGCCGATGGAAAATTAAATCATATTTGGAACGGCTTGGAAAAAAACTTATATAGAGACAAATAAAAGCAAGCAGATGGATCTTCATTTTCATTATAGGTTGGCCACAGTAAGACAATATTAGGTGCAATTTATTACTGTTCTTAGATACATAGGCTGCTATAGATGACCTCCACTTCTGAAAATGCTAGTTTCCTGGCTGTTATTCTGCATCTGTTGCTTCAATATTAACCCAGACCCTAGTGACATTTCCTAATGTCCCCCCAATATTGGTTCCCCAACATGACAGCCAAGCAAATAGGATTTACAGAAAGGGGTCAGCCTTTGTAATTCTGCCTTGACAACTTTACAACGTTACTTTAATACACCAGGTATAAGACTTGGATTGACATTTCTTGTAGGTTTTATTCTAGCGTAATTTCCTGCTTTTCTATGGGGATAAAGAACACAAGAACTTTATTTTTTTTTTTTTTGCCACTTCAGCTTGAAGGTTTCTCCCGGGAAAAGATTTTTCAAATATTAAAATTCTAATTTCTTTCCCATCTTATCGTCACATCATCGTGGCTTTACATTTGCTTGGTACTCCAATTTAGTATATTCCAAAACAAAAGAGGATACATAATTATCCCAACGATAGCTAATGCTTCCCTTTTACCCATCCCCCCCTCCCACCCCCTACCCCCCCCCCCCACCCGAGACCATATCCATCCAGCCCTCTGCATTCCTCTACTTATGTAGACCACATCTCAACCGCATTTGGAGATTCTTTAAATTTTTCCCAGTCTTTCCATTTTGTTTCAAAGGCCCCCATTTTTGTCCCTTCGCTAAATCTTAGGTACTCCAAGCACTGAATCTCATTAATTTTATTAAACCATTCCCTCATCTTTGGCCTCTCTTTCCTTTGCCAATACTTAGGGATTAAGCTCTTAGCTGCATCAATAAGATGTGGCAAAAGTGTTCTGAGATATGTTTTAGTCGGCATATCACTCATGTGGAATAAACAGATCCAAGGGTCATTTGGGACGTCCAAGTTTGTTATCACTTTGATAAATTTTCTTACTTCGCCCCAAAACCTTTTCATTTCCGGACATAGCCACCAGATATGGGCCATTGACCCCATCTCTGAGCAGCCCCTCCAACAAAATTGCAACTTATCCCTATGTATTTTATGCACCCGATCGGGGGTCAGGTACATTCTGGTCAGGCATTTAAAATTTAATTCTAGGAGTTTACTATTAACTGAAGTGGCTGAGACTCTTTTCAAGATCAGGGAGACTTCTGTATCTGTAAGATTTCTCCCTAACTCCTTTTCCCATTTCCCTATATAGTCCGGGGTTTCTAACCTTTCTAAATCAACTAGAACTTTATATATCCGGGAGAAACCCCCCCTCCCCTCTCTATCCACGCATATTTTTTCTAGTGGTGTTAAATTATCCACCGATCTTATTGGCTGTGGGAGTGAACCAACATAGTGTTTTAATTGGCTATAGCGCCAGGGGTTAATGACTAACATATCTCTTTTGTCCTGCATCTCTTGGAATGAGCATATTCGACCCCTATGCATTATGTCTTTTAGTTGTATATTTTCTTCTAGTAACCATTTACCAAACCATTCCTCTTTCCCTGGTGCAAACTGTTCTAAATCTTTAAGTGGCATTAAGGGTGAGTTATACTCCCAGTGTTCCTTTCTGTGAAGGGTGTCCCATATCTTAAGTGCGTGTTTAGTGATTGCATGCGTTTCAGTGCTGTAAACACAAGAACTTTATAAAGGTAGGTGGAAACAGCGAGCGGTGTTACAGCCTGACTCTAGGGAAAAGAAGAATCCTCCCTTGACCCCTTAAGGTTCAGTTAGGTCTAGGGGACGAGAAGGGGACCTGATCCTCCGCTCACACGGCAGCTGGTGCTCCAGCAGTGGACTGTTCCTCGGCATCCTCATGTCCAGTGCAGGGCTAGGAGTTCTGCATTGGTTTTCAAGATAGAGGACAGGCGACTGTTGGAGCATAGAGAAGAGGCTGATGGACAGGTCTTGCAGCATGGAGGATCGGATAAGTAAAATGGTTTCTCTTGTTCCCCTAGACCTAAATGGGCAATTTTAACCCTTCCAAAGCAGAGGCAGCACCACTACAAATAATCATTTTTACTTTCCCTGGAGTTCAGCTTTTAAGTATATCTAAACACAAACTCTTAAAACACAAAATATGTAGTTGATCATGTTCTGTAATGTCAAAATCTGATCTGCTTTCAAATAAGTCGTGCCAGCAAGGTAATGAAAACCACATTTTTCAATCAAGTCTAATAGATTTTAAGGTCATTTAAATTTATACAGTATACTCAAAGATACTGAGCCAATTATACAATTTTCTGATAGACTCGGCCATTTAAGATTTAAATTAAAAAACTGTTCTCTATAGAGAATCTGTTTAGTTATCAGTATAGGAGGTGCGGAGTATTCTCTCTGTTCTGATGACAATCCTGTGAAATATTCCCAGCAGGAGACACAGCAAAATGCAATGCAAACACGTACTGTGGGTCGATGATATATATCTATATATAAAAATTAGTATTTATTTTTTTTGTGCCAGTTCCAGAACTGGAAAGGTTGGGCTTAGAACAAACAATGCTAAAGAAGTGTCTGGGGGGTAAAATATGCTGGAGAATAATGTGAATGAAATCATAGCACGCAGCAAGTGCAGCAGAGGGTAGGACAGTAGTGTGTGAAGGGGAGGGGTGCAGAGGGTATTGCAGTAGTGTGTGCAGGAGAAGAGTGCAGAGGGTATTGCGTGTGTTTGCAGGAGAAGAGTGCAGAGGGTAGGACAGTAGCATGTGCAGGAGAAGAGTGCAGAGGGTAGGACAGTAGCGTGTGCAGGAGAGATGTGCAGAGGTTATGACAGTAGTGTGCAGGAGAGGAGTGCAGAGGGTAGGACTGTAGTGAGTGCAGGAGAGGAGTGCAGATGGTATGACAGTAGTGTGCAGGAGAGGAGTGCAGAGGGTAGGACAGTAGTGTGTGCAGAGGGTAGGACAGTAGAGTGTGCAGGAGAGAAGTGCAGAGGGTATGACATTAGTGTGTGCAGGAGAAGAGTGCAGAGGGTAGGACAGTAGTGTATGCAGGAGAAGAGTGCAGAGGGTAGGACAGTAGTGTGTGCAGAGGGTAGGACAGTAGTGTGTGCAGGAGAAGAGTGCAGAGGGTAGGACAGTAGTGTGTGCAGGAGAAGAGTGCAGAGGGTAGGACAGTAGTGTATGCAGGAGAAGAGTGCAGAGGGTAGGACAGTAGTGTATGCAGGAGAAGAGTGCAGAGGGTAGGACAGTAGTGTGTGCAGAGGGTAGGACAGTAGAGTGTGCAGGAGAGAAGTGCAGAGGGTAGGACAGTAGTGTGTGCAGGAGAAGAGTGCAGAGGGTAGGACAGTAGTGTGTGCAGGAAAGGAGTGCAGAGGGTAGGACAGTAGTGTGTGCAGGAGAGGAGTGCAGAGGGTAGGACAGTAGTGTGTGCAGGAGAAGAGTGCAGAGGGTAGGACAGTGTGTGCAGAGGGTAGGACAGTAGTGTGTGCAGGAGAGGAGTGCAGAGGGTAGGACAGTAGCGTGTGCAGGAGAAGAGTACAGAGGGTAGGACAGTAGTGTGTGCAGGAGAAGAGTGCAGAGGGTAGGACAGTGTGTGCAGAGGGTAGGACAGTAGTGTGTGCAGGAGAGGAGTGCAGAGGGTAGGACAGTAGCGTGTGCAGGAGAAGAGTACAGAGGGTAGGACAGTAGCGTGTGCAGGAGAAGAGTGCAGAGGGTAGGACAGTAGCATGTGCAGGAGAAGAGTGCAGAGGGTAGGACAGTAACGTGTGCAGGAGAAGAGTGCAGAGGGTAGGACAGTAGCGTGTGCAGGAGAAGAGAGCAGAGGGTAGGACAGTAGCGTGTGCAGGAGAAGAGTGCAAAGGGTAGGACAGTAGCGTGTGCAGGAGAAGAGTGCAGAGGGTAGAACAGTAGTGTGTGCAGAAGAGGCGTTCAGAGGGTAGGACAGTGTGTGCAGGAGAGGAGTGCAGAGGGTAGGACAGTAGTGTGTGCAGGGGAGGAGTGCAGAGGGTAGGACAGTAGTGTGTGCAGGAGAGGAGTAAAGAGGGTAGGACAGTGTGTGCAGGAGAGGAGTGCTGAGGGTATGACAGTAACAATATGTGCAGGTAAAGAGAAGAGTGCAGAGGGTAGGACAGTAGCATGTGCAGGAGAAGAGTGCAGAGGGTAGGACAGTAGCGTGTGCAGGAGAAGAGTGCAGAGGGTAGGACAGTAGCATGTGCAGGAGAAGAGTGCAGAGGGTAGGACAGTAGCGTGTGCAGGAGAAGAGTGCAGAGGGTAGGACAGTAGCGTGTGCAGGAGAAGAGTGCAGAGGGTAGTACAGTAGCGTGTGCAGGAGAAGAGTGCAGAGGGTAGGACAGTAGCGTGTGCAGGAGAAGAGTGCAGAGGGTAGAACAGTAGTGTGTGCAGAAGAGGCGTTCAGAGGGTAGGACAGTGTGTGCAGGAGAGGAGTGCAGAGGGTAGGACAGTAACAATATGTGCAGGTAAAGAGTGCAGAGGGTAGGACAGTAGTGTGTGCAGGGGAGGAGTGCAGAGGGTAGGACAGTAGTGTGTGCAGGAGAGGAGTAAAGAGGGTAGGACAGTGTGTGCAGGAGAGGAGTGCAGAGGGTATGACAGTAACAATATGTGCAGGTAAAGAGAAGAGTGCAGAGGGTAGGACAGTAGCGTGTGCAGGAGAAGAGTGCAGAGGGTAGAACAGTAATGTGTGCAGAAGAGGCGTTCAGAGGGTAGGACAGTGTGTGCAGGAGAGGAGTGCAGAGGGTAGGACAGTAACAATATGTGCAGGTAAAGAGAAGAGTGCAGAGGGTAGGACAGTAGCGTGTGCAGGAGAAGAGTGCAGAGGGTAGGACAGTAGTGTGTGCAGGGGAGGAGTACAGAGGGTAGGACAGTGTGTGCAGGAGAGCAGTGCAGAGGGTATTAAGATTGCACTCCTCTCCTGCACACGCTATCTTAATACCCTCTGCACTCCTCTCCTGCACACGCTGAGGGTATGACCCTAGTGTGTGCAGGAGAGGACTACAGAGGGTATTAAGATAGCGTGTGCAGGAGAGGAGTGCTGAGGGTATGACAGTAACACTATGTGCAGGTAAAGACAGTAGGCAGTATTTGCAGGCCACTGATGGGAAAGGAGGTGGGGGGTGTATAGCCAGCCCTCTTGTACCAGACCCGGACCCCATTAGGTCAGGAGGGGTGTCTAGTCCTCAGCCTGTCCTGTGACACTGCGAGGGAAAGAAGAGGGAGGTTTGGAGAGTGGCGCTTGCCTGGTTGCAGGGATGCCCACTCCAAGTAGTGTTAGGGATTGGTCAGTCCTACATCATATTTATCCAATGGGAGCCTGCAGTTACCAACAGAGTTATCCACAGTGAGCCTCCATCCAATAAATGTGTGGTAGGCATGGCCGGAGGGAGCAAGGAGCTCACACGTGGGTCCAGCACTGTGGAGAGTGGGAGGAGTTGCTGAGGGAAGGATTATTATTTGAACCTACTTACAGGAAATCTTGCCACTCATAGAGAGAGGCATACAAGACATTTTAGCATTGCTCAGTGTATACCTCAGTAATGAATAGGTATACCTGTTTGCTAAGATCACAAGACTTTGGCTTGAGATTAGAGCTGACCATTTGCATAAAACTAATTTGAGAAATGATCCTTTCATGTACAGTTTTCCTAATCTCTAATGGGTAGATCAAACAGCTCTCATTATTTACCCAGGCACAGAAACAGACAACAAAAGCATCAGATAGAACTTAAAGCGGAGTCCTACTTTTGGACAGGTCCCCTTCCCCACTTCTGGAGATGGCGCTGCAGTGAAACTCGGCCCACCTCCCCCTTCCTCCGCCACAGCAGGCAGTAAATGTAGGAGGGAAGTACAGAGAGTATGACAGTAGGCAATATGTGTAGGAGAGGACTGCAGAGGGTATGACTGAGGGAAGTATATGCAAGAGAGGAGCGTAGAGGCTATAACAGCAGGCAGTAAGTGTAGGAAAGGCATGCAGAGGGTAGTATATGTAGGAAAGGAGTGTAGAGGGTATGACAGTGGGTAGTATGCATAGTACAGGACTGCAAAAGGTATAACAGTGGGCTTTATGTGTAGGAAAGGAGTGCAGAGGATTTGACAGTGGGAAGTACGTGTAGGAGAAGACTCCAAAGGGTATAACAGTGGGCAGTATGTGTAGGAGAGGACTGTAAAGGGTATGACAGCAGGCAGTACGTGTAGAAGACTGCAAATGGTATAACAGTGGGTAGTATGTGTAGCAAAGGAGTGCAGAGGGTATGACAGTGGGCAGTATGTGTAGGAGAAGACTCCAAAGGGTAGAACAGTGGGCAGTATGTGTAGGAAAGGAGTGCAGAGAGTATGACAGTGGGCAGTATGTGTAGGAGAGGACTGCAAAAAGGTATGAGATAGGGAGCTATATGAAAGAGGAGCACAGAGGGTATGACAGTGTGCAGTATGTGTGTGGGCAGGAGTGTGAATGGTATGACATGGAAGTATGTACAGTAGAAGAGAGACAATGGCATCTCAAAAGTGCAAGAAGGAGTGTAAAGAGTATGACCATGGTGTGTATGCATAGAAGAGGAGTGTGGAGGGTAAAAGAACCAGCAGAACAGGTCATTACTGATCTTTCCATAATAAGTAACAAACTCATTAACATATATGGCCATAGCCACAAAGATAAATAAACACAGGGCAAGGTAGCACTATGACAACTAATGCACGTACAATTCAGTACCATATTCCTTGTAATACAAGTCTGAACACTTATCTGCTGGTTCAATTCAAAGCAGCAGTCCAGCTCGGAACAGGTTAATGGTGTGACTCCACTAGCATTTTGTTCTAGTTTTTGATGGATTGGGAAAATGATAGAATATCTGCCTCTCTTTGACCCCATTTAGGAGATGCAATATCACGGTCTACCATGGTGACCATGGCACCAGGTCAGAGAGGTAAACTAATTGTAAACTAGAATTTTACAGATGTCACAATCAGGAAAAATTGAGCAAAAAATAAATACATGTCCCAATGGGGACATCGGTTCTGCTGACAACTATCTCAAAATGGAGTTCCTTTCATTTCAGACTGTATATTCTGCACAGAAAGCGAGGATGAACATAGAAACAAATCAATGATATAAACGTATCTGTAGATAAAACCCTGCTTTTAAAAACACATACTATAAATTTTCCGGATACTTTCGGCTGGAAGATTTTATCGAAGGAGCAAGAGGAATATGGACAGTCACTGAACTGGAAGAGTTTGTTCACTTGCAGCCTGCACTGGTCAGCATCTCCAGTGCCAGAAATTGTCATCTCCACCGAGGGGTCATAGGTTGCCGGCTTCTCGCTAGATGTGCATGGGGACTCATAAACATCTCCAAATTTTACTGGTTTGGTAAAATCTCGGGGCCAGCATGGATGCTTGATATTTGTTGAGTAGGACTGTTCCTATACGTAAAATAGAAACATATACAATGAGAATTTTGGAACTAAAAAGATGTGAGCTTATCTATTAAATAACACAGTATGCAATAACTTTGTTCTAGGAAGGATAGTATGCACATTATATAGAGATTTTACTTTAGCATTGGCTTATATAGTCTACAATACCTGGTCATATAAGTGCACAAATCAGTCACTTTTCAATAGTAAATAGAGCCGATTATACATTAGTAAAACCTTGTTCAAAAATAATTTTGTTTAAAGAATGTTCGATTTTTGAATCGTTATTGGGGTCAAATGGATATTCGTTTTCAACCTTAGTGATGAGAAAATTCAAAAGGAGCGGGGTCAAAATTTTCTCAAAAGAATTTCTAACAGGGTTTGTGGTTTTCATTTGGGAAATTGCTTTTAACGTTTGATCTGAAATGAATGTAAACAAAAATTTGTACTTTTGAATACCCCCCAATCCTTCCTTTGCCTGCAGCCTTTTGGGACATGTCACAGGTCCCAGAATGCTGCGGAAACCTTCAAAAGTGCAGCGAGGCTCGCGCCATGGACTGTGATGCCGCAAGGAGTCACAGCCAGCTTCCTTTAGTAAACATGCCGGCGCAGGGGACCTGAAGACCCATGATGAACCAGGCGGGGGGGGGGGGCCCGGGTGAAAAAAAAAAAAAGGATCCTTGGGTAGGCAAGTGTCATTTTAGTAAAAGATAATGTGATAAAATTCAGCGCTGACTAATATAACAATATAAATGCAAGCAGGCACTAAGGTCAACTCAAAAAATACCTCAAAGACATGTATATAAATAGAAAGTGCTGCGCAAATAAAGTTCATAGACAACTAATAAAATTGTAGTGTGGTAGCAGTATAGAAGAGCAGGAACCACCGGTGACAATAAATATCTGAATGGTGACTTTATCCCTCCACCGCTCTTAGATGGCCCCTCACCTCAGATATTCGACCTAAAACAGGTCACACCGCTTATAGGATTGAATGGATAAATCTGTAAGATACTCCTTCACTTCCTTCAGCTCACAATGCTCAGTGTAGGCAGATGATGAATATAAAATAAGATAGAAAGCAGTCATTAGATGTGGTGGCTGCATTCATTTTTATTTCTTCATTACTTCATTTTCAGGAAGTATAGAAAACACCTGCTGATCCTGCCAATAATGCAGTGTCTTTGTCACTTCCTGTGAGCTGAGGTCCTCGAAAAAATGTTTTCCGCTGAGAGCTCACGCATGCGCACATCTGCGGATAAACCGGTCTTTTGAATGGGTAGTGTGGAGCTGGATGCCGAGAACTGCGCAGACGCGAAAAGTCCGCCGATACGTACAGCGCTTGCGTGAACTGTCTGCCAAGGCCGAGGTTAGAGCACTGCATCCAGCTCCACACTACCCATTCAAAAGACCGGTTTATCCGCAGATGTGCGCATGCGTGAGCTCTCAGCGGAAAACATTTTTTCGAGGACCTCGGCTCACAGGAAGTGACAAAGACACTGCATTATTGGCAGGATCAGCAGGTGTTTTCTATACTTCCTGAAAATGAAGTAATGAAGAAATAAAAATGAATGCACCCACCACATCTAATGACTGCTTTCTATCTTATTTTATATTCATCATCTGCCTACACTGAGCATTGTGAGCTGAAGGAAGTGAAGGAGTATCTTACAGATTTATCCATTCAATCCTATAAGCGGTGTGACCTGTTTCAGGTCGAATATCTGAGGTGAGGGGCCATCTAAGAGCGGTGGAGGGATAAAGTCACCATTCAGATATTTATTGTCACCGGTGGTTCCTGCTCTTCTATACTGCTACCACACTATCATTTTAGTAAAAGCCAGCAGCTACAGTATTTTTAGCTGCGGACTTTTCCCATTTTTTCATACAGCTTTAAGACTATTATTTATGCCTGCAATTGTACAATTGCGATGTTGACATTCTGCTACTAGATGGCACTGCAGTATAAGCACCAAATAGCTTTCACTGTACCAACTATCATTATTTCACTATTCAGTAATATTTAACAATCTTTCAGCACAAAAGGATTTCTGAATGTGTATATATTGTACTTCGTATAACTCCATGACACCAGTTGAAAACGTGGCTCAAAGCCGAAGTATTCAAAATAAGCAATATACTTTAAAAAAGGTGACTAAAGACTATTTTTTTTTTTTAAGTTTTGGAATAAGTGTTGATGAGTTAGAACCCCAGCCAGGTTTCCATTGCTGCATCCCTGCTAGGGAGATTTAGGCTGGGCATAGATGGATCGAAATTTCAATCCATCTATGACTGTTCCGGCTCGTCAGAAGCCAATCTAACGATCAACTTCTGTTGAGCGTGAAATGTTGGAAATTTTCCATATGATCATCGGCTGCAGTGCCGATCAGTTCTTTCTGACAGTGGAGGAGTCCCCGCTGTCAGAATACAATAGCACAGCAGGGAGGATTCCTTCAGCCATTTCACTTGTGTGGATGGGGAAATATGTGCATTTTTTTTTTTGTCCCAATCAGCTCGCTGGCTGATTAAAAAAAGAAATGATCCATCTATAGGCAGCCTCAATCTAATATTCCTGGTGACCATCATCACCAGGACCGAAAGAGAGGGAGAATTAAAAATGAAGTTGTCCCCAGAAGAAGAGGACAAGAGAATCTTCCAATTGGAACACGTTTCAGCGACAACTCTCTATAAAGGGAGTTGTCCTTATTTGCCTAAAGAGATTTTTTTTCAACATACTTAACTGTCAAAAAAAAAAAAAAAGTTTT
This sequence comes from Aquarana catesbeiana, assembly GCF_042186555.1. Classification (NCBI taxonomy): domain Eukaryota; kingdom Metazoa; phylum Chordata; class Amphibia; order Anura; family Ranidae; genus Aquarana; species Aquarana catesbeiana. The sequence continues at coordinate 232,326,069 of NC_133332.1, read as the reverse complement.
CCATGCAAAGTAGATCTAAACCCCAAATGAATTGCTAAAACATGCTGTATCAAGCAACTACCATTTTTTCCTATAAAATACCATGTTGTCTTTGTTTGCATCATAGGCCTCATTGCACACTGGACATTTTTTGCTCTCTCCTAGGCGCCTTACCTCCAGGCAGCAGTTTTTTGGTTGAAAAAAAATGTCTAAACGCATGTGGTGTGTTTACACGTGTCAAGCGCTTGAGCGTTAATTCATTTAATTGACCAGAATAATAATTTATTCTGCCCATTGAAATGTAAAAAATGCTCAAGCACTAAAACATACCTAGCGCATTTTTTCTGCCACAACGCTGCTTCTGGGGAGGTGGGGACTAAGCAGAGAGGCCTAGTAATCCCTAGATCTACTAGGGAGAAAGACCTGTTGGATTATTCGCATTTAGAGGTTTGAAGCCTCCACCTCTCATGCTACCGCTCACCTCCACTTTGGGGAATAACTAGGATATATATGGTTGTTATAATAAGGTCCTAAGATATACACCTTTTGGTTTGTAAGAGTATCTATGTTGTGTTGGAGATCTAAATGTTCTTTTTTTCCTGCTTATTTTATGAATGTTTTCTTGCTTGCTTTTATTGTGTTGTATTTTATTTGTAAATTTACTAAAATTAATAAAAAGAATTTATAAAAAAAACCAAAAACGCTGCTGCACTTGACCGCATTTTTTTTTCTGCCTTAAAGCACCTGTGTGTGCGCATGGACACATAGGATAACATGCAGGGGTGTTTAGAGTAAAAAATAAAATAAAATGGCATATGCCCCCAAGAGCAACTTCAAAAACATCCAGTGTTCATAAGGCCTTAGTAGCTGCCCATCTCCTAAATTACTTTTCATCTACTTTGTGTCTACTTACAGTGCCTTGCAAAAAGTATTCACCCCCCTTGGCTTTTTACCTATTTTGTTACATTACAGCCTTTAATGTTTTTTTAATCTGAATTATACGTGATGGGATCAGAACACAATAGTCTAAGTTGGTGAAATAATATTAGAAAAATATACACATAAAACTATTTTTTAGAAATAAAAAAATGATAATTGGCATGTGCATATCTATTCACCCCCTTTGTTATGAAGCCCATACAAAGCTCTGGTGCAACCAATCACCTTCAGAAGTCACATAATTAGTGAAATGATGTCCACCTGTGTGCAATCTAGGAGTCACATGATCTGTCATTACATATACACACACACCTTTTTGAAAGGCCCCAGAGGCTGCAACACCTAAGCAAGAGGCACCACTAACCAAACACGGCCATGAAGACCAAGAAACTCTCCAAACAAGTAAGGGACAATGTTGTTGAGAAGTACAAGTCAGGGTTAGGGTATTAAAAAATTATCCAAATCTTTGATGATCCCTAGGAGCACCATCAAACCTATCATAACCAAATGGAAAGAACATGGCACAACAGCAAACCTGCCAAGAGATGGCTGCACACCAAAAATTACGGCCCGGGCAAAAGGGCATTAACCAGAGAGGCAGCACAGAGACCTAAGGTAACCCTGGAGGACCTGCAGAGCTCCACAGCAGAGACTGGAGTATCTGTACATAGGACGACAATAAGCCGTACGCTCCATAGAGTTGGGGTTTATGGCAGAGTGGCCAGAAGAAAGCCATTATTTTCAGCAAAAAACAAAATGACACATTTTGAGTTTGCGAAAAGGCATGTGGGAGACTCCCAAAATGTATGGAGGAAGGTGCTCTGGTCTGAGGAGACTGAAATTGAACTTTTTGGCAGTCAAAGAAAACGCTATGTCTGGCGCAAACCCAACACATCACATCATCCAAAGAACACCATCCCACAGTGAAACATGGTGGTGGCAGCATCATGCTGTGGGGATGTTTTTCAGCAGTCGGGACTGAGAAACTGGTCAGGGTTGAGGGAAAGATAGATGTGCCAAATACAGGGATATCCTTGAGCAAAACCTGTACCACTCTGTGTGTGATTTGAGGCTAGGACGGAGGTTCACCTTCCAGTAGGACAATGACCCCAAACACACTGCTAAAGCAACACTTGAGTGGTTTAAGGGGAAACATGTAAATGCGTTGGAATGGCCTAGTCAAAACCGAGATCTCAATCCAATAGAAAATCTGTGGTCAGACTTAAAGATTGCCGTTCACAAGCGCAAACCATCCAACTTGAAGGAGCTGGAGCAGTTTTGCAAGGAGGAATGGGCAAAAATCCCAGTGGTAAGATGTGGCAAGCTCAGATACTTACCCAAAGCAACTTGGAACTGTGATAGCCACAAAAGGTGGCTCTACAAAGTATTGACTTTAGGGGGGTGAATAGTTATGCACATTGACTTTTTCTGTTATTTTGTCCTTATTTGTTGTTTGCTTCACAATAAAAAAAAATAAAATGAAAATCTTCAAAGTTGTGGGCATGTTCTGTAAATTAAATGATGCAAATCCTCAAACAATCCATGTTAATTCCAGGTTGGGAGGCAACAAAACACGAAAAATGCCAGGGGGGGGGGGTGAATACTTTTGCAAGGCACTGTATATGCATCTATTCTTTGGACCACTTTGGTCAGCTCACATTACACCCTTTTCAATTCCCATTTTTCAGTCACTAGCTCTATTAACACACTCCGTTTTTTCCTGGTCACTATAAGGATTTGTAAATCCGTATTCAAGTATATTTATATTTTTTAACATTTTTCATTTATAGAATATTGCTGGCCTATTGCGCCATCATCTATACACACAAGCTATGAATTCATCTTATTAAGAAACCTTGGTCTGCCCTCCATTTGTCCTCGAGGGCTGAGTGGGTCACTATGCCACAGCCCCCTGGGGTAGACATTCCCTAGTACCCCCCACAGAACTGCTAGGCTCTTTATCTCCCCTCCCCCCTTCTTTGGAGATACAGTTACATAGTCCATAAGTCCATCCTATGTGTGTGAGCTGACCTGTAAGTGCTAGGGCTCATTGCCCCATAATTTTTTCCCCCTATATTTGGGAGCTATCCATTATCATTTTTCTATATATGATACTACTTGGGTATTTTTTTTATCACCTTTTAGATTTTTTTTGCATCTACTCCTGAGGAAGTGGAAACTAATCCGCGAAACACAGAGTTATAGGATGCCAAGAAATTCGTGGACCATTATGAATTTTGCACTCAGGCTAGGCTAATTTATGCAGGAAAAGTGAGCTCTCGAAGGACGGTAGAAAAGGATTGCTTTGCATAAATGCTAACAGAATAAGGGTGCACACACACACACACCGCTTCAGGCAAAAATGGAGACACACGGTCCAAGGTGATAATCGCGGCTCATCACCGTAGGCAAGATCAAGAAGAGAAGAAAAGATTGTTCACACACTTGAATCCAAAAGATGCTGTAGAGATTTCTTTATTGTCATGAGCCAGACAAAACTGCAATGATGGTCAGTTGACGCGTTTCACACGAAAAGAACCGCGCTTATTCTTTGTTGTGAACAAGCACAGTTCTTTTTGTATGAAACGCGTCAACTGATCATCATTGCAATTTTGTCTGGCTGATGACAATAAAAAAAAATCTACAGCATTTTTTATTCAAGCGTGCAATCAATCTTTTCTTCTCTTTTTGATTTTGCATAAATGCTCCTCTAAAGTTTATTATGGCTTTTAAATCTATAATATTTAGCCAGGCAAATATCAAATATGGCATAATATTATTTTTGATTCTCCTTTTGAGCTAGAAAGTGGTTTACCTGGGCCTGTATCAATAGCATCAGATTGGGATGCATTTGACCTGTCCTTGACCAGCACTGTCTGACCTATAAAAATGTCCATTGACCCATTCTTCACTTGGCAAAAATCAGCATACCTTTATTACTTTGGACAGGACTCTCTTCAGCACCTGGTCTCTCCCATAGCACAGAAAGCTGTGTGTGTACACGCGATAGGACTGTCCATAGAGCCGCAGGTTCATCTCATTCTCTGGGCTGTCAATCTGGTCTGCAGTCTCAAACGTAATTTGGGTAGAAGCCCCGCCAAGATCCATAGCTCCCAGAGTACCCTTCCTAGGCTGGAACCATTTCCCAATCCAGCTATACTGCAGAAGAAATACATCACAGGCGAGTGATTTATCAGAAGACATAAAGTGAAAAATGTAAAATTTCTTTCATTAAGAAACCTTAAATACCAATTCTAACCAAACCAGATTTGTTCAGAGAACCACCAGAGCTGCACAGTAAACACAACTGTTCAAATTTCAAAAAGTTTACCTAATTTCCCATCAAAAAAAGGAACAACAACAAATACAAGCAATAATAGAGTATACATTTTTATTATGAGATATAGAATATACATATATATTTATATTATATAGTGTGTAATTATATATTTTTTGATATTGTATCCTATAAAACTGGCCACAGATGTTGGAGACAGTCAGATGTTCATGCGTGATCTGGACATCTCAGTCACAACACAATTTTTTTTTTTTAAATTTTTTGGATACGTACAATGCTGGCAGCCATATTTTTATTAATAGTGGTGCTGGTTTTTACTGCTTGTTTTATCTTGGTGTTAGTGTATGGCCAGTACTTTGTCAGTACGCATCCACTAAAAATGTATATGTAATAAGCAATTTACCCTGCAAATGACTTTTACTAACCAGATTTCAGTGAGAATGTGGAGCATACTCACATACAGAAAGTTACCGACAAATATGATCATGAAAAATATGCTTGTGCAAGCATATCAGAAGCCAAGTAACCTTTACAATGGAATATGTTCTAGACCTCTCGGGAGTTTTAAGCTGAACATGTCCTGCTAGTGCTCTCCTGCTCAAATCTGTTTACACCCTGGCACAGAGACAAGGAACTTGTCCAGGTGTCCCATCTCTATTCATGCTCCATTGAGAAACAAATGCTTTCAAGGATGCCAACTCTTTACACGTCCAACCACAACCTATGATAGATCTATAGAATAGAGCTGGTCCAGCCTTTTCCACATCAAGATGCCAACTGGGGCCGGAGGCTATGGACTGTGGAAAGCACAAAGTAGAGCTTTTCACAAGACACACCCAACAGCTTTCAATGGACACCTTAATAATCTGATTAGTCTAAACAATCACATCACAAAGCCTTACCCATAATAAAAAGTACCGTCTCTACTACACACTAAAAGCCTAACAGACCTGGCAATAAGCCCTTAGAGTAGACCTATCATTTAAATTCATACATGAAGCACACAAAGAGCACATTAAAACCATTATTAGTTTTTGTTAGTACCAATAAAAATCTGCTGCTGCAGAGCTTCCTTCTATGACCTAAAGCCTAGGCAAAGATCACATGGTATCTGGCTGTCATGGACTTGGCTAACTTAGTCCACTGTGTTCCACCCAGTTTTGAAAAATTAGCAATGGGCAGAAGGGTCTTTAGATGTTAAAATCTTTTTACCTTGATGAAGTTTTCAAGGAGATAGTTGGCGGTCACCCAGCCAAACACACCTTCATCCTGGCCGGACAAGATCTTCGCCCCTCGAAAATCAAAAGGGTAGGACTTCAGTGTGGTACTGACAGCCTCCAGAACCGCATCAGAGGCCTTGGCATCAGTCAAGCTGTGGGCAGAAAAAAGTCAGTTATTTGTATCAGCTGGGTCACTATACTTTTACGGTTTCTGTGGTTTTCTATTATCACGGATTGAAGAGATGAAACCCCAGATCTCCAACCTGAACATCCAGCCGGTGCATCCAAGGTGTATCAAGTTGTACATCAATACAATTTGATCTGCCATTATTTGGTGTGTGCTGGCGGCTGGTGCATGCCAGTTATTTTTCCTGTTGAAAAAAATAGAATTGCACATCCTGGGATATCAGACACTTTATTAACTTGCTGTAGGTTCCTTACACCTTTTTTTGTTCTGCCACTTGGTAACAACTCTGTTCATCCCTGACCATACGGGAGCCTCTTTCAACCTTGGATATTGAAATTAAGGTTTTTTTTCATCCTGGCCAACGTTTGAGATGCCTACCATGTATTGATATATGTGACAGAATCACTTGGGCACCCTGGCTAGGTGCTTCTGTCTGCCAAACAGCGCCTCCTGTCCACCAAACCATTCCGAGCAGACCGAAAGCGAATACCAGACCTTTTTACCCCAGATATCGTACACAGACAAGATAGGAGGTAAAAACCAAAGGATTGACTGTTTATTGAAACTCAGACACATACTGTATACCCTACAGGAGGACATCCCTTTCTGATCATATTAACCTAACAAACTGTAAGCAAGAATATAAATTAACAAAACTAAGGAATAGCCAACAAACTATAAACATTAAGTTTAACAACAGCCCAAAATATGTCGGGGTGAAGAGACCATTCCCCTGGGAATAACTGCTGGTGACTCAAGTAGTCCACCTGCCAATTCTCTACTCCCGGAATTAAGACTGCCGATAGGCACGGAACATTCCTTTCTGACCAAGTTAGAATATGGTTCACCTCTCTCTGCGCTGATAGACTCTTGGTGCCCCCTTGGTAATTGATATAGGCCACAGCTGTGGCATTGTCAGATTGGATCCTGACAGGATAATCCCATAAGCTGAAAGTCCAAGCCTTTAGAGTCAGACGCACTGCCCGAATCTCTAGGATATTGATGGGCAAGGTTCTTTCGGTTCTTGACCACTGTCCCTGGACAGTTGTCTTTTCTAGTACTGCTCCCCAGCCTGAAAGGTTGGCATCCGTCATTACCACTTTCCAGGTGACTGGTCTGAAGGATTTTCCTTTCAACAGATTCTGGGTTAGTAACCACCAAGTGAGGCTTTGGGACACTCTTGAGGACAGCCGCATTGGCAAGTCTAAAGCTTGAATTGTTTTGTTCCAAGCAGACAGGATACTTTTTTTCAACAGTCTTGAATGAAACTGGGCATAGGGAACTACTTCAAAGCCACCATGGTTCCTAGCAACCTCATGCAAAGGCGAATGGAGGGATCGCCTTTTGACCTGACCATCCGCACCAGCGGACCATCCCACCATCTTTGCCTGAGGCAAGAACACCTTTTCCTGGGCTGTGTCTATGATCAGGCCCAAGTACTCCAGCCTTTTTAGCGGTATTAAGGAAGATTTCTCTAGGTTGAGAATCCAACCCAAACTTTCCAGATAGCTGGTTGTAGTGCATACGCTTTGCTCCAAACGAGCCACCGACTGATTTATTAGTAATAGATCGTCTATGTATGCTACGACTGGTATGCCCTGTGCCCTTAACCTGGCTAGAGGTGGGGCCAGCACTTTTGTGAACACCCAGGGTGCTGTGGCTAGCCCGAAGGGCAGGGCTAAAAACTGAAAATGCTGCTATTCTAACTCGAACTGCAGAAACGTTTTGTGAGCAGGAAATATAGGGACATGCAGATATGCATCCCTGATATCGATTGATGCCAGAAGTTTTCCTCCTAGAAGGATAGAAACTACTGACCTGATCGTCTCCATGCGAAAGGAGCGGATCTTCAGGAACGGATTTAGATTTTTTAGATCTAAAATGGGTCTGACATCCCCATTTGGTTTTGGTACCATAAAAAGATTTGAATAAAATCTCAGACCTTGCTCTTTTGTGGGGATCTGTATGATCACCCCTTGAGATATTAATCGTTCTAGTGCCTGAAACAGAGATGATCTTTTCTCTGGATCTTTGGGTATGCTTGACCTCAGGAAGCGAGATGCTGAAAAGTCCCAAAATTCCAGCTTGTACCCCAGCATTTGTGATGGAGATATTGAATTTTGAGGACTTTCTAATTAGATGATTCTCTCTCTCCCATATATTATATATATGTGTAATATATATTTATGGGTGTATTTTTTATAGGAACATGTGTACTAGAAGGGGGACCTATTTACTGTTTTGGTATCTCAAACACACCTTTTGTGTTGGTCTGCTATCCGCATAGTAACTAAGTTACCCTATTGTTCGTAGAGAGAGCCAGGGCAGACATTGCGTCTCTCGAGTCCTTGAAATGCTAATATATGCTATATCACAGAGGGCTGACTGTTAGAAATCAAGAGATAGTTAAACAAGTAATCAGGTTCTCAGACAGAATGGCACCGGACCTCTTAAAATCTTAGCATGAACTTCTGAACAGCTTCAAATGTAGCAAACCAGACTTTGAGGCAACTCTGAACCAATCAATGTGGGGCATCTGTTGATTGGTGGAGAATGCATATAAAAGGGGGAGAGAGTTAAAAGTTCAATCTCTCTCTCTGTCCAGCCCGAGACCATCTAGGGGCTATGCTGTCTGAATAATGTATACTGGTATCCCTCTTTATGTTTCTTTCTAACCTTTTTGTATCCTAGGAGTTGTCTTATGATATTTTATATCTTGTATATGTCCATTGTAAACATTTCTGAGTTCGGCCTAGATTATCTTTGCAGCCTAAAGCAACACTGTACTTGTGACATCACTGGAGATATATGATAAATTCTAATTATTCTAACTTGCTTTTCTGTGTAAATAAACGTAATAGTTTCTTTTTTCCCTGTTATCGCTCGTTTTTATACATATATAGACAAAGGTTTAATCACTTATATTTGTATCGTTAATTCTTTAAGTGAGGTATAAACTTCCAAATTCCAAATTATAAATTTCCAAAACAATTACAGTGGAGATGACCCATCTGTCCTGAATTTCCTCTTTCCAGACTTCTGGAAACTGCAGAAGTCTAACCCCCAACCTTGGTGAGGGGGATTGCCTCTTCATGATGAGGCTTTAGGATTCTGCTTTGCGGGTTTCTGACCCTGGGACTTCTTTCGAGCCTGGGTCTGACCCTGAGGTTTTCCTCTAGAGTCTGACGGCGGAGGCCGTCGCCACTGCCTAGAGGCGGAAGCCCCTGGCGCAGGGGAAAGAGCCCGTTTAAATGAAGGACGTTTATACTTTCTTTTGACTGGCAAAAGAGTACTTTTCCCACTAGAAGTTGTTTGGATATATTTGTCCAAGTCTTCTACAAATAGTCGCTCCCCATGAAAAGGGAACCCTTTTCCAAAGCCTCTCCAATCCTATAGAATGCCCTACCCCAATCAGTCCGCTTATCTCCTACTTTATTAGCTTTCAGACAATCCCTGAAAACCCTTCTCTTCAGAGAAGCCTATCCTACCCACACCTAACAACTGTATTTTCATTTTTTCCATCAGCTCAACCCCCACAGTTATTACCTTTTTTGTTTCCACTTGACCCTCCCTTCTAGATTGTAAGCTCTAACGAGCAGGGCCCTCTGATCCCTCCTGTATTGATTTGTATTGTAAGTGTACTGTCTGCCCCCATGTTGTAAAGCGCTGCGCAAACTGTTGGCGCTATATAAATCCTGTATAATAATAATAATAATAACCCAGTTAGGAGGTTTTTACATGGTGCTTCAGCTGACCGATTTTTTAACCACAGTATTCTATGCATATGCACAAGCATAAGTGTAAGACGGGACACCTGGTGAATAGAATCTTTAAATGGCATCTATGGCAAAGCATAATGCTTTTGGTAGTTCAGCCAATTCCCGGGCTTGTTGTGCAGGAAGCTCTCTAGGGGCCTGTTTAAATTGGTCCTGTAGTGATTGACAGACGCCTATCGCAGCGACTGCAGGCTGAGTAACGGCACCTGCCAAGGAAAAAGTAGATTTTAACAGGGATTCCAACTTTTTATCTCTTGGATCCTTAAGTATTTGTGCATTGTCTACAGGACAAGTTAGGCCTTTATTCACACTGGAAATCGCAGCGTACTTTCCATTTTTTGGAGAATTTCTCCTCCAGGGGATAGAGAATTGAAAATCTCTGTGGAAGGAGAAAATGCTTATCCGGGTGATCCCATTCAGCAAAAATAAGCTTTTCTAGTAATGCATGTGCAGGAGATGCATGCAAAGGCTGAGAAGGTTTTAAAGGAACCCAAGGAAGAAACCGAGCTTTCAGGAGACTGCGTTAGGGGCAGCATGAAAGCGGAACAAACCATCTCCGAGTTTGTATCAGCAATTTCTCAGATTGTGAGGCTGAAAAAGGTTCATCTACCATGGTTTCCTCCATAGAGGAATCATCGGTTTGTTTTTCCTCCTGATCGACTGAGGGTAACACCTCATCCTGAGCCCACTGTTCCCCTTGCAAAGGTTCTGAAGTGGGGGAGGGGGATCTAGCACGCTTCTCATCCATTTGAATGGAGGATGCGATTAAAGCTGCTAATCTTCCTTCCAGACCCTGCAGGGAGGAGGAAAGGACATCTTCAGTCACGTATACAGGGGCTGAGATGTGAGAAGTAGTTGCACCATCAATTTGTTCCAATGGCTCACCCTTGCTTGCCATAACTGGTAATTCAGCCAAGGATGACAGCGAGGAAATGCGACTCCAGATCCTAACGCCTGGGGGTGAAACCTTTACTTTTTTGGTTTTTGTGGTGTCTTTTTTGGTAGGCATAGTCCTAAGTACAAAAACAGAGGCACTATACAAATTGCACTTAATCGCTGAATATAGTCATGACATTTAAAGCCGCTATAAAGTTCAGCCTAGTGCTGGGAAAAAAAAAAGTGTCCTTCCTGTATCAGGAATGCCAGTTTGCAACCCTCACGTGTCCTACAGCTCCTGTGTCCCTGTGTTGCAGGCTGCTTGTTTCCTCCTCGTCAGCCGAGGAGAGACTGTCACAGCTCTAGTTTTATTTGTTTTAGCCTGCTGTGCGTCCTCATGGACGTTCACGGCATCGCGCTTAGGCCCCGCCCCCTCGAGAAAAAATTCCACCCCTTTTTACATTTAAGAATGTTTCTGCGCTCGTGCGCGGCGTTTTCGGGTCCACAGAGCCAATATGAGGGTAGGGCAGAGACCCGTCCAGCAGCAGGCACCAACAACAGTAAAATCAGCCAACAGTAATAAAATTAGCAGTACCAGCGGGACCTCCACACACCCCGTGGCGGGGGGGGGGGGGGGGGGGTAATGTAAGGGGGGGGGTACAGCGCTGATGTCCCCCTAACCCTCTGGTCCCTTCAGGGGGGAGAAAGAAAACATTTTGCAGATTTCTTTTACCTTGATAAAAATCTCCCTGCACATGCTGCTGCGACCACACACAGACTGAGCTTTACAGTGAAGACAACAGAGTAAGGTATGTGCATAGACTCCCTCTAGCGGAGAATTAAGGCGTGACAACATTTTTTTCACTAATGGAAGAATACATAGGTGTTTTTAATACCCACGTCTCTTCCCTTAGCTTATCCCCGCCACAGGATTTGCTGAATTAACAGACAATCCAACCCTCACCTATCATAGCAGGCTGCGTTTAGCAAATCTTCAAAGACCAGGTCCCTAGATGATATCGGGGTTCCAACTCCCTTGGTCCTATAAAGCACCCCACCAGGAAAGCTAGGTAATGTAGCAAGACCAAAGCCCTGGGTTCCTGAGGTCCAGCCCTACAAAGTCGTTACAGGCAAAACTTCGTGCTTTGGATACGAGGCCCCAGGTACCATCCTTTTAGGCCTTTGTGGCACTTTGGATGGATCTGGTCTTTATGGAGGCTATTTAAATCCAGCATGGATCCCTCCTGGAGCTCCTCAGAGCACATCTTCACTCGTGACCAACACCTTAGACACTGGTGAAAAAACTGATGTGCTCCTGGAAGGAGGAGGGGTTATATAGGGAGTGAACTTCCTGGATTGGTTAAAACCAGTGTCCATCACCTGAAGGTGGCCCATTACCAGTAATAGTAATTACTTAAGGCTCTGTGTCCCATGATGTACGATAAAGAAATACTAGTTGACCAGCAACCCATTGCTCTGAGGAAGTGGGCCTGTCCCCCAAAACACGTCAGCTGATTTAGTCATCAGGAGGTTCAATGGCTGACTTCTGGACTCTGTTATTCTTTCATGCTAACATTCCTTTTGGTTTGTGAGTATATTTTGTAACTTTTAATAAAGTGCTGGAGATAATGCACTAGGAGTTTTGGCCCTTTTTGTCTTTTTGTTCCTTGATGTTTATACTGGCACGGGAGTTGAAACAGCTATGGAAGCTCCGAACAATTACCACATGTTGAGTTTTGACCATGTGCATTACTGAAATACCCCTCTGTACTGTTGTTTACTATATGGAAGCCATTTTTTTTCTTTTCTCCATCTTTATCTCTCCTAGGAGTTTACTCTAATACCATCCACCAGCGCTTGGGTCTTTAAAAACACCAAAGCTGCTGTATCCAAAATGCAACATATGCACTTAGTACATATATTAGTCAATTTTATACAGCACTATATATAGAATTATATAATATAATTAAATATATATATATATATATATATATATATATATATATATATATATATATATATATATATATATATATATATACACACACACACACACACACACACACACACACACACACACACATACACACATACATCAGCTGCAGGGACAGGACGACTGGTTGCAATCGAAGTTAAGATGAATGCGGCCAAGTACAGGGATATCCTGGATGAAAACCTTCTCCAGAGTACTCAGGACCTCAGACTGGGCCGAAGGTTTACCTTCCAACAAGACAATGACCCTAAGCACACAACTAAAATAACGAAGGAGTGGCTTCACAACAACTCCGTGACGGTTCTTGAATGGCCCAGCCAGAGTTCTGACTTAAACCCAATTGAGCATCTCTGGAGAGACCTAAAAATGGCTGTCCACCAACGTTTACCATCCAACCTGACAGAACTGGAGAGGATCTGCAAGGAGGAATGGCAGAATATCCCAAAATCCAGGTGCGAAAAACTTGTTGCATCTTTCCCAAAAAGACTCATGGCTGTATTAGATCAAAAGAGTGCTTCTACTAAATACTGAGCAAAGGGTCTGAATACTTAGGACCATGTGATATTTCAGTTTTTCTTTTTTAATCTGCAAAACTGTCAACAATTCTGTGTTTTTCTGTCAATATGGGGGGCTGTGTGTACATTAATGAGGAAAAAAAAAAAAAAGAACTTAAAATGATTTTAGCAAATGGCATCAATATAACAACGAGTGAAAAATTTAAGGGGGTCTGCAAAAAAATAAAGTGTCCATCTATAAAAATGCCACAAAAAGTGAAGTAGTGCAGATATCGCCAACAAATTCAGGCTCTAATGCCCTTAATACAGTGTCTATATCATGGATCCCATAAAAGTGCTCTCGTGTTCACTTCTTGAATACATGCAGACAAATCAAAGCAGTGCTACAGTGATCCTCCACCACCAACACAAAAAAAATTCACCAAATTTATATGACCACCCACTACAGGTAGGTCAAAAAATGCTTGGTTACACAGGGGTTAAAACACCACCCACTTTCCACCTGGACCAACTCCTTTTCGCTCCTCTTGGTGGTGTTATAATCATATAGTATATGTAGAAGTATAAATCAGCGCGAATACGTATAACAATGCTGAGCAGCTGAACACCAGGGTCAACAATCAAATCCCTAGAATAAATGTATAAGCAGATGGTGCAGCTCTAAATAAGGACAAATCAAAAAATAAACATACAAAATAACATGCAATGCGGAGAATGTACAATGTATGTCATGAAATAAATAACACAAATATAATATGACTACGTGCTGTGATTGTGTCAGTTTCCACAGAACACAATAAAAGTTAAATCTCTCAAAGTTCAAAACAGCACAGAAAGTCCATGAGTCAGCCAGTGAATCCAAACAATCTTGTGTAATCAAACAGCATGCCGGAAAAGGTGACAAATCGACGTGCCCACCACCATTATTCAGAGTGGCCTCTCACCTGACAATGAGGACCCTTTAATTATAGAGGGTCATAATAGGCATTCCCTTATGGGAAATGATGCATTTAATTAATTCATTAGTGCTATTTTTATGTTATTATTTATATATGTTTTAGCATTGGTGTACGCGTCCAGAACGAGGATACGTTGTGACGTCACCCGTGGCCATCGCGCATCCTCAGAGAGTTGTGTTTACACATCATCGCTCTAGCCTGCTTACTCGCACTGGTTAAGTGCTTTACTTGTGAGTGTATCTTTTTAAATAAAATTGATTATACGGAGAGCACTATCTTTGCCATTATTCTCTGTTCCATATGCCACTGTACTATCCGAGAGTGTCCTGATCCAGCCTTATGACGGAAGTTTTGAACGCTGAACCGCTGTGCTCCCTACCTGTATGACCCATAAGGGAATGCCTATTATGACCTTCTATAATTAATGGGTCCTCGTTGTCAGGTGAGAGGCCACTCTGAATAATGGTGGTGGGCACGTCGATTTGTCACCTATTCTGGCATGCTGTTTGATTACACACGATTGTTTGGATTCACTGGATGACTCATGGACTTTCTGTGCTGTTTTGAACTTTGAGAGATTTAACCTTATAATCATATAGACCACGGATATGCAATAACGGACCTCCAGCTGTTGCAGAACTACAAGTCCCATGAGGCATAGCAGGACTCTGACGGCCACAAGCCTGACACCCAGAGGCAGAGGCATGATGGGACTTGTAGTTTTGCAACAGCTTGAGGTTCACTAATTGCATATCCCTGATATAGACTAATACAACATAAGGAAGAAATAGGAGGGAGACCGTCATAATGTTGAAGTGTTGTTTTGGCAAAATAACGTTTTTTTTTAAGGTTTCACACTATGGGGGTCCTCCTCCATTTCTTCCTTATGTTGCATGAGTCTATATGATTACAACCTCAGCAAAGAGGGGAGAAAAGGAGTTGGTCCAGGTAGAAAGCGGATGGTTGTTTATTTATTCCCTGTATAACAAGCGTTTTTTCTTTTACTTACCTGTAGTGGGTGGTCATAATTCTGATGAGTTTTCTGTGTTGGTGGTGGAGGATCACTGTAGCACTGCGTTATTTGTCTGCATGTATTCAAGAAGTGAACATAAGAGCACTTTTACTGGATCCATGATATGGACATGTTGCAGATTTTAGCATAACATCATGCCACTTGCTCCCAGACCATCAAAAGGAGAAGGCACTCGTCCAACCTACAAATTGGCATCTTTCCATAAACTATTGCCTACATTGGGAGAAGAGTGGCAGACAACCCCCTTGAGGGTGAACTTTTAAACTCTACAGGGTTACGTTTGGCCCAAAAAAAAAAAAATATGAGGGGTGGTGTATTGTTTGGTAGGATGACAGCACTTAGACCAGGATCTTGGGTGGTCTCCAAAGCAGATGTTTCCCAGCAATAAACATAAAATTTATATAGATAAGCCTAGAGCCAGATCTTCGCTTGGTAGTAAAGTTCTCTAGAACGTCACTTCGTCAACAAAACGTCAACAAAACATTAGAAAGTTATTCTAGCAGTTAACTATGGTATCCCATTTCATTTACCACATATCATTATGTTCCTAGTGTGCCAGAGTCCCGGATAGCCATACTGAAATGATCAATGAAGTAATAGATTCAACATATAGGACTGAACTGTATAGAAATAGTAAAGACAAGTATTTGGCTCTGAAAGACTCCATCAAAAACAGGTTTTTTTTTTTTAAATAGCATGTTATATCAAGTAATACAGCCAAGGTACTAGAAAGGGGTCAGCTATTGTAGCATATATAGTTCACTTAGTACAGGTTTCCTTTAAGTCTGTGGAGTCTTTCTACAATTAGGGGGAGATTTACTAAAACTGGAGAGTGCAAGGAAACCAAGGTTTTATTGTCAAAGTTTCATTGAACAATCTGAATTAGGAGCTGATTGGTTTCTATGCAAAGGTGCACCAGATTTTTCACTCTCCAGTTTAGTAAATCAACCCCACGGGGTAAAAAATTTCTTAGGAGCAACCAATCAGAAATAATCGCGCTCTGTCAGGCTATCAGAAGCAGAAAACTGACTGCTTGCAATGGGTTACTAGTTTTTCAGGGAACAAGCCTCCATTACCAGTATTCCCCACCCCATACATACTTCAAAAGTCTCATGCCAGCAGTGGCCCCCAGGTACAAGGGGGTAATCGCATGTCTGCTAGCTGGGACATCTTTTACTGCCTGGTTCAGACATTTTTCCAAGCTCTTTCCCGCATCTGGGGGAGTCATCCAGTAGCTGGATATCCCAGGCCCTGCAAAAGATAACACATGTTACATACTATAGGTCAATAGGCACTTTATATGGGGCACATTACTAGAGCATGACAAGAGAGCGAGAGAGAGCGCAAGAGAGAGAGCGAGAGCGCAATGCTTTTAGCCTCCCAAGCATGTTTATAAAAGCATGTGGCCTGGTATACGCAGTAACTCATCCGTCACACTCCTCCCTGGAGAAAGCAGAGATAAGATATTTCCAAAGACCGGCGCAACAGCTCATTAAACGAAAGGCTAAAAGTTCATACTGTTGAAACTTCCAACTTGAAAAAAAATCCAGTTTCTAAATGTCAAGGCTGCCTGCATACATTATACTCAATTAACAAAAAAATTAAAAATAAATAAAAAGTCTCGGTTTCTGTAACAGGCAATGCTGTGTGAAATTGCTAATCTGCTTGTCCCACTTTGGGGATCACCAGAGAGTCACTAGAAGCCATGCTGACATGTTACACCTGTCCCCTCCCCCACATTTGATATGAGGTGTGGCCACACCGAGTCTATTTGAATTCATCCTCTGGCTCTATCCTACACTATCTAACTCACATCTTCAATCACACCCTCTCGTTTGGCATCTTCCCCCAACTCTCTAAAACAGACAAACTCCTTGAACGTCTGATCTACAACCAACTGAGTGACCACATCACGGAGAATAATCTTCTCAATTCCATTCAGTCTGGATTTTGCCCTCAGCACTCCACGGAAAAGGTTCTAAAACTCAAACGATCTACTAACGGCTAAAACCAAATGGACACCATTCTGTACTCCTACTCCTGGACCTCTCTGCTGCCTTTGACACAGTGGGACACCCTCTCTTCCTCAAAAAAAAAAAAAAAAAAATTTTTGTCATACTTCCCTATAAAATCCTTTTCTTTATCATAGACACAGAGTTATGCTAATATTCATTACCTACTGGGACGTCCCAGAGCAATAGCCTTGAGGGGAGACACTGTGCCAAACAATAGCCATCATATCTTATACGGCAGCACGCAGTACACTGCGGTCGAAAGCCAAATCCTCGGCTGCTTGAACAGCCACTTGATAAAATTTTGTGAATGTATGCACTGAAGACCAGGTAGCAGCCATACAAATCTGAGCCACAGATACCGGATAGCGAAAAGCCCAGGAGGTTCTTACACCCCTGGTAGAATAAGCTCTCACCCTAAAGGGAGGAGCTTTACATTTCAGACCATGAGCCTGAATGACCAACTGACAGAGCCAATTGGCAATGGAAGCTTTGGAAGCTGCCTGCATCTTCTTGGGTCCTTTTGGTAAAACAAAAAAAGGAGTCTGATCCTCGGATCTCCGCAGATCTAGACAAATAAACCTTGACTGCCCGGACAACGTCCAAAGAATGCAGTCATCTCTCTTCTGCCGAACGAGACGAAGACAAAAAAAGAAGGCAAACTAATGTCCTTATTTAAATGAAAAGCCGACACAACTTTTGGCAAAAAAGATGGAACAGGTCGTAACATGACCCGGTTGTGGTGAAGGATCAAGTATGGTTCCCTGCACGAAAGGGCCGCCAACTCCAAGGTGATGGCCCATCAGGAAGGCTAGCTTGTGTGACAGCAAGTCTAATGGAATTTCCTCGATAGGCTCAAATGGTTGTTTCTGTAACACAGACAGCACCAAGGACACATAGCTGATTTATTGGGGGGGGAGCAAAAGAGTTGCCCCCTGCATAAAGGTTCGGACTAGCAAATGGGAGGCTAAAGGCAGAATACTGACAGGGCCGAAATCTGACCTCTGGCTTTGAGTACAATCTGATTTCCACAGCTGACTGTAGAAAAGAGAGAATTCTCCCAATCACATATTTCCGAGGATGCCATTTTCTGACTTCACACCAAGCGATATAAAAAAAAAAAATATCTTCCAGACCTTATGATAGATCTTCTTAGTGACAACTTTTCTAGCATTCACTAGGGTAGACACCACTGGTCCTGAGAGGCCATGGTCCTTTAACACCCTGGCTTCAATAGCAATGCTGTCAAATTTAGAGACTGTAAATTGGGGTGGAATTTAGGACCTTAAGACAGTAGATCGGGGCGATGTGGAAGCGTCCATGGGCCGTCTATTGTCAGTCTCACAATTTCCGGGAACCAGGGCCTTCTGGGCCAGGCTGGTACCACCAGAATGACTGGAACCCCCTCTCTCCGAATCCTGTGGAAGGAGAAGGATCGGAGGGAAAGCATAAACCAGGGAGTACTGGCTCCATAGAACTACCAGAAGATCTCTTGTTCGGGACACAAACTGCTGTAGCTTGTTGTTGAACCTGGATGCCAGTAGGTCAACCTCTGGCCATCCCCAACGCTGGCAAATTTCCTGGAACACCCCTGGGTGTAGAGATCATTCCCCCGGGCAGATTTGCTGGCAGCCGAGATTGGCACATGTCCCTCTTCCCAGGCTAGTATGTGGTTCACCTCCTTCAGAGCTGAACGACTCCTGGTACCACCTTTATATAGGCCACTGCAGTGGCATTGTCGGACTGAACCCTGATTGGCGTTTTAGGACTGTCCTCTGTCCAGGACCGTAGGGCCAGATGTACTGCCCGTAATTCCAGGACGTTGATGGGCAGGATCTGTTCTGTCCTTAACCATTTCCCGAGCTGTGAGCCGCTCTAGAAATCCACGACTTCATCATCGAAAACATAGATTGCCTCTTCATTACGGAAAGTTGGCTAACATCCGACTGCAACACCATCCTAACTGAATTGGTGCCTGAGAACTACAGCATCCTAACCGAGCATAGAATAGGAAAAAAAGGAGGAGGCCTAGCAGTGATCTTCAAATCGCACCTTGCCTTCACCAAACCAACTTCACAGAACTCAGTGCCTTTCATGGAGATACTCCCCCTGCATCTTCAAACAACACCCCAAGACACCACTCACATATTACTATGCTACAGACCACCAGGACCAAAGACCAAAGACCAATCTCCTTACACCACTTACTGAATTCATTTCAATACACACCCTGAAAACCAAAAACCTTCTGGTACTTGGAGACTTCAACCTTTGGGCAAACTCCACCCAAGACCCTATTGCGACCGCCTGCATCAACCAACTGGAAGAACTAGGTCTTCAACAGCTGATAAATACTCCCACGCACGGTTCAGGACATACTCTAGACCTCATTTTCAAACAGAATATTGACATCAACATATTCGACAACACACCACTACCATGGACGGACCACCACGCCATCAAATTTAAAAATCACCAATAACACCACCTTCCAAAAACAGAAACATTCAACAACACACTGGAACAGATCCCAGAAGAAACTGCACTCTGAACTCTTCAAAACCACATTATCAAACAAAATACAACCGCTAAACTAAAACCTCTCAACGGAACAAACACTCAACTCCCTAAACAAGGCATTACTACAAACAGCAGACTCAGTAGCGCCAAAACGCAGAACACTCATAAGCAAAAAAAACTCGAGATGGTTTAATGGCACTCTCACCCTACTCAAGCAACGTAGAAGAGCTGAAAGAGCATGGAGAAGAAATCCTACCAAAGGAAAACCATACAAACTACAAAGTACTCACTGTGAAATACCACAAAGCAATCTTCACAACCAAAAAAGAACATTTCTTGAACACCATCTCAACTGCCTTAAACCGGCCGCGGGAACTTTTCAAAATAGTCGCCCAATCAATGGGCGACAAAAAGACCACCATCAGCAACTAGAGAAATGCCTCACTTTGATAAATGACTGGATGACCATTAGTTCCCTCAAACTCAACGGGTCAAAAACAGAATTTCTCTACCTACACGCTAACCAAAATCCCAAAACCAAGACTCCATGGACACCTCCTGCTATCTTTGGACAAACCATCTCTCCCAGCACCAAAGCCAAAAGTCTTGGAGTTATCTTTGACTCAGAAATGACAATGGATGCACAAATAGGATCAGTAGTTAGCGGATCTCACCATCTCCTCCGCCTGCTATGCAGACTCATCCCCTTCATCCCAGAAGAGGACAAAGCAGCAGTAGTTGTAACAATCTTCAATTCCCGTCTCGTCTACGCAAACTCACTGTACATAGGATTACCCCAATATCAGCTTGCGCACCTACAGGCCATTCTAAATGTGGCAGAAAGACTGCTAACAAGAAAAAAAACTCTGGGAGTCCATCTGCCCATCCCTGAGGAGCCTACATTGGCTAACGGTAAAGAATCGGATCACATTAAAGACCCTCTGCCTCACCCACAAATGCATACAAGGTAACGCCCCTCAATACCTCCGAGAGAAAATAAAACACTACACACCCAATCGCAATTTGCGATCATCTAACCAAAACCTCCTCCTCGTTCCCAAATACCGCTACAAAACAAGGGGAGAACGAAGATTCGCAGTCCTGGGACCTCGGCTATGGAACATTCTTCTGACTCACATCCGCATGGAAGAAAACCATCAGGCCTTCAGGAAAAAACTCAAGACTTACCTCTTCTAAGAAGCTGACAACACAAAACGCATTTAGCGCCTTGAGGCGATTCAGTTCGCATTTGCAGCACTTTACAAATCAATCATTCATTCATTCATTCTAGGGTCGCCCCCCAGCCTGAGAGACTAGCATCTGTAGTCAGTACTCTTCAAGTTACCGGGAGGAAGGATTTTCCCTTTCGCAGGTTCTGATCCTGCAACCACCAGTTTAGGCTTAAGCGTGCCCGAGGCGATAAGAACATTGGATAATCCAGGGCTCGTCCTCTTCTGTTCCAAGCCAACAAAATGTCTTGTTGTAAAGGCCTGGAATGGAACTGGGCATAGGGCACTGCCTCGAAGGAGGACACCATTCTCCTTAGAAGACTTCTACAGAGATGAATGGAGGGTTGTCTGGTGCCTCTTATCTGACACACCTGATTCTACAGGACACAGATCCTTACGGGTGGCAAAAATACCTTTGCCTGGACCGTATCTAGGATCAGACCTAAATACTTTAGACTTTGAGCTGGTCTCAAGGTTGACTTTTTGGTATTTATAATCTAGCCTAAGCTTTCCAAATACCGCACTGTACATGTTATGCTCTGTTCTAGAGCCTGTAGTGAGTGATCTCTGAGCAGGAGGTCGTCAAGATACCTGAGCACCAAGATTCCTTGGGCCCTTAAAAAGACCCAGTACTGGTGCTAGGACCTTTGTGAACACCTGGGGAGCTGTAGCAAGCCCGAAGGGTAGAGCCACAAACTGAAAAGGACATTTGAGGAAGCAGTCCCTGAGGTTTGAAAACGAGGGACGCCTTGTGCTTTTCTTCGAAGGACGTAGAGAACTCTTCCCTCCGGAAATCTTGTGGATATATTTGTCCAAATGATCACCAAATAAACGTTCCCCATGAAAGGGGAAACCTGCCAATAACTTTTTACAAGGAAGCTCGGCTGACCAGTTCTTAAGCCACAAAAGTCTGCGCATATGTACAGACAAGAGCCAAAACGAGAAACCTGCTGTATTGAATCCCTTAAGGCATCAACAGCAAAACACAGCGCTCGAGGAATACCTGTCTTATCTTCAGCCAGATCATCCTCCCGGTTAGGCCCGTCAGGCCGTCAGACTTGATCCTTTACAGACTGGCAGATACCAATCGCTGCATCAGCTGGCTGAATAGCTGAACTGGCCAAAGAAAACAAATCTTTTAATAATGACTCCAATTTCTTGTCAACAGGGTCTTTCAAGCCCTGTGCGTTATCTACCGGACAAGTTAAGTTCTTGTTTAAAGGAAGAGACTGCTGCATCTACGACTGGCATGCTTCACTTCTTAAACTTTTCATCCATCGGATATAAAAGGGAAAACCTCTTAGGAGGAACAAAAATCCTGTCAGGATTTTCCCAATCAGCATACACTGCCTGTTCCAACAGAGGATGTAAGGGGAAAGCCTGTGCAGCCTGAAGAGGTCTCAGGGACCCCAAAGAGGACCAGGGGGGCTCAGTAAACTCTGCAAGAGGCAACTTAAAGGCAGAACGAACCACTTTGGTAAGTCAGGATCAGAAGCCTCTGCGGCTGAGAGGCAGACATCAACTGGATATCTTCTTGTCCAGATTGCTCGGAAAGCAGACTCATCCGTCAGGCCCTCCACAGAATCCTGAGCTTTTAGCTCTTCCCCATCATCAACCCATTCCTGCTCAAAACTAGGAGGGGGATCTGTCACACTTCTTGCCACCCTGCGGGATGGAGGCAATCATGCCAGCAATCCTGTGCTCTAACCCGGCTAGGGCCGAGGACAGTTCGCCCGGGTGATAAAGGGTGAAGCAGTAGCGTAGACTGTAGGCACAATACCAGATAGGTGCAGCGGCTCAGATTGCCCGGAAGCCTCTGGTCTTTCAGGGGATACAACACTAGGGATACGACTAGGTTCATCGGGGACGACTACTGAACTACTGAAAGTGTGCCCTTCCCTGTAGTGTTAGTCCTGCTCCTCTTTTTTGAAGACATTTACTAGCCACAAACAGAGTACCTGGGTGTAGTATTAACACACCTCATAAGGGAGACCCTTTAATAGGGCTCACCAAGCCCCTATGCAACAATCCTGCTAAGCACCTTTAGCCTGCCAAGCAACACCTGGTGACTCATGTGACCCGGATAAGGAGAAATGAACCCGCTGCAAATGCCTGGTTCAGAGCCTGCTCTGTGTCCTACAGCTGCCTTCTGGCCTGGCGAGCGGGCATGGCTGTATTCACGTATGACGTAAATTTTCATGCGTCCAGATAAAGGTTATGGCGCATGTGCAGCGAAGCCAAGTGCACCATGGTACACCAAACAGACTGCCAAGCACAGTGGTGCTTTTGTGAATGCACGTGCGCCATGGTAAACCAAGGGGAAATTGCACACCGTCGTGCGCCATCATACAGGTAAAAAACAGCCAGACCAGAGGAAAAAAAAAAAAGTGCACTTTGCAAACACCCACAGCTAGCCCAAAACTCCCCCGTATGGACACCGCACACAGGTGTCCAGCCTCTAGCTAGCTTGACTGATTGTTACAAATCACTGAGACACCCCACAATAAGTAAAGGGGTTTCACTTGCCCGTCCAGGCACAGGGCAGCTTAGTAAACTATTGCCCCATACACACGATCGGACTTTCCGCCAACAAAACCGTGCATTTTTGTTTGAAGGATGTTGGCTCAAACCTGTCTTGCATACAAACGGTCACACAAATTTTGGCCAACAATTACCAACGTGGGAACGTGGTGACGTACGATGAGCCGAGAAAATGGAAGTTCAATAACCAGTACGGCTCCTTCTGGTTGATTCCGAGCATGCGTGAACTTTTGTGCATCGGACTTGTGTACACACGATCGGAAATTCTGACAACAAAGTTTTCTTGGCGGAAAATTTGAGAATCTGCTATCAAACATTTGTTGGCGGAAAAGTCCGACAGCAAATGTTCAATGGAGCATACACACGGTCCGACTTTCAGCCAACAAGCTCACATCCAACATTTGTTGTCGAAAAATCCGATCGTGTGTACAGGGCATAAGACCCCCAATCTTCACCCATCACGGTGAGTTCCTGTCACTTGAGGACCTTCAAGGACTGTGTCCCCCTTTTCACATTTAGGGTCCACTCCCTTGGACCTGTACAGCATCCTGCAGGAACGCCTTAGTGCTGTGGTGTCCAGGATTCCACTACGCAGGGTCCAGCGCCCGGAGGCCGCTTTACAGGCAAAACCTTGCAGTATCTTGAGTCTTCCTTGTGAGGCTCGGGTACCATTTATCTAAGCATATAGAGCCTGTGTCAAATGGATCTGGTCAATCCCTTGATTAATTTATGGAACCGTTTGTGGGACTAGAGACCAGGAGCTCAAACAACTGTGCCATCCACCTTGCAGACACTGGTAAAAAAAAAAAAAAAAAAACTGAAGTACTTCCTGTATTGGAGGGGTTATATAGGGATCACTTCCTGTCTAAAGACCTTTGATCTACCAGTGTCCATTCACCTGGAGATGAAGTATAACCCAGTAGGTAATGAATATTAGCCCAACTCTGTGTCCCATGATGTATGAAAAAGAAAACTCCACGCCTTTGGTCTCTGTAACTGTACTCTTTGCTGGTTCTCATCCTACTGCACCCTTTTGTGTCACTTACAATTTTGCTTCCCCTTCTCATCTTTTTTCTGTCGGGGTCTTCCAATGTTCTGTTCTTGGACCTTTCCTATGCTCGATATATACCTCCTCCCTGGGCCAGCTAATAGCCTCCCATGGCTTTCAATTAGGGCCGAAACAACTAAATCGATGAAATCGGCAACTAATAGATTATGAAATTAAATTGATTACCATTTTCATAATCGATTAATAGGCCACTAACATAATGGGGTTAAAAAAAAAAAAAAAAAAAACCCTAAAATTAGCCCTTTATAGCACAAAAAGAGCAAATAATCACTACTGTAAATATTACTTTCACAGTTCCACAGAAAAAAAAAAAAAACCCTTATAGTAGCGATTATCTGCTTATTTTGTACTATAAAAAGGGTTCATTTTAGTTTTTTAACCCCATTATGTTATTAAATGTCTTAGGCCTGGTTCACACCTATGTGTTTTTTGGTGCTTTTTGCAGAAACACACTATAGTTCATTTACACCTATGGTTTCCTATGGTTTCCTATGGGACACGTTCATATCCATGCTTTTTTTCCAGCTGCTGCGTATTTGGAAAAGATCAAGGACTTTTTTTTGTAACGCAAAACTGTTCTTTTTTGGTTCAATATACTTCAATGGAGAAGCTGCAGAAAAGCATGTAATGCATTTTTGCAGCAATTTGTGTTTTTTATTCTGCCCAACAACAAATTGGCCAAAAAAATAAAAATTACGCAAATCGCAGCAAAATCACATGTGCAAAAAAAAAAAATCACAAAAAAAGCACTGCAAAGGTGAGTACCGAGCCTTATGCTGGCCACACGGATCAATTTTCAGACGAGAATATTCAGATAAAAAAATCTTTGCACATTCGCTGAATGAAAGAATGTCGTTTAAAATTTTCACTTGCTTTGAACACTTCTGTTTTTAAAATGAATGTCATTTCTGAGCGAAAACCAAATACACTGTCTGAAAATTCCTTTGACTAAGAAGTTTTCTATTTCTAAATTTTCCTGTCACTGTGGTTGAAAACGAATGTCGATTTGACCCCACTAATAATTAGAAAATCGAACGAACATTCTTAAAATTACTTTTCTTGAAGGAAGACATTGTTTTTGTATGGGCAGCATATAATATAATTACAGTTCTGTTTGAAAAATCGTCAAAACAGTCTAACCTTTTTTTTTTCTTTAAACAAAAAAAATTTGATCGGAGTCTGATAATTACCAGATTCACCCTTTAATAGTATATACACAGTGTAGATCCCCTCTAATAGTATATACAGTATATCTCTTCTGTCTGTTATTTTCAGAGTGGATTCGATATTTTGCGCCCTAACCATATTAGTTGGTTATTTATATTTACATATACAGATATTTAAGAATAAATTGCCTTTTTTTTAAACTTTACATATTAACTAAATTATACACCACACTTTTTTTAAGGTTAGTAACCGAAACAATAAAAAAAAAATTAAAAAAAAAAAAATTAAAAAAAAAAAGCCGCTAACTAATCGATTATGAAAATATCGTTATTTGCAGCCCTACTTTCAATGACACCCAAATCTAGCTCTTTACCCCTCAGCTCACAACGGAGTCTCCACAGGTCAAAGAACAGAAAGACAGGAGCGCGGGATCCAAGTTAGAATAAAACCAACTGATTTATTAACCAAAATTAATAGCACACTTAGGGTTAGTTTACACTTGCTTCAAAACATGGCTTCGGACAGGCTTTTGCTTGGTGCTTCGATGAGGCTTCGGTGGGGCTTCAAGCGAGCTTTGCCATAGACTTCCATGGAGGCTTTGAAGATGCTTTGAAGCACCACTGAAGCTACATGGGGTACAATTTTTGAAGCGAAGCCGAAGCAAAAGCAAAAAGCAGGTGTAAACAGGACTGTAAGCTAACCATTTTATTTAGTGACAGAAGCTTTGACTAGCATTTAGAGAGCTTTAACAAAGCCTGTCCGAAGCCTTGTTAAAGGCGAAGCAAGTGTAAATGAGCCCTAGGCTTCAGACAGGCTTTGTTAACCACTTAAGGACCGATCCTTTTTTTGAGATTTGTTGTTTACAAGTTAAAAACAGCTTTTTTTTCCTAGAAGATAACACATTTTTTTTCTAACACCCTAGAGAATAAAATTGCGGTCGTTGCAATACTTTGTCACACCGTATTTGCGCAGCGGTCTTACAAGTGCACTTTTTTGGGAAAAAATACACTTTTTTGAATTAAAAAAATAAGACAACAATAAAGTTAGCCCAATTTTGTTTATACTGTGAAGGATAATATTACGAGTAAATTGATACCCAACATGTCACGCTTCAAAATTGCGCCTGCTCGTGGAATGGCGACAAACTTTTACCCTTAAAAATCACCATAGACGACGTTTAAAAAAAATTCTACAGGTTGCATGTTTTGAGTTAAAGATGAGGTCTAGGGCTAGAATTATTGCTCTCGCTCTACCGATCGCAGCGATACCTCATACGTGTGGTTGGAACACCGTTTTCATATGCGGGCGCTACTCACGTATGCGTTTGCTTCTGAACACGAGGACTGGGCGGGACTGGGCGCTCTTAAAAAATTTTTTTTGCTCTTTTTTTTTTTTAAAGAACCGTGCAAAAAAATAAATATGTGTCACTTTTATTCCTATTACAAGGAATGTAAACATCCCTTGTAATAGAAAAAAAAAAAAAAAACAGCACGACAGGACCTGTTAAATATGAGATCTGGGCTCAAAAAGACCTCATATTTACACTAAAAAAAAAAAAATATTATATATAAAATACATACATACACACACATACATACATATACACATATATATATATATATATATATATATATATATATATATATATACACACACACATATACATATACATACACACACATACATACATACATACATATATATATATACTTTAACAAGCCATGTTTTGAAGCAAGTGTAAACTAGCCCTTACAATTAAAAACTGGTAGATCACCGTAGGAAGCAGAAGGCACCAGGACAAACACATCACCAGACTAAGTTGACATAGCATCAGCTCCCAATCTAATAGCTGGCATACAGGGATCTTGCTCTGTCATCTGCCGAAAGAAGCACCAAGGGACGGCATCCTCAGCCGCTACTGTAGGACACTGTCCCTAGGCACTTCTTTTGACAGCGGTCAGAGCAAGATCCCTGTATGCCAGCTATTAGATTGGGAGCTGCTGCTATGTCAACTTAGTCCGGTGATGTGTTTGTCCTGATGTCCTCTGCTTCCTACGCTGATCTACCAGATGTTAACTGTAAGTGTGCTATTCATTTTTGTTAATAAATCAATCAGTTGCTTTTATTCCAACTTGGATCCCGCGCTGCTGTCTCTGTTTGAGCTGCACTGGGTCAACCCGTCCCCATATGCCAAGGTGCTAGGTGTAATCCTCTATTCAGAACTATCCACATCCAAATCAATGTCCAAAGCCTGCCACTTCAACATCTCTAAAATATGCCCCTTCCTAACCAATGACACCACCCAGCACCTAGTCCACTCCCTGTTTATCTCTTGCCTTGACTACTGCAACTCCCTCCTCATTGGCTATCCCCCTTCAGTAAATACATATTCTTTATTATACTGTACAGGCATTTTCCCCACCTTCTTAACCGGTTCAATACAGGGCATTTTCACCCCCTTCCTTCCCAGGCCAATTTTTAGTTTTCAGCACTGTCGCAATTTAAACGACGATTGCGCAGTCGTGCGACGTTGTACCCACAAAAAATTGACGTCCTTTTTTCCCCACAAATAGAGCTTTCTTTTGGTGGTATTTGATCACCTCTGCGTTTTTTATTTTTTGCGCTGTAAACAAAAGAAGAGTGACAATTTTGAAAAAACACAATATTTTTTACTTTTTGCTATAATAAATATCCAATTTTTTTTTTTTTTAAACAATTTTCCTCAGTTTCGGCCGATACGTATTCTTCTACATATTTTTGGTAAAAAAAAAATAAATAAATAAAAATCGCAATAAGTGTATATTGATTGGTTTGCGCAAAAGTTATAGCGTCTACAAAATACGGGATAGATTTATGGCATTTTTAAAAAAAATTTTTTTTTTTTTTTTTAGCGGCGATCGCGATTTTTTTTCGTGACTGCGACATTATGGCGGACACATCGGACACTTTTGACACATTTTTGGGACCATTCACATTTATACAGCGATCAATGCTATAAAATTGCATTGATTACTGTGTAAATGTGACGGGCAGTGAAGGGGTTAACCACTAGGGGGACACAAGGGGTTAAATATGTTTCCTAAGGGAGGGTTTCTAACTGTAGGGGGCGGGGACGTACAAGGGGAGGTGACCGATCAGTGTTCCGCTGTACTAGGAATACAGATCGGTCTCCTCTGAACTGACAGGACGTGGATCTGTGTGTTTACACACACAGATCCACTGTCCGGCCCGGTTAACAGGCAATCGCGGGTGCCCGGCGGACATCGCGGCCGCTGGGCACACGCACCGGGTCCCGAGCAACGCGGCGGGCGCGCGCCCCCTAGCCAGGCGGGAATTCCAGGCCGTCATATGACGTCCACCCAGGATAGGAGATCCCATCTGTGGACGTCATATGTCTATGGCTGGGTAGGGAAGTGGTTAAAGTGGTTGTAAAAGGCACAAGGTTTTTTGGCTTCAGGTATTCTATGCATGAAGCTAAAAAAACCTGTGTGCAACGGTTCCCTCAGCCCCCTCCTAATGGCTTACCTGAACCCTCTCTTGATCCAGAGATGTCCATGACAGCCTTGCCTCTCTCGGGACTCGCACTCCTGATTGGTTTTTGGCAGCAGCAAGAGCCATTGGCTCCCGCTGCTGTCAATCACAGCCAGTGAGCTAATCAGGAGACGGAGGGGCAGCGCTGCGGCTCAGTGTGTGAATAGACAGAGTTGCTGATCGGGAGCGCGCCTGCTCAGGTGCCCCCACTGCAAGCCGCTTGATGTGGTAGCACCCGGCAGGAGGGAGTGGCCAGGAGCTCCAACAAGGGACTCGAGAAGAGAAGGATCCGTACTGCTCTGTGCAAAATCACTGCAACAAAGCAGGCAAGTACAACATTTTAATTTTATTTATTTTTTTTTAATAACAGAGAACTTTACAATCACCTTAAGTCCTGAGTCTATGACTTCTACTTACCAATCACATCACACATGCTGTGCTGACTGACAATACCGGTGTCATTCTCTTTATCAGCTGGCCACTTGTAGATGAAGAGAGCGCTGTGGGAGGAGCCTGCATCTAGGACAATGCCATACTGGAAAGAAAAGTGAAGACTGAATTACATTAAAGACCAAATGAATAAAGAATACATTGATCAATAAATCAGAGGTCAAGGCTCGAGTCTGAAAGAACTGTCCCCCCCACCCCTCCATTGAAAAGAAGACTTGGGGAGTGATGACAGCAGCAAAGATGCCACAAAATGTATTGAAT